>NW_027590128.1:359144-718288 GCF_964213995.1 Mustelus asterias
TATCTGATTAACGGTCAGTGTCTAGTGCGGTACTGCAGGAATCTGTGCACTGACCCCAACTGTTCACATTATTAATTATTCTGAAAATGGAACTAACTATATGATCTCCAAATTTGCAAATGATAAAACGTGGGTGAGGGTGAGCTATGTGCTTCAGTGTGATTTGAACAGGCTCAATGTGTGGGCATGTGCAAAGCAATTGCAGTAAAATGTGGTCAAATGTGAGGTTATCCATTTTGTCAGCAATAAGAGGAAGACAGATTATTATTTGAATGGATGTAAATTGAGAGAGGTGGACACTCAGCGAGACCTTGGTGTCCTCTTGCATCAGTCACTGAAAGTAGCTTGCATGTACACAGGCAGTAAAGAAGGCCAATGGTATGCTGGCCTTCATCGGGAGAAGATTTGAGTACAGCGATAGAGATGTGTAACTGCAATTGGACAGGGCATTGCTGAGGCCACAGTTCGAGTAGTGCAGTTTTGGTGTCCTTATCTGAGGAAGGATGTCCTTCTATAGAGGGAGTACAGCGAATGTTTACCAGACTGATTCCTGGGATGGCAATCTGTGATATGAAGAGAGACTAAGTCGGTTAGGGCTTTATTCATTGGAGTTTATTAGGGTGAAACATACAATATTGGAAGAGGTTTAGACAGGGGAGATTCAGAATGAATGTTCCCGATGCTCAGGGAGTTGAGGACTAGGTTTCGTAGTTTGAGGACAAGCATCATCCTTTCAGAATAGAGGTGAGGAGAAATTTCGTCACGCAGATAAACTTTGGACTTCACTATCTCAGAAAGTAGCTGAGGCCAAAGCCTTCAGTGATTTCAGGATGAAATTATATCTAGCTGTTGGGGCTAAAGTGATCACGGGATACGGGAGGAAGGGATGATGAGGATATTGAAGTTCATGATCAGCCATGATCAAAATGAATGTCGGAGCAGACTCGAAGGGCCGAATGGCCTGCTCCTGCTTTTCCTATATTTCAATGTTTCAATGATTGTGAACCTGGTGCGGGCCTGAACCTGGTGCGGGACTGAACCTGATGCGGACCTGAATCTGGTGAGGGCCTGAACCTGTTGATTGGTTGGACATGTTGATTGAGCGATTTTGATGCGGATATGAACCTGGAAATGTTGTGAACCAGATGAGGCTGCACAGCTGATGATACTTTGAAGACAGGTATGTGTAAACCCGGGGAGGATTGCAAACCGGGGAGATCATTCCCCCATCCCTCTCACAAACAGCCTAGCCCCCATTCCTCACCACCCAAACCTGTTTCCAAAGCACTACCCCAAATTCCCTGCACTCTGAACATATTCCAAATGCTCCCTATGTCCACCTGTATCCTTTATTCCCCGTACCATAAGACATATGAGCAGAATTAGGCCACTCAGTCTGCACTGCCATTCAATCATGGCTGATATTTTTCTCATCATCATTCTCCTGCCTTTTCCCGATAACCTCTGATCCCGTTATTAATCAAGAACCTATCTATCTCTGTCTCAAAGACGCTCATTGACCTGGCCTCGACAGTCTTCTGCGGGCAAGGAGGTCCACGGATTCACTGCTCTCTGGCTGAGGAAATTCCTCCTCATCTCTGTTTTAAAGGATTGTCCCTTTAGCCTGAGGTTGTGCCCTCGAGTTCTAGCTTTTCCGACTAGCGGAGACATCCTCACCACGTCCACTCTATCCAGGCCTCACAGCATCCTGTAAGTTTCAATAAGGTCCCCCTCATCCTTCTAAACTCCAACAAGTATAGACCCAGAGTCCTCAACGACAAGCTCTTCATTCCAGGGATCATTCTTGTAAATCTCCTCTGGACCCTTTCCAATGCCAGCACATCCTTCCTTAGATCTGTGGCCTAAAACTGCTCACAATACTCCAAATGGTGTCTGACCAGAAACTGATACAGCCTCAGAAGTACATCCCTGCTCTTGTATTCTAGCTCTCTCGACATGAATGCTCGCATTCCATTTGCCTTCCAACCTGCCGACTGAACCTGCACGTTAGCCTTAAGAGAATCTTCAACAAGGACTCCCAAATTCCTTTGTGCTTCTGATTTTCTAAGCATTTCCCCATTTAGAAAATAGTCTATGCCTCCATTATCCCTTCCAAACTGCATAACCTCACACCTTTCCTCATTGTAATCCATCTGCCACCTCTTTGGCCACTCCTAACCAGTCCAAGTCCTTCCGCAGCACCCCCCACCCCCGCCCCCGCTTCCTCAGTACTCCCTGTCCGTCTACGTATCTTTGTATCATCTGCAAACTTCGCCTTCATCTCGTTCTTCCAAATCGTTATTGTATATTGTGAAAGGATGTGGTCCCAGCACCGAACCCTGAGGCACACCAGAAGTCACTGGCTGCCGTCCTGAAAAAAGACTCCTTCATCCCCACTCTCTGCCTTCTGCCAGTCAGCCAATCCACTATCCATGGAAGGATCTTACCCTCAACATCATTGGCACTTTACTTGTTTAACTGTCTCCTATGCTGGAAATCGAAATAAATCACGTCCACTGATTCTCCTTTACCTAACTTCCTTGTTACCTCCTCAAAGAACTCGAACAGATTTGTCAGACATGCGCTCCCCTTGAGAAAGCCGTGGTGACTCAGTCCTACTTTATCATGCACTTGCAAGTTCTCTGCAATCTCATCTTTAATAATGGACTCTAAAATCTTGCCAATGACCGGAGTCAGGCTAATCGGACTATAATTTTCCGTCTGCTGCCTCCCTCCCTTCTTGAACAGCAGTGTTCCATCAGCTACTTTTCAGTCCTCTGGTACCATTCCTGCCTGCAGTGATTCCTGAAAAGTCACCACCAATGCCTCCACAATTTCCTCCGCTTTATCTTTTAGAACCCCGGAATGTAGCCTTCTGGTCCAGGTGATTTATCCACCTTCAGACCTTTCAGTTTCCCCAGCACTTTCTCCTTAGTGATGGCCACTTCATTCACCTGTGCCTCCTGACTCTCTTGGAGCTCTGGATTTCCACTGGTGTCTTCCACCGTGAAGACTGATGCAAAGTAACTATTCAGTTCCTCTGCCATTTCTTTGTTTCCTATTATTCCTTCTCCAGACTCCATCATATTGTGGTCACTGCTCCCGAAGGGTTCCTTCATCTTAAGTTCCCTAATCAATTCTGACTCATTACACATCACCAAATCCAGAATTGCATGTCCCCTCGTGGGCTCTGTCACAAGCTGCTCCAAAACAAAATCTCTTAGACATTGCACAAATTCCTTTTCTTGGGATCCACTGCTGACCCGATTTTCCCAGTCCACCTGCGTATTGAATTCACACCATGATTCTTGTAGCATTGCCTTTTTCACATGCTTTTTTGATCTCCTGATTTATTTTCTGCCCCTCATCCTCTCACTATCCTCATCCCTACCCTCAGACTGTACTTTACCCTTTACTCCACCAATCGTACCCGACGTTTACTTTTGAAGACCAGTTTCCGATGATCAAAGTCTGTCTATTTTTCCTTCTGCCTTTCCCTTGCCTCCTTCTTTCCTTTTTCCTGCAATTCAGATCGTTTTAATTCTTTTGCTTGCTGTTCCTCCCTTTCCTTTTCTTTTCCCTGCAATTCAGAGTTTTACTTATTTTTCATATTCAGTCAGATTCATTTGTAACTGAATTCTCGCCATTTCCAACGTTTCTGACTGTGCTTCTGACAATTCCAAATGCTGTGCTATCGCCACAATTATCTCTCCTTTCCGCATTCTGTCAGGCAATGTCAACTGCAATGTATTTGCCAATTCCAAAACCTTTGCTTCGGCACTTTCTGGAAGGTAACTTACGTGACTTCCTCCACCGCAGAAACTTCTGAGCCTCTGAAAGAGCAATTCGTCCAAACCACACGCCCTAATTAAACTTGAATACAACACCTGAAAAGAAGACACAAATCTGCGCACCACTCACTGTCTTTGAGTTCACTAATCCCAAATCAATCAAGAAATACAAATTTCAATCCCGGAGCCTCTAATTGTTATCAGCCAGGTTGGATACTTCCAGATATTCCATGAAACTCGAGTGACCTGTCACGCTTTACCATGAATTTGGCGAGAAGGAGCATGAGAGGTTTCAAACGAACATGAGAACTAGGAACAGGAGTAGGCCATCTTGCCCCTCGAGCCTCCTCCGCCATTCAATAAGGTCATGGCTGATCTTTTCGTGGACTCAGCTCCACTTACCCACCCGCTCACCATAACCCTTAATTCGTTTACTGTTCAAAAAATTATCGATCCTTGCCTTAAAAACATTCAATGGGGTCGCCTCAACTGCTTCACTGGGCAGGGAATTCCACAGATTCACAACCCTCCTCAAGAAGTTCCTCCTCAACTCAGTCCTAAATCTGCTTCCCCTTATTTTGAGGCTATGCCCCCTAGTTCTAGTTGCACCCGCCAGTGGAAACAACTTCCCTGCTTCTATCTTATCTATTCCCTTCATAATTTTATGTTTCTATAAGATCTCCCCATATTCTTCTGAATCACAATACGTATAGCCCCAGTCTAGTCAGTCTCTCCTCATAAGCCAACCCTCTCAACTCCGGAATCAACCCAGTGAATCTCCTCTGCAACGCCTCCAGTTCCACTATATCCTTTCTCAAGTAAAGAGACCAAAACTGTACACAGTACTCCAGGTGTGGCCTCACCAGCCCCTGAAACAGCTGCAACATAACATCGCTGTTTTTAAACTCCGTCCCTCCAGCAACGAATGACAAAATTCCATTTGCCTTCTTAATTACCTGCTGCACCTGCAAGTCAAATCCTTGAGAATCCTGCACAAGGACACCCAAGTCCCTCTGCACAGCAGCATGCTGCAATTTTTAACCATTTAAATGATAGTCCACTTTGCTGTTATTCCTTCCATAATGGATGACCTCACATTTCACTTCAGGTGAGTGAACTGACGCACAAAGTGCTTTTATTCAAAACAAAGTTCAATTAAGAATATTGTTGACATGTCTTGTAGGACAATTAGCAAGAACATTTAACAATTGCAAACAAGAAACACAACAACCACGATAATGTATAACTCTGAAGAAAATATCTCCAGTGTGTTCCAACCAAAGCCAACATCTAATCCACAAAACCCTCCAAATCACCCCAATACAGTATAGTTTCGTGCCTAGCTATTACAGGTATCCAGCCACCTGGGTTGAATGCTCAAAGTCCCTTGAGAAGAAACTGAGAAGAGGTTGTAATCCAATCTATTTGGCAAAACACAGCTTTTAAAATGGAGATGAACAGGGAGAGGGAGTGAGAGAGACTGCTTCTTAGCTTGCTGCTAAACTGCTTCCCAAAACAAAACTATAAGACCAAAGGGAAAAAAAATCAGCTTAGCTCCGCCTCCATTTAAGCTGCATGATTTTTTTTAAAAATCACATGACAACATTAACACTCATGCTCTCAACTCAGCACTCCCCATTACCACAACACTCTCCCTGTCACATCAACACTATCCTGTCACTTCAACACAGACCCTCATCTCAACAGACTCCAGCACACCTCAAGACTCCCCTTCTCCTCTCTACGCAACCCCTATCACACAGACATGACACCCTTTCTACTCAACATTCTCTGTCTGACCTCAACACTATCCGTCTCACATCGAAATTATCCCCCTCACACCCAAATTCACCGCCTGTGATCCACACCTCCCTTATAACAAAACCCACCCCTTCTGATCTCAGCGACCACTCCTATCAAAACAATTCCCGCTCTCCTTAATATTCCCCTCACACATCAACACAGCCCTCTCACATGAACATTCCTCCTCTCAGCTCGCCATGCCCCCTTATCTTAACATTGCTGTGCCTCAATGAAAATATGTCACTCTCATGTCAAATCTCCCCTGCTGACCTCAACATTCTCACCCCTCAAAAACACTTCCCCTCAACGCAGCATTCTCCACCACTGCAACAAACTTCCCAATCCTCAACACACATCCCCGCACCTCAACACATCCCCTCTCATCGCAACAGACCAATTCTCACCTTAACACTCAATTTCTCACATCGATGTTCTCCCCACTGAGGTCAACATCACCCCTCTCACCAAAACATACCCTCTTAGCTCAACACTCCCCCAATCAACATAATCCACCCCCTCCCACCTTAACATATCCCCTCCTCACATCAATCCTCCCTGCTCACCACTACATTACCCCATGTATCACAACACTACCCATCTCATCTCGACACTCCCCACCCAGCTTCACACTCTCACCTCAAGATCCCCAAGAGCTAAATCTCCTGTCCCACACCGCATGGGTGTCGGGGTGGACTGACACAGACCATGTAAAGATCCCATTACTTCTGGCGGGATTATCTGATTTTGGGGTGAGCGCGGAGGCCAAATCACACCCTGTCTCACCACAACATTCTCCCTTCTCATGTCAGAACTCTTTTCTCATCTCAGCACTCTGCCTCACCTCAGCTCCCGCCATCTGACCTCATCTTTCCTCATCTCACCTCAACAACCCTCCTCATCTCATCCCTCTCCCTCTCACTTCCACACGCCCCTTTCACCTCGACAAACTCTCTCTCTCTCACATCAACAATTTCCTCTCATCTTAACGTTCCCCCGTCTGGTCAACGGTCTCACTCTCAAATCCACACTCCCCCTCGAATCTCAGAAATCTCCATCTCGCCTCAACACTCCCATAATCACCTCAACACTGTCTGTCTCTGATCCACTCTCCTCCTTCACACCTCAACAATCTCGCCTCTCATCCCAACTGTCCCCTCACATCTCAACACTGACCCACTCCTCAACATTTTCCACCCTCACCTCATCATTCCCACTCCACTCAAGATATCCTTCTCCTCATAATGCTCCCCCTCTCACATCAACATTCTCCCGCCAACCTCAACATACTCCCTGGCCTCAACAACCCCCGTTCCAACCCCTAGAACAATCTACATTCAAGTCAGCACTCCTACCTTCTGCTCAGCACTCTCCCCCTCCAACCTCAGCGCTTCCCCTCTCACCTGAACTCGCTCCACCTCCCACCTTCACATTCTCTGACTGTCACCTCAACAATCCCGCCTGAACTCAAAGTTCCGCCTGTCATCTCAACATTAACAATCTGAACAAAGCTGTCCCCAACTCACATAAAAACATTTTGTCATATATCCGCCCACCCACTTTTTCCTCAACGCTCTGCCACTCTCCATAACACACACCATCTTACCAAAACCCTTCCCACTCACACCTCAAAATTTCCCTCTCACCTTCATCCACTCCGTCTACCCTCAATACCCACCCCTCACATCAACACTCACCACGTATCACCTCAACATTCACCAACTCTGTTCTCAACAAGAACAACTCTCACCGTAAATCTCATCCACTCTCACCTGCACTGGACAACTCCAATGTCGAATCTTCACCTCTCACCTAAACATTGCCCTCAACTCAGCACTCACCCCTCAGCTCAACACTCCCACTCTAAACTCCCCCACTGTCACTCATCTCAACACACTCGCGCTAACCAGAGCTCATCCCCATCAACATTCGCCACTCACCGGGACATTCCCCTCTCACCCCAAAACTCCTCCTCTCACATCCACACGCGCCCCCTCTCACCTCCACACTCCCCCATCACTCCAACACACTCCCCTCCTCACATCAACAAACTCCCCGCTCACCTCAACAGTTCCACTCTCATCTCTCCCACTGTCACCTCAACACCCCCACACTCATCTCAACACAATCGCCGCTAACCTGAGCACAGCTCCCTCAGCATTCACCTCCCCCTCCCATCGATACCCCCTCTCCTTCCCATCAGCATTTCCCTCTCCTTCCGATCAGCAATCCCCCTCTCCCATCAGCATTCCCCCCTCTCCCATCAGCATTCCCCCCTCTCCCATCGGCATTTCCCCCCTCTCCCATCAGCATTCCCCCCTCCCCAATCAGCATTTCCCCTCCCCCATCAGCATTCCCCTCTCTCCCGTCAGCATTCCTCCCTCTCCCATCAGCATTCCCCCCTCTCCCATCAGCATTCCCCCCTCTCCCATTATTCAGTTCATTTCGAGGAGACATGTTACATTCTTGAAGCAAAACGCAGACACCAACTGTAGTTCAAAGCAAAGGCAATTTATACACTTACTGGTAAGCAGGCGGACAGTCGTTAGAACGCAGTCTACCAAGAGTGCGCGCTTAGTTAGAGATGGCACCCTTTTTCTACTCTTTTGACACGGTACATGAATGCCTAATTTGGATCGAATAACGCTGCTTTAAGATGACCAATTAGGTCCTTTCTCATTGGTCAGCAATAATTAACTTCCCATCACTTTTCTTTCAAAACAAGTTACCATGGGTTCATAATTAATCATTTTAGTTCCTCCTTATCGAAATAGACCAGGTTTGGCCATCTGGACCTGTGGTCTGCTTGTTCCTTATGTTACACAGAAAGGATTCATAACTCAACCGCTCGCAGAGATCGGGTAGTTGACCGCATTCAGCAAGTTGAGGTCATATCTACATCGTTTTGCAAGAAGTGAGGGATTAACCTCAATTTTTGAGCAGAAAATAAGCATGCTTGCTTCATCCCATGTTGCAAAGCCTGCTTTAAGTCTGCAATTTTTTGAGAGACCCCCAGGGTCTGCCTCCGATATTAACCACTTTAATATCTCATTCCCTCCTTTTTTCATTTCATGATAACTCAGTTATAGGGGGGCTTGGAATCTGGTGTGAGTTATACATTGACACACGCATTTCAGCAAGATTAACAGTAAGCAAACCACCAAAATAACGATGCCCGCATGCAGTATCATTCATCCCCAGTCCCCAAAGAGACTGCTAAAGGACCACCACTTGAGCGGATGATAATCATGATAGAGCTTCCCTTCCTCCTGAAGGTTTTCTCCTGCCTGTCTGATATGTTCAAGTAGGTTGGTAACGTTATCGGAGGCATCAGGAATACGCGTGCAGCATTCGGAGCCTACTAGAGCGCAGGTGCCTCCAGTTTCACCCAACTAATTATCCAAAGCCATCCGAATTTGAAGGGCTACCGTTCGTATAGCCACGACCTCAGCTGACACTTCTGCAATGGCAGTGCTGACTTCCTCCAAAGCATCATCAGTTTCATTTGCTATTTTCTCAAGAGTCCTGCCATATTAATTAGTTCTCGAGCCGCTATTGCGGTCCCATGGGATGGGAAGACTATCATTCAATACCGTTGAGCTTCGGTCATGACTCGTTTTGATACAAAATCTACTCTATCATTTCCAGGGTATTGAAAGGAATAGCGTCCATGGGGATCCCACTTGTAGACTGTGGTGGTATGTTTGTGCAGACCCAGCACGCACTTGCATTATATGTTAAAGCACACTCATAAGACAAAGACAAAAAGGTATTCACGTGAGATAGTCATCAATAGTTCATTTTCCCGGCTTGCTTCCCGTTGATCTGACTGTCCTGGTGCCAGCAAAATAGCCGGAAGGATGAAGATGATGAGAATAAGCCTCATGGTTTGTCAGTAGTATCGGCTTCCAAGGCTTGACGTCGTGGATATAGATCCAGCGAGAATGTCCTTTGACCTTGATTGCAGTTGGAGTCTGGAGGAGAACTTGGAATGGGCCTTTCCACCGAGGACCAAGTTTGGGTCGATCCCAATTCCGGATCAGGACGAAGTCGGCTATCTGCAGTCCCGGGAAGTTGTCCTGTGGGTCGGAGTCTTGATCCAGTGTCCATGGAGTTGATCGAACGGCACACTGCACCTGCGAATAAAGAAACTTTAAAGACTATGTTAGCTGTCGGAAGTACTTCTGCATTTCATCAACTATAATGTGTTCGTCTATCTGGGTGGGCGGACTTGTATTCGCATCTCAAGGCGTTCTGCTTGGTTGACTGTAAACTATCTCTACAGCCGATTGTCCAGTGGTAGAGTGGGGTGTTATCCTCATGTGGTAAGGGTAAGATTTTCAACCAGTTTAGATCGGTTTCAGATGTTAGCTTGGCGAATTTAGCTTTAAGGGTCCCATTGGCTCTTTCCACTATCCCTGCTGCCTGGGGGTGGTAAGCACAGTGGAACTGTTGCTGAATGTGTAAGGCATCGCATAATTCCTTATTAATTTTCACTACGAAATGGGGGCCATTGTCTGACCTGACGTGTTGGGGTATCCCGAATCTCGGTATTATTTCTGTCAATAACAACTTCAGTACTGTCGAGGCTTTATTATTTGCCGTTGGAAAAGCCTCTTTCCATCGACTAAATACATCAACAATACAAGACAATACTCATGATTCCTCAACAGCTGGGAAGTTATTTAGATCATACACATGGCAATCTTGAGAGCCAGCACCTTTCAGAGGAGAGCAAATTGGCATCAGCTAAAACCAGGCTGTAGAATGTCGTCTTGAATTTACTTATGGAATGCCCAAATACTACAAAAAACATTCTCATGATGTTTCTTTGCAGCCTCCCTAAGTATAACATGCTGGCATACTATGACTTTAACACAAATAAACATGCAATTATGCTCCTGAAAATGATTGGCAAATTCCAGAGTCGAGTCTTTGAATTCATTCAGGATTCTGAGAGGAAAGTTTTCCTCTTTTAATGAACATTTCTTTACTGGCAGATTACACGAGGACACTAAATGTCGGGCAGACGTGATTTTATTTCTCAGTCGGGGTGATGCCATATGCGGTTCTTGTGCCCAACACAACTTAGTTCACAATGACCACTGGTGGTGAGACATGACCATCCATTCTCCAGGAGGTGACTGATTCAACAGTGCGGGAATTCCATTGGAAGACTGAATTGGCGTTGGATAAATTATTGAAGCAGGTTGCGAGCAGAAACAACAATTACTTCGGCAAATTTCAGATTTGGAAGAAGGAATCACATGAAAATCAGGAAATGAATGAGTAAACTTGGTTTTGTGGTTCTACCTCAACTTAATTATTAGTGCCACAAGTAGGCTTACATGAACACTGCAATGAAGTTACTGTGAAAATCCCCTAGTCGCCACACTCCGGCGCGCCTGTTCTGGTACACTGAAGGAGAAATTAGCGTGGCCAATTCACCTTTCGGACTGTGGGAGGAAACCAGAACACCCGAAGGAAGCCCACGCAGACACTGGACAACGTGCAGACTCCGCTCAGACAGTGACCCAAGACAAGATTCCTGGCGCTGTGAGGCAGCAGTGCCAAACGGCAGTGCCACCGTGCCGCCCCTGAGTATTTAGTCTGCCAATGCTTGAACATTCTTTCAACTTTTTCCCGTAATATCTTGCACAATTAAACACAACCCATTTTTCCTGCCAGTATCTCCCTGCTGGCTTCAACTACGCAACTTTTCTTTTGTTTAACTAAATACATATATTCTCTGTCTGCACCAAATGGTAAATGGCCCAATTAATGGAAGGTGGCGTTTTTAGTTATAATGGTATGGGTAGGGTACACATGTTCTACAGTAGCTTGTTTCACTGCAGTGACGATCGGTATCATGGTGGCACAATGCACCTGTCAACAGAGCAAGGGCAGAATGGTTAATTCAAAAAACATTTTTCAAAATGTGTGCATTCATTTAGCACTTCATTAATCACAACTTTGCAAACGGGGCATCAGGGTGGCGCAGTGTTTTGCACTGCTGCCTCACAGCGCCGGGTGCCTGGGTTCGATTCTGGCCTCGGCTAACTGCACATTCTCCCCGCATCTGCGTGGGTTTACTTCGGGTGCTCCAGTCTCCTCCCACACTCCAAAGATATGCAGGCGCATAGAATCGTAGAATTCCGAAAGTGCAGATGGAGGCCATTCAGCCCATCAGGTCTGCACCGACCACAATCCCAGCCAACTCCAATGCCTGTAGGCCCACACATTTACCCTGGCTAGTCCCCCTGACACCTAGTGACAATTTGGATGGCTAACCCACCTAAAACGCACCTTTGGACTATGGGAGGAAACCGGAGCACCCAGAAGAGACCCACGCAGGCACGGAAAGAATGTGCAAATTCCACACAGACAGTGAGTGACCTGAGCCGGGAATCGGTGTCAGATCCCTGCCACTGTGAGGCAGCAGCGCTAACCACTGTGCCACCGTGCCGCCAGATTAGGGGGATTGGCCGTGCTAAATTGCTACTTAATGTTTGGGGCACTTGCGGGATAAATATGTGGGGATATGGAGATGGGGTCTGGGTGTCCGTGCAGGTTTGATGGGCCAAATGGCCTCCTTTTGCACTGTTGGCATTTTCTGATTCAACATTCAGTTTTGAAAATTAAGCGTGGTTATCAAACAAGTAAATCTATATGTGACATTTTAACCTCAACTTCACACGTGATAGCCTGACAATCTAAATCCGGAGACGGCCGGGGGAAACTTGGGATAATTACCAACATGTACCACGTTCACACTTCATGGCCAAGCATTCTCCAACAAAACAATATCAATTCATCAACTTTGGTTCCAATTGGTAAATCAGACCTCCATTGATTCCATACCCTACATTGGTTCCAATCTACAGTGAGAATGTTAAGTGCACATTTTCTGAAATTCTACACACGCACTAGCTATGGCTTCTCCTTATTTGCACATTTCCCAAAAGATCAGCTGACTTCGAATTCATTCTGAAAATAACTTCCTTTTGGAACAGTTATGGTTCATAATTGTCAATAAAGTTGGAGTGCATAATCTTAATAGGAACAGTCAACATTGCAAGTAGGAGTGAGAGACGGCAATTCAGCCCTTCGAGCCTGCTCCGCCACGCGATATGATCATGGCTGATCTCCATCTCACCCGAATTCCTCTTCCCTGTCTTTTCCCCAAAGCACTTTATCCCACGATTGATCAAATATTTATCTATCTCTTTCTTGAATTGGTTGATTCTGCATCCACTGCACTCTGGGGCAGTGAGTTCCATAGATTCTCAACCCCCTGTGAGAAGTAGCTGCTCCTTATCTCTGTCTTGAACCTCCCCCTTTTTACTCTACAACTATGACCTTTTGTCCTCGACTGTTCTGGAAGGGGGTACATTTGGTTAACTTTTACTTCATCCACCCTGTTGTATATTTTGTATACCTCAATCAAATCCCCCCTCATTCTTCTGTACTCCAGCGAGTACCAGCCGAAGCAACTCAACTGCTCCTCATATGGCAGTCCCTTCAATCCTGGAATCAATCCAGTGAACCACTTGTGAACCGCCTCCAGTACCGCCACATCCTTCCTCAAAGAAGGTGACCAAAACTGAACACAATACTCCCAAGTGTGGTATCACCAATGTCTGATACAATTCTAACAACACCTCTCCACTATTATACTCCAGACCCTTTGCAATAAATGCCAAGATTCCATTTGCCTTCCTTATAAAATTCTGCACCGACATACCCACTTGCTGAGACTCATGCACAAGGGCACCCAGATCCCGCTGCACAGATGCTTTTTGAATCTGTTTCCCATTTAAATAATAATTTGCCCTCTTATTTTTCCGCCCAGAATGGATAACCTCACATTTATCCACATTAAACTCCATCTGCCAGATTTTGGCCCATTCCCCTGCACTGTCAATATCCATTTTTAAACGTTTTATCTCCTCATCACCGACTGCTTTCCCATCTATTTTTATGTTGTCAGCAATTTTTGCCAATGTAACTGTGAGCCCACCTGTGGCACTAATAAATAAATCTTAAACTTTAAAACTTTAATCTATGTTAACTCTTATAAACTAGTCCAAAGATGTGCGGGCGAGGTTGATTTGCCATGCTAAATTTCCCTAGTGTCGGGGGATGAGCAGGAGAACTATGTGGGGTTATGGGAATAGAACTTGGGTGGGATTGTGCTCGGTGCAGAGTTAACGGGCTGAATGGCCTCCTTCTGCTCTGTCGGATTCTATGATTCTGTGATGATTATATTTCATGAATCGCAGAAAATCGGTATGAAAGTGCGGCCTGTAATAAAAAAGGCAAATGGGATGTTGGCATTTATTGCAAAGGGACTGAAGTATAAAAGTAGGGAAGTGTTGTAATTGATTAAGGTATTGGTGAGACCACATCTGGAGTATTGTGTCCCGTTTTAGTCTCCTTATTTGAGGACGGATGTGGTGGCATTGGAGGCAGTTCAGAGGAGGTTCACCAGATTGATTCCTGGGATGAAAGGGTTGACGCATGAGGAGAGATTAAACAGTTTGGGCTTGTACTCACTGGAGTTCAGAAGGATGGGAGGGGATCTGATCGAGGTAGATAAAAGTTTAAAAGGGATTGATAAAATAAACGTAGACCAAATGTTTCCTCTTATGGGGCTATCTCGAACAAGAGGTCACAGGGGTCGGTTTAGAGGCGGTAGATTTAAAAATGAGATGAGGATGTACTACTTCTCGCAGAGGGTGATGAATTTGTGGAACTCGCTGCCCCATAGCGCGGTGGAGTCAGAATCATTGAATGGTTTCAAGAAGGCGATAGAGGTATTTCTAATAAAAAAAGGGATAAGGGGATATGGAGAACAGGTGGGCAGGTGGATTTGAGACCAGGGAGAGATCAGCCATGATCTGATTGAATGGCGGAGCAGGCTCGAAGGGCTGAATGTGCCGACTTTTGCTCCTATTTCATTTATCCCTATGTCTTCAGTAAGTACTCTTTGATCTAAGCCAAATAATATACGGTTTATTGTGTATCTTTGGCTCTTTTTCCCTCTAACCTCTTTCAGCCCCATTAATACGCTGTGATATTTCTGTTTGGCATCGTCTCCAAGCTCCTGGAGAACCGACGGCATCCAATATTCAACACAATACTCTGGATGGACTTGACTAATATGAAGAACTATATGAGGAAGATCACATCATCTGTGACGCTGATTTCTATTAAGCCGAAGGTCCTGTTGATTTTTCTCAGCTTCACCAACTTTTCCTGTCCCGGTCATAAATCATAGAATCATAGAAACCCTACAGTGCAGAGGAGACCATTCCGCACATTGAGTCTGCGCCGACAATGCCATCCAGGTCCTAGCCTCATAACTCCACGTACTTACCCTGCTAGTCCCCCTGACACTAAGGAGCACGTTAGCATGGACAATCCACCGAACCAGCACGTCTTGCAGACTGTAGGAGGAAACTGGAGCACTCGGAGGAAACCCACGCAGACACGGGGGAGAACGTGCAAACTCCACAGAGATAGTGACTGATGGAGGGTAATAGAAAACGTACAGTATAAAGCCCCTCATTTTAAATTTACTGTGATAAGTAGATTAGGTGAGGGTAAAGATTACAAGATGCTGATAGAATAAGGATTGACATGTGTTTAATACAATATGCAAAGGTGTGTCTGTATAACTGTAATTAACCAAGCATTCTGAAATTAAACTGTATTCTCAATGTTTTTCGCAAACCTTGGCCAGTGGATGATTCAACTGCTCAGCATGATGGGAAATAGCCAGTAATATATAGACTAAATAACTTTGAGGCAAAGGATTATCGACAGAGCAGTTCTACTTGTCAGATTGTTTCAAGAAGGCGACAGAGGTATTTCTAATAAAAAAGGGATAACAGGTGGGGAGGTGGATTTGAGACCAGGGAGAGATCAGCCATGATCTGATTGAATGGCGGAGCAGGCTCGAAGGGCTGAATGTGCCGACTTCTGCTCCTAATTCATTTATCCCTATGGCTTCAGTAAGTACTCCCTGATCTAAGCCAAACAATATACGGTTTATTGTGTATCTTTGGCTCTTTTTCCCTCTAACCTCTTTCAGCCCCATTAATTCGCTGTGATATATCTGTTTGGCATCGTCTCCAAGCTCCTGGAGAACCGACGGCATCCAATATTCAACACAATACTCTGGATGGACATGACTAATATGAAGAACTATATGAGGAAGATCACATCATCTGTGACGCTGATTTCTATTAAGCCAAAGATTCCGTTGGTTTTTCTCAGCTTCACCAACTTTTCCTGTCCCGGTCATAAATCATAGAATCATAGAAATCCTACAGTGCAGAGGAGACCATTACGCACATCGAGTCTGCGCCGACAATCCCATCCAGGTCCTAGCCTCATAACCCCACGTACTTACCCTGCTAGTCCCCCTGACACTAAGGGGCACGTTAGCATGGACAATCCACCGAACCAGCACGTCTTGCAGACTTTAGGAGGAAACTGGAGGACCCAGAGGAAACCCACGCAGACACGGGGGAGGACGTGCAAACACCGCAGAGACAATGACTGATGGAGGGTAATAGAAAACGTATAGTATAAAGCCCCTCATTTTAAATTTACTGTGATAAGTAGATTAGGTTCGGGTAAAGATTACAAGATGCTGATAGAATAAGGATTGTCCATGTGTCTAATACAATATGCAAAGGTGTTGTCTGTACAACCACAATTATGATGTGGAAATGCCGGCGCTGGACTGGGGGGAACACAGTAAGAAGTCTCACAACACCAGGTTAAAGTCCAACAGGTGTATTTGGTAGCAAATAGCATAAGCTTTCGGAGACCTGCTCCTTCATCAGATGGAGTGGAAATGTGCTCTCAAACAGTGCACAGAGACACAACATCAAGTTACAGAATACTGATTAGAATGCGAATCCCTTAAGCAAGCCAGGTCTTAAAGGTACATACAATGTGGGTGGAGGGAGTATTAAACACCGGTTAAAGAGATGTGTATTGTCTCCAGACAGAACAGCTAGTGAGATTCTACAAGCCCAGGAGGCAAGCTGTGGGGGTTACTGATAACGTGACGTAAATCCAACATCCTGGTTTAGGCCGTCCTCATGTGTGCGGAACTTGGCTATCAGTTTCTGCTCAGCGACTCTGCGCTGTCGTGTGTCGTGAAGGCCGCCAAGGAGAACACTTACCTGAAGGTCCAAGGCTGAAAGCCCACGACTGCTGAAGTCCTCCCCCACAGGAAAAGAACAGTCTTGCCTGGTGATTGTCGAGCGGTGTTCATTCATCCGTTGTCGTAGCGTCTGCATCGTTTCCCCAATGTACCATGCCTCGGGACATCCTTTCCTGCAGCGTATCACGTAGACAATGTTGGCCGAGTTGCAAGAGTGGGTACCGTGTTCCTGGTAGATGGTGTTCTCACGTGAGATGATGGCACCCGTGTCGATGATCCGGCACGTCCGACGCGCCACAGCGAAAAACCGCACCGACCTCCTCAGAAGACAATAACGGGACACGGTGGACAGAGTACCCTTCGTCGTCCAGTACTTCCCCGGAGCGGAGAAGCGACAGCATCTCCTCCGGAGCCTTCAACATGTCATTGATGAAGACGAACAGCTCGCCAAGGCCATCCCCACACCCCCACTTCTAGCCTTCAAACAATCACGCAACCTCAAACAGACCATTGTCCGCAGCATACCACCCAGCCTTCAGGAGAACAGTGACCACGACACCACACAACCCTGCCACAGCAACATCTGCAAGACGTGCCGGATCATCGACACGGATGCCATCACCTCACGTGAGAACACCATCTACCAGGTACACGGTACCTACTCTTGCAACTCGGCCAACATTGTCTACCTGATACGCTGCAGGAAAGGATTTCCCGAGGCATGGTACATTTGGGAAAACATGCAAACGCTACGACAACGGATGAATGAACACCGCTCGACAATCACCAGGCAAGACTGTTCTCTTCCTGTGGGGGAGCACTTCAGCAGTCACGGGCATTCTGCCTTGGACCTGCAGGTAAGCGTTCTCCAAGGCAGCCTTCACGACACACGACAGCGCAGAGTCGCTGAGCAGAAACTGATAGCAAAGTTCCACACACATGAGGGCGGCCTAAGCCGGGATGTTGGATTTATGTCACGTTATCAGTCACCCCCACAGCTTGCCTCCTGGGCTTGCAGAATCTCACTCGCTGATCTGTCTGGAGACAATACACATCTCTTTAACCTGTGTTTAATGCTCCCTCCATCCACATTGTCTGTACCTTTAAGACCTGGCTGGCTTTAGGGATTCGCATTCTAATCAGTATTCTGTAACTTGATGTGAGTCTCTGTGCACTGTTTGAGAGCACATTTCCACTCCATCTGACGAAGGAGCAGGTTATGGTATTTGCTACCAAATAAACCTGTTGGAGTTTAACCTGGTGTTGTCAGACATTTTACTGTAACCACAATTAACCAAGCATTCTGAAATTAAACTGTATTCTCATTGTTTTTCGCAAACCTTGGCCAATGGATGATCTAACTGCTCAGCATGATGGGAAATAGATAGTAATATATTGACTAAATAACTTTGAGGCAAAGGATTATCGAGAGAGCGGTTCTACTTATCAACTTGCGTCAGGCAGTTGCAAGTTAATCAAGATTTTGGAAGGTACGGGAGTGATTTCGCTCATGGTTAACAAGGTTGGTACAGTTTCACATGCTCATAATGAGACTGGGCGTTGCCAATAAACTTGACGCCCCTTAGCAGTGAAACTTTTCAGCTGATAGCAGTATCCTTGAATCGACCGGATTTATGTAGTTCCGTTTCCTAGTAACGAGGGAAGAACGTTCAGGTGAAATGGATTAAATAATTTTTAATCTTGCTGATAGATGGAGCATTATTGGCAAAGGTAATAATGTACAATATTGTAATTGCATCCTTCCGTTGGGTGAAAGTTAAAGTTAATTTGACAGTCGCAAGTAAAGGCTCACATTAACACTGCAATGGATTTACTGTGAAATTCCGCGAGTCGCCACACTCTGGCGCCTGTCCGATTTAATGCCCCAACCAGCACATCTTTCAGACTGTTGGAGGAAACCGGAGCACCCGGAGGAAACCCACGCAGACACGGGGAGAATGTGCAGGCTCCACATAGACACTGACCCGAGGCTGGAATGAAACCCAGGTCCGCGCCTCTCTGTGAAGAAGTCAATTAAATAAATAAAAATCCCATTACCGTTAGGATAGGGATTCCGAAAGCCTCCATAGTATCTACCTAATGTGAAACAAGAAGATTTGTGTTTTAATTTGCTGCAGATATACAATTGAAAATCCACAATATTGTATCAATTACACAATGTAACGGGAGCTTAAAGTAATTTATGAATTTTCGACTGTCTTGGAAACGGTAGGAAGTAAATTAATTGCGATTTGCAAATTGCTACTTTCCCACTTTTCCACCAAATATTCTGCAAGTTCTTGAAAGATTCCCAAATATTTAACACTGCAGGTGACCACCCGCATTACAAACAGTATTTCTTCAAATTCAATCTTGGCTATCAATTGGCCGACCTAAGAGACTGTATAAGTTGGCAGGGGTCTGGTGCATAGAAACATTTGGGTGGCATGGTGCCCCAGTGGTTAGCACTGCTGCCTCACAGCTCCAGGGATCTGGGTTCGATTCCGGCCTTGGGTAACTGTGTGTGTGAAGTTTGTACAGTCTCCTCGTGTTTGCGTGGGTTTCCTCCGGGTGCCTCAGTTTCCTCCCAAAGTCCAAAGTTTTGCAGGTTTGGCGCATTGGCCATGCTAAATTGCCCCTTAGTGTCCGCGGGATGTGCACTTATTATCTCAACAATGTGAACAAAAGGACCTTGGCATGTTTGCCCACAGATCTCTGAAGACAGAAAGGCAGGTTAATAAGATGGCGAAAAAGGCATATGGCACACTCACCTTTATCAATCGGGGTATAGATTACAAAAGCAGAGAGTTGTATAGAACTTCGGTGAGGCCACAGCTGGAGTACTGTGTGCAGTTCTGGTCACCACATTATAAGAAGGATGTGATTGCACTGGAGGGGGTGCAGAGGACATTCACCAGGATGCTGCCTGGGATGGAACATTTGAGTTACAAAGAGAGGTTGGATAGGCTTGGGTTGTTTTCTCTGGAGCAGAGAAGACTGAGGGGCAACCTGATCGAGGTATTCAAGATTATGAGGGACATGGACAGGGTGGATAGGGATCAGCTGTTCCCCTTAGTTGAATGGTCAGTTATGAGGGGACACAAGTTAAAAGTGAGGGGTGTGGATTTGAGGAAAAACTTTTTACTCAGAGGGTGATGGTCTGGAATGCACTCTCTGGGTAGGTGGTGGGGGCGGGATGCGTCACATCCTTTAAAAAGCACCAGGATGAGTTCTTGGCACGTCATAATATTCAGGGCTTTGAGCCAACTGCTGGAAAATGGGATTAGGTGGGCAGGTCAGGGCCGTTCATGCTTCGGTGCAGACTCTTTTGCACTGTAGTATTCGGTGATACTGTGAAGGTGTCATTGGAGAGATAGGGCCTGCACAGATGGATGAAGTGCCATTCATCGATCCCGATGCATTTGATTATACACCGTAGACAGGATAATTAATCCTCATTTTCTTGCATTCTTAAATTCTGCTGTCTTGACGCGAGTCCCACAATCAGGTAAAAAAGTGCATTGAAGATCAGTTACAGAGGGCCTTGGAGAGGCCACACCTTGAGTACTGTGTGCAGTTTTGGCCTCCACAGCAAATTCCGGGCCGGCCTTGACCCCGCTGCCCTGGAGTGCCCCGATGTCCAGCCCACTCGCCCAACAGTGGTGATCCACCTAACCCCCTCACGCACCCAGACCCAGCCCCTCAGACGCTTCCCGAAGGCAGACCACATCCCCACCGCCCCCCCCTGGGCTGCCCCAATCGCTGCCCTCCCTCCCTCCGCCAGACCCATCCTGTCTGCAGAGTGGCAGCAGGACCCCCGCCCCCTCCAATCGCCCCGAGGCCCCACGCACAGTAGGCTCCCCCCTTGGAACTGCCCGATGCCCGTTGGGCAGTGCCGTGGTGCCCCCTGGGCATTGGCACCTTGCCTATCGAGCAGTGCCAGGGGGCACAGGCTGACACTGCCAGGGTGCCCATGTCCAGCGGACACCACCCTCACAACGCCCAACACCTGGGGGGGGGGGGGGTCACGATTGCCCCCCTTCTTTCCAGCGGTGTTTCCCGCTAGTTCCCCGAACGTGGGGAGATAGTCTGAACCCCGCCGGAATAAAGCACCCCTGGCGGGGTTGAAGATTCTCTTGGGCCCGGCAAGTTCCCGTTAGTGCAAAACATGTTTAAACTATATTAGAAAAAGATTCAAATGACTTACCTGTCTTCCCAGAGGTTTCAAGTACGATCTGGACTCTGACTGTTCTCCGGCTCTGGGAGACGCGCATGCATTCCTGGCGCCTGCGCAAATCCCAGAAAAAAGGCTGACGACGCGTATCTCCCTGAAAAGCTGTCGGTCGCGATGGGAGAATGGGACCCCACATTTCCCCATTTAGCAGATGTATCATAGAATGGGCAACACGGGAATCGACCCCCCTCATCTCTGCCCCTGTTTGAAATACCAAGCATCCCTCTCCAAAAACTGCAATTTGAATCATTTCCCGCTCGCTCTGGGCAAAATCTTTCTCAATGTTTCTTTTCCTTCTTGTCTCTCATCTCTATTCATTGATTACAGTCTATCTTTCCACATAACCTCCATTGCCTTCACTGCATCGATAACTGGTGGTGCTCAGAGTTGAGAACAGACATTGGCGAGGAATTGTAAGTAGAACATTTATCATCAATTATTTATTCTTCATACTTAATCAACATTGCGCCAAGGATCCTGGATGATTATTTCTTCAATGGCTGCTACAATTTGTGATGTCATCGCTTGTCATCATTGTCACCAGAGAAAGCATCCTTCCTGGTTGTATCACAGCCTGGTATAACTCCTGCTCTAGTTGTCCTCATGTACTCATGAGGAGTACCTACAATACCTACTCTACTCATTATACACTTTTGACTTTATGGCCAAATTCCCTTCCAACTCGATTTTCAAGTTTGCTGATGACACCACTGTAGTGGTTCGGATCTCAAACAATGATGAGACAGAGAACAGGAAAGAGGTAGAGAATCTGGTGAACTGATGCGGCGACAATAATCTCTCCCTTAATGTCACTACAACAAAGGAGGTAATTATTGATCTTTCTCTACATCCTCGCTCTGACTGTAAAACTACATTCTGCATTCTCTCATTTCCATCTCTATATGCGGTATGCTTTGACTGTAAAGCGTGGAAGAAACGATACTATTCTCTGCATACTAATACATATGACACTAATAAATCAAATCAAATCGATTTCAGGAAGCAAAGTGGAGGACATGCCCCTGTCTACATCAACGGGAGTGAAGTAGAAATTGTTGAGAGCTTCAAGTTTCTAGCTGTCCAGATCACCAACAACCTGTCCTGGTCCCTTTTCGCCAATAGTTAAGGAAGCCCACCAACACCACTACATTCTCAGCAGGCTAAGGAAATTTGGCATGTTTGTTACGACTCTCACCAACTTTTCCAGATGCACCATAGAAAGCATTCTTTCTGGCTGTATCACAGCTTTGTATGGCTCCTGCTCTGGCCAAGACTGCAAGAAATGTCAAAGGGTCGCGAACGAAGCCCAGTCCATCATTCAAACCAGTCTCCCATCCATTGACTCTGTCCATATCTCCCATGCATCAGAAAAGCAGCCAGAATAATGAAGGGCCCCGCACACCCCGGGCATGCACTCTTCCATCTTCGTCCATCAGGAAAAAGACACAAAATTCGGAGGTCACGTACCAACCGACTCAAGAACAGCTTCTTCCCTGCTGCCATCAGACTTTTGAATGGACCTACCTCGCATTAAGTTGATCTTTCTCTGCACCCTAGCGATGTCTGTAACACGACATTCTACACTCTCTCCTTTCCTTCTCTTTGAATGGTATGCTTTGTCTCTATAGAGCACAAGAAAAAATACTTTTCACTGTATCACAATACATGTGGGAATAATAAATCAAATCAAATTAACAATGTTGATGAATCTTCAATATATTAAATATTTAACATAATAGTAGGGGTGGTGATGGTGAGAATATCCACAGTGATTGCGTCCTGTGATAGATGAACATTTTTATGAGCATTATTGATTACACCCAATTCAAAATCCATATTAATACAATCGTTATACAATAGAACTGGAAATTATGGTCCTCACAAATCTTTGTCTGACTTACATCTTTAGGGACCAGTTTCAACATGTTGTTTACACTGAATTTGAAGTTATTGATCAATTATGCTACATGGATTTGAAATGTTCCCCAATTATTCAACAGCTAAGATAGGCATCAACACATCTTCCATGTGCAATATTATTCCTTATTTTGGAGGGGAGGCGACTGCCCAGTGGTAATATCGCTCGACCATTAATCCAGAAACTCAGCCAATGTTCTGGGAACCCTGGTTCGAATCCCGTCATGGCAGATGGTGGAATTTGAATTCAATGAAATAGATATCTGGAAATATTAATTTACTGATAACGATGAAACCATTGTTGATTGTTGGAAAAAACCCATCTGGTGCACCAATGTCCTTTAGGGAAGGAAATCTGCTGACCTTCCCTGGTCTGGACTACATGGGCTTTAGAATTGTGGTTGACTCTCAATTGCCTTCGGAAATGGCCGAGCGAGACACTCAGTTCTCGGGTGACTAGGGATGGGTAAAAAATGCTGACCCAGCCAGTCACAACCATGTCCAACGAATGAATAAAAAAATGGTGGTGCTGAGCTGCCTTCTTGAATCTCTGCAGTCCACGGGCTGTGGGTTGACCCACAATGCTATTAAGGAGGGAATTCCAGGAATTAAACCCAGCGACTGTGAAGGAAAAGCGATATGTTTCCAAGTCAGGACGGTGAGTGGCTTGGAGGGGAAATTGCAGTTGGTGGTGTTTGCAGATATCTGCTGCCCTTGTCCTTCTAGAGAGAAGTGGTTGTTGGTTTGAAAGGTGCTGTCTAAGGATCTTTGGTGAATTGCTGCAGTGCATCTTGTAGATAGTACACACTGCTGCTACTGAGCGTCGGTGGTGGAGGGAGTGGATGTTTATAGATGTGGAGTGTTCTTTTCTTTCGTAGCGATTTGTAAGATGCTGTCGCAAAATAAAATGTGGGCTGTCACTTCTCAAGCAGATGTCTGTTTATGAGATTATGAGGGCGGCACGGTGGCACACTGGTTAGCCCTGCTGCCTCACGACGCCAGGGACCTGGGTTCGAATCCCGAATTGGGTCACTGTCTGTTGGAGTTTGCATGTTCTCCTGTGTCTGTGCGGGTTTTTTCCTGGGTGCTGCGGTTTCCTCCCACAGCCCGAAATAAATGTTGTTAGGCACATTAGCCGTGCTAAATTGAGTCACAGTATCCCGGGATGCGTAGGTTAGAGGGATTTATGTGGTAAATATGTGGGGATAGGGCCTGGGTGGGGATTGTGTTCGGAGCAGTTTCGAAGGGCCGAATGGCCTCCTTCTGCACTGTCAGGATTCTATGATTCTATATTCAACATATACATTGCAGGATAACGAATGATCTGAATTGAAATATTTATCAGAGTTGTTTCTCCTGCCATATCCTGTGGAACAAAAGATAACGTTGTCGACGCGTTGCTCAGATGGTCAATCTGACATCTCAATGCAAATTATTGCACTTTTGTGTATTCTGTTTGTTAGTAACCTAACGTTTCTCCACCAACATCTGTTTGACTTTATCATTGGTGATTTGTTCAGTCTGCGTGAGAAACATTACTTCACCAGACTGATCTCTGCGAAAAATAGACTGAACATCATTATTGTGTCTATCAATGCAACCAAAGGATAGGAACGCTGACCTGCGGGGGGCGGGTGAGGGCGGCGGGGGTCGCCATGATTCGCAAATCTGCACATGCTCTACATTTACCTGTTTTTCAAGGTTCAATATTTGATCTGTGGCACGGTGACACAGTGATTAGCACTACTGCCTCACAGCCCCAGGGACCTGAGTTCGATTCATATCCTCAGGTCACTGCCTGTGTGGAGTCTGCACCTTCTCCCCATGCCTGCGTGGGTTTCCTCCGGGTGCTCCGGCTTCCTCCCACACTGCAAAGATGTACGGCTTTGGTGGATTGGCCACAGTAAATTGCCCCTTACTGTCAGCTGGACCAGCTAGGGTAAATGCATGGCGTGATGGGGATAGGGCCTGGATGGGATTTTGGGCGGTGCAGACACGATGGACCGAATGGTCTCCTTTTGCACGTTAAGATTTGATGATTCTATAAATATAGTTCAAGTATTTGCTCCCGAAATTAAGATCACATTCGCAAAACCATGAGAATTTAATTTAATCGGCAACTTTGATTCTCCACCTTGCAATTGTAAAACTTACGTAAACATCAATGAATGGCGATCTGGTGTAGTAAAGGGATCTAATTTATACATTGATAATATTTCATCTCCAAACCCCATGGCCTGGGGCTCGTCTCCTCCCTCTGCAACTGGATCCGAGACTTCCTAACACACAGACCGCAATCAGTAAGGATAGGCAACAGCACCTCCTCCACGATCATCCTCAACACCGGTGCCCCACAAGGCTGTGTCGTCAGCCCCTTATTACACTCCTTATACAGTCATGACTGTGCGGCCAAATTCGCCTCCAACTTACTTGTCAGGTTTGCTGCTCACACCATGGTAGTGGCTGGGATCTCAAACAGTGACAAGGCAGAATACAGGAATGAGATGGAGAATCTGGTGAACTGGTGCAGCAACGATAATCTCTCCCTCAATGTCAACAAAACGAAGGAGATTGTCATCGACTTCAGGAAGTGTCTTGGAGGCACATGCCCTGTCTACATCAATGGGAATGAAGTGGAAATAGTCAAAAACTACAGGTTTCGATGTGTCCAGATCACCAACAACCTGTCCTGCCACCTCTCCCCCCATGCTGATAAAATATTTAAGAAAGTCGACCAAGGGCCTTCATTTTCTCAGGAGGCTAAGGAAATTTGGCATGTCAGCTACGACTCTCACCAACTTTTACAGATGCACCATAGAAAGCATTCTTTCTGTTTGTATCACAGCTTGGTATGGGGCTCCTGCTCTGCCCAGGAACGCAAGAAACTAGAAAAGGTCATGAACGAAACCCAGTCTATCACCAAACCAGCCTCCCATCCATTGACTCTGTCTACAATTCCCGCTGCCTCGGAAAAGCAGCCAACATAATTAAGGACCCCCACGCACCCCGGACATTCTCTCTTCCACCTTCTTCCGTCGGGGAAAAGATACATAAGTCTGCAGTCACATACCAACCAACTCAAGAACAGCTTCTTCCCTGCTGCTGTCAGACATTTGAATGGACCTACCCCATAATAAGTTGGATCTGTCTCGACACCCTAGCTATGACTGTAACACTACATTCTGCATCCTCTCCATTCCTTCTCTATGAACGAGATGCTTTGTCTGTGAAGCGTGCAAGAAACAATACTTTTCACTGTATACTAATACTTGTTACAATAATAAATCGAACAATTCCACCCTCATTGGTTGACCTGTGACAAAGTGACCTATTGATGTAACAGATGCAACATTTTGGCCATAATGAGTCCCTTTGGGAGTGAAATTAACTTTTGTCGAATACAAATTGTTTTCAAAATCTTCACAAAGAATGGTCTTCTGTTAAAATTCTGCTCCTTTGCATTTACATGATTCAAAATAATAAAACATCGAATTATAAACATTGCATCTGTGGTAAGGGTCTGGAGTAGGTGCTGTAAAGACATGGAGTTAAGTTATAAATGTTCTTTGATAAATTATATTTAAATGGCACGATTGTACACAGCGGTAGCTGGACTGCTCAGTAATGAGACATTCCAGATCGCATATTTATGAAAGTTAGTCAGAGAGTCATTGAGGTTTACAGCATAGAAACAGGCCCTTCGGCCCAACTTGCCACCCTGTTTTTAACCACTAAGCTAGTCCCAATTGCCCATGTTTGGCCCATATCCCGCTATACCCATCTTACCTATGTAACTCTCTAACTGCTTTTTAATAGACAAAATTGTACCCACCTCTGCTATTGCCTCTGGCAGCTTGTTCCAGACACTCATCACCCTCTGTGTGAAAAAAAATGCCTCTCTGGATATTTTTGTATCTCTCCCCTCGCATCTTATCCTATGCCTCTAGTTTTAGACTCCCCTACCTTTGAGAAACGACGTTGACTCTCTGGCTGATACAAGTCCCAGGGGACGCTTCTGCCAAAACAAGTCGGAGTGTAGAATTGACTGGGAAACAGGTGTAACTCACGTTGTTTTTTTCACTGAAAGGTCAGACTCGAATCTCCCACAGTCTGTGCAATGCAGAGGCTACAACTGTGAATGTCATTAAAAGCTCGGTGGGCAGGGCCTATTCATGCAGGAGTCTGACAGTTCCAGAACTCTGCGCAGGTGCAGTGGCCTTGATCTGTCAGCCTGCAGTTTCTCGGCCAGCTCGATCGCTGGCCAGCCCATTTCCAATGAGCCAGGTCTGTGTGATTTCCCCCCATTGCCAATGAGCCGGGTCTGTGTGATTCCCCCCATTGGCGATGAGCCGGATCTGTGTGATTCCCCCATTGCCGATGAGCCGGATCTGTGTGATTCCCCCCATTGCCGATGAGCCGGGTCTGTGTGATTCCCCCCATTGCCGACGAACCTGGTTTGTGTGGTTCCCCCCATTGGTGATGAGCTGGGTCTGTGTGATTGCCCCTATTGCCGATCAGCTGAGTCTGTGTGATTTCCCCCCTTTGGTGATGAGCCGGGTCTGTGTGATTCCCCCCTTTGGTGATGAGCCGGGTCTGTGTGTTTCCCCCCCATTGACGATGAGCTGGATCGGTGTGATACCCCCATTGGCGATGAGCTGGGTCTGTGTGATTCCACCCATTGGCGATGGGCCGGGTCTGTGTGATTCTCCCCATTGGCGATGGGCTGATTCTGTGTGATTCCCCCAATGGCGGTGGGCTGCGTCTGTGCGATTCCCTCATTGGTGATGAGCTGTGTCTGTGTGATTCCCCCCATTGGCGATGAGCCGGGTCTGTGTGATTCCCCCCATTGATGATGAGCTGGGTCTGTGTGATTCCCTCCATTGCTGATGAGCTGGATCTGTGTGATTCTCCCCATTGGCGATGGGCTGATTCTGTGTGATTCCCCCATTGGCGATGGGCTGAGTCTGTGTGATCCCCCCCCCCCCGCCGCACTGGTGATGAGCCGTGTCTGTGTGAAACCCCCCATTGATGATGAGCCAGGTCTGTGTGACTCCCCCCATTGTTGATGAGCCGTGTCGGGGTGATTCCCCCCATTGACGATGAGCTGGCTCTGTGTGATTCCCCCCATTGTTGATGAGCTGGGTATGTGTGATTCCCACCATTGGTGATGAGCCGGGTCTGTGTGATTCCCCCGATTGTTGATGAAAAGGGTCTATGTGATTCCCCCCATTGACGATGAGCTAGGTCTGTATGATTCCCCCATTAGCGATGAGCAGGGTCTGTATGATTTCCCCCCATTGGTGATGAGTTGGCTGGTTAATTGCAATGTTTTCTTGCATTTAATTAATTATTTTTCTCTGTTTCTTCTTCCCAGGAATTTTACTTTTCAAGACTGCAATGTGACTCAGAACCCTTGGCCCAGAGCTTTTCTCCAGAGTAGGATGATGGACTGAGGCCTGTTCCACAGGCCACTCTCACATGTGTTGTTGTCGCTTTATTGCCCGATCGAGGTGGTGGTGGAGGGTGGGGGTGCTGGAGTTTGAAGACCTGCGGTTCAAATAGCCAAGCTTTGCAATTCGTCACAAATATATTAACCCTCTGGTGTATGACAAAGAGAAAATTAATTTTCTAATATCACACGGTCTATTAGTTTGCTGTGTATCCAAAATAACTGGGGTGAGAGGCAGAGCAATGAATCTAATTATTAAATGCAATGCACAGAGGCCTTTACAATTCAGTTTTCGAAGTTCAGGCTTTTGTCACTGTAATTCCTCGGAGGGAGTGGGGGTGGATTTCGCTGTTTCTGCCTTGCTCTCTCACTCTGAATCTCTGTCTCGATCTCTCTCTCACTCTGTCTCGCTGTCTCATTCTGTCTCGCTCTCACTCTCCCTCTCTCTGTCTGTCTCTTTCTGTCTGCCTCTCTCTGTGTGTTCCTCTCTCTCTCTGTGTTCCTCTCTCTGCGTGTCCCTCTCTGTGTCTCTCTCTATCTTTCCCTCTCTCTCTGTCTCTCTCACTCTGCGTGTCTCAGTCTCCGTGATATCTCTGTGCGTTAATGGATCATGTTTTTAAAAGGATAAAAACAAATTACCGCAGATGCTGGAATCTGAAACCACAAAAGAAACCGCTTGAAAATTTCAGCAGGTCTGGAAGCATCTGTTAGGAGAGAAAAGAGTTGACGTTTCGAGTCCAGATGACCCTTTGTTAAAGCTCAAAGCTCAAAGCTTTGACAAAGCGTCATCTGGACTCGAAGGTCAGCTCTTTTCCCTCCTTCCACATGCTGCCCTGTTTTTAAAAGGGTTCGGCTCAGCTTCAAGAGGGAGCTTAACCCCTCAGAGGACTGGAGGGAAATCTCCAAATTTGGGACAATGCACACAAACGTGCACAGACACTCATATATCCACACACACACATATAGATTGTACTCAAAGATACAGACACACACACACAGACAGGTGCACACTGATATGCACACAGATACACACTGATGCACACACACATACGTACACACGGATATACACACTGTTAGACACTGATGGACACACAAAAACTGATATGCACTGATATGCACAAATACCCGTGGTGTTCCGCAGGGCTCTGGACTGGGATCTCTGCTATTTGTGATATTTTTAAATGATTTGGAAGAAGGTGTAACTGGTGTTATCAGCAAGTTTGCGGATGACACGAAGATGGCTGGACTTGCAGATAGCGATGAGCTTTGTCGGACAATACAGCAGGATATAGATAGGCTGGAAATTGGGCGGGGAAATGGCAGATGGAAATTAATCTGGATAAATGCGAAGTGATGCATTTTGGAAGAACTAATGTAGGGGGGAGTTATACAATAAATGGCAGAGCCATCAAGAGTATAGAAACACAGAGGGACCTAGGTTTGCATGTCCACAAATCCTTGAAGGTGGCAGCACAGGTGGAGAAGGTGGTGAAGAAGGCATATGGTATGCTTGCCTTTAGAGGACGGGGTATAGAGTATAAAAGCTGGAGTCTGCTGTTGCAGCTGTATAGAACGCTGCTTAGGCCACATTTGGAGTCCTGTGTCCAGTTCTGGTCGCCACACTACCAGAAGGACGTGGAGGCTTTAGAGAGAGTGCAGAGAAGGATTACCAGGATGCTGCCTGGTAAGGAGGGTCTTAGCTATGAGGAGAGATTGGGTAAACTGGGGTTGTTCTCCCTGGAAAGACGGAGAATGAGGGGAGACCGAATAGAGGTGTACAAGATTATGAAGGGGATAGATAGGGTGAACAGTGGGAAGCTTTTTCCCAGGTCGGAGACGACGATCACGAGTTCAAGGTGAGAGGGGCGAGGTATAACTCAGATATCAGAGGGACGTTTTTTTACACAGAGAGTGGTGGGGGCCTGGAATGCGCTGCCAAGTAGGGTGGTGGAGGCAGACACGCTGGCATCGTTTAAGACTTACCTGGATAGTCACATGAGCAGTCTGGGAATGGAAGGATACAAACGAATGGTCTAGTTGGACCAAGGAGCGGCACAGGCTTGGAGGGCTGAAGAGCCTCTTTTCTGTGCTGTACTATTCTTCTTTGTACAGATACACACTGAAAGACACACAAACGCTGATACACACTAATAGACACACACAGAGTTACACACTGATAGACACAAACACAGATACACACTGATAGACACACACAGATACACGCTGATATGCAAACAAATTGACACTCACACATACAGGTACACACACACACAAACACACTGATACAAACACAGACCCCTAAACACACAGGGATGCACACTGACACACACATAGACACAGACATTGACAGGCACCGACACACACATAGATACTGAAAGACACGCACACACACACACACATAGATACTGACAGACAGATAGATAGAGACATTGACAGACACACAGACAGACACTGACAGACACACACACACAGACACACACACACGCAGACTCTGACAGACACACACACAGTCTCTGACAGACACACACACACAGATACTGACAGACACACACACATAGACACTGACAGACACACGCACAGACTCTGACAGACACACACACACACACAGACTCTGACAGACACACATACAAACACTGACAGACACAACACACACACACAGACTCAGACAGACACACACACAAAGTCTCTGACAGACACACACAAACAGACACTGTCAGACACACACACACAGACACTGACAGACACACAGACAGACTCTGACAGACACACACACACAGACTCTGACAGACACACACACACAGACTCTGTCAGACACACACACAGACACTGACAGACACACACACAGACTCTTACAGACACACACACACCGACTCTGACAGACACACACACACCGACTCTGACAGAAACACACATGGACACTGACAGACACACACACACAGACACTAATAGGCACACACACAGACACTGACAGACACACACACAGCCTCTGACAGAAACACACACAGATACTGACAGACACACACACAGACTCTGACGGCCGCACACACACAGACTCTGACAGACACACACACAGCCTCTGACAGAAACACACACAGACACTGACAGACACACACACAGACTCTTTCAGAAACACACACAGACACTGACAGACACACACAGACTCTGACAGACACACACACACAGACTCTGACAGACACACGCACACAGACACTGACAGACACACACAGACACTGCAGACACACACACACAGAGTCTGACAGACACACACACGCAGACTCTGACAGACACACACACATAGACACTGACAGACACACACACTTAGACACTGACAGACACACACACACAGACTCTGACAGATGCACACACGCAGACTCTGACACACACACATAGACACTGACAGACTCACACACAGACTCTGACAGACACACACACATAGACACTGACAGAAACACACACACAGACTCTGACAGACACACACACACAGACTCTGACAGACACACACACACAGACACTGACAGACAGACAGACACACACACACATAGACACTGACAGACGCACACACATAGACACTGACAGACACATACACCCAGACACTGACAGACACACACACACTGACACACACACACACACACAACGACACTGACAGAAACACACACGGACACTGACAGACACACACACAGACTCTGACAGACACACACACACACAGCGACACTGACAGACACACAGACACTAATAGACACACACACAGACACTGACAGACACACACACAGACTCTGACAGACACACACACATAGACACTGACAGATACACACACAAAGACACTGACAGACACACACAGACTCTGACAGACACACACATAGACACTGACAGACACACACACATAAACACTGACAGACACACACACAGAGACTCTGACACACACACACACAGACACTGACAGACACACAGACACTAATAGACACACACACATAAACACTGACAGACACACACAGACTCTGACAGACACACACACATAGACACTGACAAATACACACACAACGACACTGACAAACACACACAGACTCTGACAGACACACACATAGACACTGACAGATACACACACAAAGACACTGACAGACACACACAGACTCTGACAGACACACACACAGACACTGACAGACACACACACACAGACACTGAGAGAGACACACACACAGACTTGGACAGACACACACACACAAACACTGACAGACACACATACAGACACACACACATAGACACTGACAGACACACACACACATACACTGACAGACACACACACAGACTCTTACAGACACACACTCAGACACTAACAGACACACACACAGACACTGACAGACACACACACACATACACTGACAGACACACACACAGACTCTTACAGACACACACTCAGACACTGACAGACACACACACAGATTCTTACAGACACACACTCACACTAACAGACACACACACAGACTCTTACAGACACACACTCAGACACTAACAGACACACACACAGACACTGACAGACATAGACACTGACAGACACACACACTCTGACGCACAGACACTGACAGACACACACACACAGACACTGACAGACACACACACACACGCACACACACACAGACTCTGATTGGCTGAGGTGGTCAGTTAGCAAACCAGTCTCTGATTGGCTGAGGCGGTCAGTTAGCAATCCAATCTCTGATTGGCTGAGGCTGTCAGTTAGCAATCCAGTCTCTGATTGGTTGAGGCTGTCAGTTAGTGATCCCGGTCTCTGATTGGCAGAGGCTGTCAGTTAGCAATCCAGTCTCTGATTGGCTGAGGCTGTCAGTTGTGATCCCTGTCTCTGATTGGCTGAGATGTTCAGTGAGCAATCCAGTCCCTGATTGGCTGAGGCGGTCATCCGGTCTCTGATTGGCTGAGGCGGTTTGTTAATGATCCCAGTCTCCCATTGGCTGTCAGTCAGTTTTGTTTCTTCATGAATTGAATAATTGATGTGAGCGGATATTTCACCGCGATCCTGATCTGCTCCCTGAACTTGGATTGAGTCACCGTGTAAATAATTGTGTTTATGCAGCAATTGAAATCCCGCAGCATATATCCGACTTCTTGAAACGTGAACTCAGGATCAGTGGCGAAAGTTAATCCTTTCACTTTCGAATAGATAAAAAATGCAATATACACTGACCAGAGGAGAATGAAAGCTCCGGATATGCTGAAGAGTAAAATCATTGACTTACTTCTGCTCTCCATCTCGGGGTCTCTGCGATTCTCTCCCTGACTCTGAGCCCTCAGTCCCTTCCGGACTCGACTGGTCACCAAAATGTGTCTGACTGTCAGAGCGTTAATCAACAGGATTAAACCGAACGGGAGCAATGGGGTTAAAACCACATCAAACCAGGAAAATATATGCCAGCCAGGATCAGTCCAGTAGCTTGGCTTTGTCAGACAGAACCACTGGGCAGTTTGGACTATCCAGTAAGAATGAATTGTAAGGTACAGGGGGATGCTTTTCACATAGAGCAGGATGCCGGTTGTTGCCAGAACCACAGCCGCAGTTTTCCCAGTGCAATATTTAGTTTTCAGTTTCTGGCAGCGAATGGCCACAAATCGATCAAAGGAGAAAGTGACAGTGAACCAGACAGAACAGTCTGTGGCTCCAGCCCGCAGGACAGTGTGAACACGACACACAGAGGGGTGGTCCAGGAAATTCAGGGGAACATAATAATCAATTACTTTGTTGAGAATGGGGTGAATGATGATGTACAGTAGATCCGCCGCTGCCATGGACACCAGGTAGCGAGTGGTGCAGGTGGAGAGGCCACACTTTCCCCGACTCAGGATCACAATTCCCAGTAAATTAACTGTCAGTGAAAAAGGGACAAGAGCCAGGAAATTAGTGAGTAAACGTTCTCCATGTGTGAACCGACAGTAAGGAGAGAATTTTGGCATCAATCCAATGGGGTTCCCGGGGTGGCGGTGTTGTTGGAGGAGTTGTGTTAGAGATTAACATTGCAGATTGGAAAGTCGCCAATATAACACCGCTGGTTAAGTAGGGACTGGGGGACAGGAAGCTGTGAATTATACTTCTCTCACTTTGATGGAGCAAATCTGCAAATACTGATCATTCAAATATTTCAGAGAGATTGGATTTCTCATCTGATCTGTTTTACAGGATTATTTCAGACTGGTATGGTTTCCCAATTAGACAGAGGTATACCAGAGATTGGCAATAGAATCTGCCATCCCTTCCTGCACCCAATTATCAGAGCCCACCCCGGATTTAACACGTCTCTGGACTGGTCAGCTGATGGAGTTGGAATTCAATTCAGGATTTTTCTATTTAACTTCCCCTCTCCAAATTTCCTCCCCATTCTGACTCCCCTCCGCAGCCTTTCTGCATCTAATTTCCAGATTATATCCTCTGTCTGTCTCTTTTTTCCTTTCTCCTCTCCCTCTCTCTATGCCTTCTCCTTTGCTTCCCTATCTATCTCTTCCTAAACTCTTCTTCTCTACTACCAGCTTTATTCCCCTCTATCCGGACTTCTCTCTTATCCAGTGCATTTCCATTCTTCATTCACATTATAGCTTTACCCCATATCTCCCTATCGCTCTCCAATTGTTCTCTCTCTCCTCCTGTTTCTCCCCATATCTCTCTGTCTTACCCCAGCATTGCTCTCTACATCTCGCTTTCTCCCCATTTCTGTTCACCTCCCTCCAGAATCTCTCCCTCTCCCTTTCCAGATTTCTTTGTGGGGCTTTGAAGCACAGCATAATCCCATGGGCAGCACTGTGACCATATGCAGAGAGGACAAAGTGGGGCGGGGGGGGGCGGGGGGAAGAGACATTTCATTCCCCCAACCTCGCGCTTGGTGTAATCCTCCACCCAGCGTTATGTGAATTCTAAGTTTGGATACATATCCCCTCAGTAACAGAAAAAGATAAACTCCCCTCTTTAAATTGGGAACAAGCTGTGTCCATTCCTATGGTAGATGTTTTAAAATGTGCCTCCCAGTAGTTATTAATTAATAAATTAATTGATTTATTGATCTATTGATTGATTTCTGTAAATAAGGAATCTCAGGGCTCTGACTGAGGCTATTCTCCAGAGACAGGAAGCTGTGCAATGATTCCTAACTGGAGACCCCCAGATAAGGTGGTTCTTCCCACCCCCTTACAGTAATATGATTTGTGGTTATTGGCAGTGTGGCTCAGAAATATTGCATCGCTCCTTTCAACACAGTGCACATGAAAGAGAGGGAAAGAAGCAGAGATATGGACAGAAATAGGAAGTTAGAAGGAGGGATGGAGTAAAAGGTGGTGAGTTTGGTTGCAAAGACCTGGCCCTAGATGAAAACATCCATCTTTACAATGAGAGCGAGCGATAGCGGCAGGAGGAGAAAAGAGAAGGAGGGGTGGAACAGAGACAGAGGGAGGCCCGAGGGCAGTGGAAAGTCAAAGCAGAGGTGGTGATGGAGGGAGAGCATTTGAGAAAGAGGAACAGGATGTGAGGGTCTCCAGTGTGTATGCACGAGCTGCAGCTCCACTCAAACCCTGTCAGATAGTCAGAGAGGATTTAAAAAGTGTACTGAAGGAATCAGCAGCCGCTTCCCAAACTGAAAGAGGGAGTTGAGCGGCTTCTAGAGACTGAGAGGGGACAGGGGTGGGCAGGATGGAGCAGGGCTAGCATTTTAATTCAGGTTTCGAAGATTCTCTCTGTGGAACTCTCTCTCTCTCTCTCCATTTCAATCTTTCTGTCTGAATGGAAAAAATTGAGGGAACGAAAGAGTGAGAGAGAATGAGGAGAACCAAGAATGAGAGGTTATAGAATATTAGAATCAGACAGTGCAGAAGAGGCATTTCAGCCCGTCCAGTCTGCCCTGACACATTAGAAACACCTGAAATCCCATCTCACCCCAACTTCCAGCACTTGGTCCAGAGCCCTGAATGTTATGATGTGGCAAGTGCTCATCCAGAATCCTTTTAAAGGATGTGAGGCAATTCGCCTCCACCACCCTCCCTGGCAGCACATTCCAGACTGTCGCCATCCTCTGGGTAAAAAATTATTTTCTCACATCCCCCAAAACCTCCTTGCCCTCACCGTGAACCAGTGTCTCCTCGTGATAGACCCTTCAGATAAGGGGAACAGTTGCTCCTTACCCAATCTGTCCATGTCCCTCATAATCTTGTACACATCGATCAGATCGCCCCTCAGTCTTCTTTGCTATAACGTCAATATCGTTAATATAACGCAACCTCTTTTCACAACGTAGATCTTCCATCCAAGGCAGCATCTTGGTGAATCTCCTCTGCACCCCCTCCAGAACATCACGCAGTACTCCAGTTGGGGCCACACCAAAGATCTATACAATTCCAACATTACTTCCCTGCTTTTGTTAACATTCCCTCGATTGATAAAGGCAAGTGTCCCAAATGTCATTTTCACCACCTTACTCACATGCACTTCTGCTTTCAAAAATCTGTGGTCAAATACGCCAAGGTCACATTCTGCCATAGATCTTCCTGGAGTCCGAACATTCATTGAGTACTTCCTTGTCAAATTACTCCTTCAAAAGTGTACCAGCTCACACTTTTCAGGGGTACATTCCATTAAACAGTGTAAAAGACACCCCACACTGCTAACTGCACCTTATGCGATCTTGCTGCAGAACTTGTTTTAAAAGGTTGTCTCAGTGTTAAGAGAGAGTTTCATCTTTCCAGGGAAGTGAAAGGAATTCTCCAGACTTGGGACAATGCACACACACACAGAGCGTTGGTGTGTGGGGCTTTTTATTGGGTGCAGTGAAGGAAGGATCTCACAGAAGGTGTGCGGACGGAGGCAGGGGAAGGTCTGTGTCTCATTCGATTAGTTTCACAACATAGCTGCTGTGGGATCTGGCTGTGCATGCACTGTCATGGGCCTTTTGCCTGCCTTGGAACAATGATCATCCTCTTTGAAAATAGTTCACGAACTGCAAAGAAGGTTCCAAGGCCTTGAATATAAAGATGCTTAAACTTGCAAAATGGGAGTGAGGGAGTTCATGAACACTTTCTGCAGAGGACTGAGCGGACATTCACATTGCTGCCTGCGGGATCTTACTGTGTGACCAATATTCCAGCCTCAGTATGTACATTAAAACAAGAAACACACACACAGAAAACAATCATAAACTTTGAACTGAATTTTCAAACTGCCTCTGTGCTTTGGATTTTCCTGTGCACAAGTTGCATCAGAAATCTCTAAATTAACAGCAGTGAAGTCAGATTAAAAATTAATCTTATCACTCTAAATAATTCTGGATAGCCTGGAATGAAAGTTCTTTTACTAGAAGCGGGTCAAATTGTGGAATGAAAAATGTGTCTGAGGCAGAGAGATAAATGTGAGAATGAAATGAAATGCACAGGGTTCTATTTGAATACAGTTTGCTGTGGTGGTGTTTGTCGGAGCTCTCGCTCTATGTCTGGTGTTGCGAAGCTGTGTTTGTGAAGTGTGGTCCCTTTAAAAGCTGGTTTTGTGTCCCTTTAAATTTGGACTCGTGTCAATGCTTGGAGGCTTAAAATGCAGGTACAGACAGAGCACCAAGGCTGCAAGATTTGTAGCAAAGACCAAGCATCAAGGTTGCCTCAGTAACATGTTTTGCAGGCTTTTGAATTTTGAGTTCAGCCTGTCAGTTCAAAGAAGACACTCAGCTATCTGTAAGCTGTCAAATGTTAATTTATGTTCTTGACAAGATGAGATCAATCCTGGTGCAGGAAAATTCATAGGTCATCACCGTTATAAAAGCAGGGGATCAACTGCCTGCCTGCAGTTCAACTGAAGGGCTCCCACCTCTCATAGCCGAGAGAGGGAAAAAGCAGCTCCCTCCAGCTTTGAATTTCACTTAATAGACCTCTCCATCTATCGACCTGAATCAGAAATATCTTGCAGGCAGCGGAATACAAAGACGAATGCCAAATGTTTTCCAAAGCCACAAAACCAAATTGTACACATTTTTGCGAGTGACCATGTTTTGTTCTTTTTTTCTGTTAATGAATGGTCCTTGTATTTATTTGAACAGCATTCCAGTAGCATCTTACTTCATTCACAATGTTCCTTCCTGAACTAAAGTTCCCTGTTGGTTAAATAATTAAATTGTTAAATCTTCACTTAAAGTGAGTGCCAAATATTTCTGTTAGTTAACCACTGAATGTTAATGAAGAACAGTTCACACCTTCCCACACACATTTAACTGATTACAAAGCAAGGTGTTCCACTGCGGGAATTTGACATGGCTCGTTAAAAGGGCATCAACCTCTTTCTCATGAAACTGTCTCTCTATCTGTGTCTCTGTATCTCCATTGTGTGGCTTGTGAGAGAGGCAGTGAGTGAGTGGGGAAACAGACTGAGGACGGGCTGATGTTACGGAGCGAGAGAGAAAAGGGAGGATCAGGTTAAACAGGCGGAGAGATAGTTGAACGTTGTGGAGTTGGGGTGGAGGGAAAACGGCACAGGATTTGGGGGTAGAGGTTTTCTGTGTGCAGTAACTGCTGATGTCCCTGTCACATCTTTCCAGAAAGTGTGATGTTTAAACAGTCCAATCCTGAGACAGCCTGTTTTGAAATGTATCCTGAGGAAATGAACAGCGTCTTCCCGATTGAGGTTGTAGCCACTTGACGACTCGGTTGGGCGGTGTGGAAACATTGCTGCCCATGGGATCTTGCCGTGCATCAATGGCCTGCAGCATATACAGAACTGCAAATTGTAACCACACAACTTAAAAGGCAAATTAGCTCAGTGACGATAAAGCACATGGGAGGGAGGAGGTGATAAAAATCAAACCCCTGGCCTTGATAAGGCTTGTTCTCAATCCCTGTGACCCGCTTGCGTTTTTAGATAGAGTGGTGAGAGTTGGAGGATTTATTATTTGAGGGGAGTGGGTAGGGAAGTGGGTTCAATATCTCTGCCTCTGTCACCACAACTTTTCCTCTCTCTCTCCATCTATTTGCTTCAATGTTGCACCCTAAAATTAATGGAAAGTAAAATCCCATTGCTTTTTGTTTTATTGTGTGGGATATATGAGGAGTGTGCGGATGGGACAGATGGTGGAGAACAGTGGTTCGCTTTTCCCTCTTGCCCCTTCCATCTGTGTGTTGGATATTTTGAGGCTGGAAAGCATAGTTCTGTGTCACTGGGGTGAAGAGAATCCTGTTCTTTGTCCACAAGGTTTATTGCATTCTCGGTGACTGGGCCCTCAATTCAAGGCCTAATCTCAGGGGTCTCAGGATGTCTTTTCCATTGGCGTCATTCCATACAGTTGCTGTGTTTAATTTTATGAGATGAATCGATGAATCGTTAAATAAAACTGCAGCAGCCACGTCAATTCAATCCACTCAGGATGCAATATTCGGTTTTCCAACTCTCTCACCCAACGTCCTCGTTAGAGTGTGTTATCAGTGAAGGAGAGAGAGAAAAAGAGGAGGGTGCAAGAGAGAGAAAGAGAGAGAGGGAGAGGGAGAGAGAGAGAAGCCCCAGAGGAAGGGAGAGGTGAGAAGATAAATATTCTTCGGGGAGTGAGAGGGGAAGGGTACGTGGTAAGGGTACGTGGATAGGGTACGTGGTAAGGGTACGTGGATAGGGTACGTGGTAAGGTCCTCCACTGTTTTATTCCAGCCGAGCCACCCAGACATTGAAGCATATAAACTAGAAGCATGAGTAGGAGTCTTTGCCACCATTCATTTTTATTGTGGCTGATCATCAAATGCAATATCTTGATTCCTCCTTACCCCAAATCTTTGATCCCTTCACCCCCTCGAGCTGTATCTAATTTATTGTTGAAATCACAGAACGCCTGTGAATTCCACACATTCACACCCTCTGACTGAAGAAATGTCTCCTCCCCTCAGTTCTAAAAAGGTTTTCCCTTATCAACAAACTAAGACAGCCAGTTGTGGACTCCCCCAACATTGGTAACATCCTTTCTGAATCGACCCTGTCTAATCGTGTTTGAATTTTATAAGTTTCTATGAGTTCCCCTCTCACTATTCTGATTTAATTTGACTTAACAACATTCGGTGGCAGTGAATTCCACACATTTACCACACTCTGACTGAATAAATTTCTCCTCACTCAGTTCCAAAAGGTTTGTCCCTCATCCTAAAACTATGACCCCTAGTTCTCGACTCCCCCACCATTGGCAACATTCTTTCTGAATCGACCCTGCCTCATTATGTTAGAATTTAATACGTTTCTCTGAGGTTCCCTCTCACTCTACAAATTTCCATTGAATATAATCCTAACCAACCTAATCTCTCCTCATATGAAAGACCTGTCATCCCAGAAATCAGCCTGGTAAACCGTCGCTGTACTTCCTCTATAGCAAGGACATCCTTCCTCAGATCAGGACACCAAAACTGTACACAATTCTCCAGGTGTGGCCTCACCAATCCTTTATAAATTGCAGCAAATCATCCCTACCCCGAAATAGGAATCATCTCGCGATGAAAGCTTACAGACCATTTGGCTCCATCACTGCCTGCTGTACCTGCCTGGTTCCCTGGAGTCAATGATGCACGAGGAGACCAAGGTTTAGATGAGAATCCACGTCCCTCAATTAACACCCATTCAATAATAACTTGCCTTCCTAATATTCCTGCCAGAGTCGATTTCCTCAAAATAGACTGCATCTGCTATCTGCATATGGCCACACACTCAGCCTGTCCAAATCACGCTGAATATGCTCTGCATCCTCCTCAAAGTTCACCCTCCCTCCCAGCTTTGCACCATCTGCAAATTTGGAGATCATAGAATCATAAAAATCAAAGAAACCCTACAGTACAGAAAGAGGCCATTCGGCCCATCGAGTCTGCACCGACCACAATCCGACCCAGGCCCTCCCCCCATATCCCTACATAGTTTACCCGCTAACCCACGCATCCCAGGACACTAAGGGGCAATTTTAGCATGGCCAATCAACCTAACCCGCACATCTTTGGACTGTGGGAGGAAACCGGAGCACCCGGAGGAAACCCACGCAGACACGAGGAGAATGTGCAAACTCCACACAGACAAAGACCCAAGCCGGGAATCGAACCCAGGTCCCTGGAGCTGTGAAGCAGCAGTGATAACCACTGTGCAACCGTGCCGCCCCATGATGATGCATTGAGTAACCCTTCTGGAAGACTAAATAAACCACACCCACTGGTTCCCCTCGGTCAACTCTACTAGTTCCACCTCAAACAATTCCAAGATATTCCAATCGTGATTTCCCTTTTGTAAATCCATGCTGACTTTGTCTGATTATGGCACTGCCTTCCAAATGCCGAGTTATGAATTCCTTGAAATTTGACGTTTGCGACTTCCCCAGCACCGACTTAAGGCTCACTGGTCCATAGTCACTTCTTTCTCTCTTCAGTCGTGTCTGAATACCGGTTTTGCATGAGCTACTCTCCAATCTGTAGGAACCAGCCCAGAATCCAATAAAATTGGAAAATAACCATCATTGGATCTGCTATTCCCAGGAACACTTCCTTAAGTACTCTGGGATGAAGATGTGGGCGGCACGGTAGCACAGTGGTTAGCACTGCTGCTTCACAGCTCCAGGGACCTGGGTTCGATTCCCGGCTTGGGTCACTGTCTGTGTGGAGTTTGCACATTCTCCTCGTGTCTGTGTCGGTTTCCTCCGGGTGCTCCGGTTTCCTCCCGCAGTCCAAAGATGTGCGAGTTAGGTTGATTAGCCATGCTAAAAATTTGCCCTTAATGTCCTGGGATGCATAGGTTAGAGGGATTAGTGGGTAATTATCCAGCGGTATGGGGTTGGGCCTGGGTGGGATTGTGGTCGGTGCAGACTCGATGGGCGGAATGGCCTCTTTCTGTGCTGTAGGGTTTCTAAGATTATCAGGACCGAGAGATTTATGCACCTTCAATCCCATCATTTTCCCCAAAACAATTTCTCTACAAATTCAAATTTCCTTCAGCTTCTCTCTAAAACGTGTTCCTCTCTGTACTTTTTGTACACTATTCATGTCTTCCTTTCTGAAGATCGAAGCAATGTACGATTTAATTCCTCGGCTATTACTTTGTTCCCCGTTATGGGATCTCCCATTTCTGACTGCAAATGTCCTAGTTTGTCAATCTGTTTCTCATTACATACCGATAGACATATTTTCAAGTCAGTTGTTATGTTCTACTGTAGATTACTTTCATACTCTATTTTTCTTTCCTTAATCAATCACTTCCTCCTCCCAAAAGGTTGTTTTTGTAAACAGTGATTGTGTTACTGAGGGTGAATCTGTGATGGTGTGTTTTAGCTTTTCACCAATTCAAACCGACGATTGTGTTTTAAATGTGGCTGCTGCCACATTGCAATGTGATTGTGGGATCTTACTGTGCAGGATGACCAGCACGATTTCTGAAATGACAGCGTTTCACACATCTCCATCATGACCTCTCTGCTTCTGTCTTCTATACATCAGCTAATAAAGAAAATTGTCATGCCTGTCTTCTTAAGCATCTGATCATTAGAAGTTACCCACTGGAATGGAAAACAATAGAAGGTTTATTTTTTTTTCTTGAATTTAAACAGAAATTAAATTTTTTAAAATCCAAAGAGCAGTTGTCCAGTCACAACCTCAACATAAAAACAATAAATGAACTAACTTCAAAAGACTGAAAAAGTAACAGAGGCTGTGATAAAGAACAATCAGCACATATTCCAAAATTAAGATCATTCTTGACAGATATCATTTAATAATTTTAGCAATTATCAGGAATGATATGGTGTTTCTAGATGCCTTCAGTAAGTTAACACATAACAGACTTCAGTAATCTCAGGACAAGTGGAGTTAGAGGACCAGCAGCAGAATGACGAGAAGCTGGTTACAAAGACACAACACAGGAAGCCGGAGGAAAGGGATTTTCTCTGATTGCTGGGGGGGGGGGGGGGGGAGTAGTTTTCCACAAGGATCAGCACTGGGATCACTGTCCTTCACAATTTATATAAACAGTATGGAATCAGGAAGCAAAGTGATAATTTCAAAATTTACAAACCAATCCAAACTGAGAATGAGAATGATCAGAGTGGAAGAATACAACTCAACACAATAACACATTATTAATAAATTATAAACTTGCAAATTGGGTATTCAAATTGGAAATTAATTTCACCACAGCTCAGTGTCAGGTTCTGCATTCTGATCAGAACAATGTGTTTTCAAATCAGTCTATAGAATTCAAGTATCTGAATGCTTTCGAGGAGTTTAGGGCTTCAGGTGATCAGATTCACAAATCGCGTGAAGCAGCAACACAGTTTAGACATAACCATAACAATCCGGAAAAAAAAACATTGGAATCCATTTCCAGATCAATGGAAATGTGAACAAATCACACAATCTTTGACAATCACAGAATACTCCTTGGTTTGTAATTGGTTTGTTTAAATATCAGGAACTCGCTGAAACCTGGTTCTTTTCAATACAAAGCCAAGGTATGGAGAAATTTCATATCACACAATCACCACCAAACATCATTAAAGCAAAGCCAAACTCTTCTTGGCCTTTTGGCTCAGATCAAGTGTAGTGTCGACATGCTGTACTTGGTTGAAGTCATAAGGTTGCATTTTAGCTTCATTTGAAGTAATTTTTAAAAGCGGCATCTCGGCCTTTTGGCGAAGATGCAAATGAGATCAAGCCTTGGAGGAAGTGCAATGCCTACTCCAATCAGCTTGGATCATGTAGATCAAGCCCCAGACAGGAGGTCAGAGCCCCGTCTTGTCAGCTTGGATCGGGAGTGTCTCAACTTGTTGAGACTCTGAATTGGACTTGATTTGATTGAATTGGATTTTAAAAAGAATTTAAAAGCCAAACTCTTCCTGTTTTCAACATATTCCAAAGATAAAAGACTCCGACAGCTCCACATAATGGACATCTCACTCACCAAATTCAAATAGAATATGTTTAAAATTGAAACAACTTCTTTCATTCCAATTCTTTTCCTAAACACAATACAATTCTACATGGACAGATATTGCCAGATATTAAAGGAGACTTTGATCAGATATTCCACTCAGGTGAAAGAACCACAATCAGTACAATTTTACACTGACAAATATACCCTGCAATACTTGTTCACTGGTGTCTGGTATTCCACTCTGGTTGGTGACCCACATTCAAATTTCCATTATATTCTTACTCCCACACAACGTTATTTCAGAGAGATCACCTTCACTGAGGTCCAATCTTACAATAGATAAGACTGAGTAGTTCACTCCTCAATACATTAACTTCATTGAACATAGAACATAGAACATAGAACATTACAGCGCAGAACAGGCCCTTCGGCCCACGATGTTGCACCGACCAGTTAAAAAAAAACTGTGACCCTCCAACCTAAACCAATTTCTTTTCGTCCATGAACCTATCTACGGATCTCTTAAACGCCCCCAAACTAGGCGCATTTACTACTGATGCTGGCAGGGCATTCCAATCCCTCACCACCCTCTGGGTAAAGAACCTACCCCTGACATCGGTTCTATAACTACCCCCCCTCAATTTAAAGCCATGCCCCCTCGTGCTGGATTTCTCCATCAGAGGAAAAAGGCTATCACTATCCACCCTATCTAAACCTCTAATCATCTTATATGTTTCAATAAGATCCCCTCTTAGCCGCCGCCTTTCCAGCGAAAACAATCCCAAATCCCTCAGCCTCTCCTCATAGGATCTCCCCTCCATACCAGGCAACATCCTGGTAAACCTCCTCTGCACCCTCTCCAAAGCCTCCACATCCTTCCTGTAATGTGGGGACCAGAACTGCACACAGTACTCCAAGTGCGGCCGCACCAGAGTTGTGTACAGTTGCAACATAACGCTACGACTCCTAAATTCAATCCCCCTACCAATAAACGCCAAGACACCATATGCCTTCTTAACAACCTTATCTACTTGATTCCCAACTTTCAGGGATCTATGCACACATACACCTAGATCCCTCTGCTCCTCCACACTATTCAAAGTCCTCCCGTTAGCCCTATACTCAACACATCTGTTATTCCTACCAAAGTGAATTACCTCACACTTCTCCGCATTAAACTCCATCCGCCACCTCTCGGCCCAACTTTGCAACCTGTCTAAGTCTTCCTGCAAACTACGACACCCTTCCTCACTGTCTACCACACCACCGACTTTGGTGTCATCAGCAAATTTGCTAATCCACCCAACTATAGTTATTGAGTAGTGAGCCCGTGAATAACAGACAGAGGCTCATTTTCAGTTGATGAAAAGGATTAAACACACAGAGATATTTCAAGCCATTTGATTTAAGTAAATTACATCGTTCACCTGGGGTCTGTATAACAGTGACCACGAGATCAGCATGGAGCATTTTCAGTCAGAGCTTAAAATCAGCGAGCCATTCACACACAGATTTGCACAACCTCAATAGTTAGTCACTCACCGGGAACACCAATAATCGCGATGATTGGGTAGAATATTTTCTGAACGACAACGACTGGAATCATTATCTTCAGTGTGAGGTGATGTGCCTCTTCGAGGTGCTGACAGTCTCTCTGTCTTAAAATCTGACGTTATATGTTCCCAAACCCACCCCTTTAATTTATGCACTGTATATTCACCTTAGGGACATTGTGGCAGAAACCTGGTTTGAAGTTTTTTTTAAAATATATGAATAAACAGATTACGACATTGAGTTCAGTGATGGAAAATATTTATTTTTAGTATTGACTTACCTCTTACCAAACACTAGATTCTGTTGACAACATTGATCAACTAATAATAACAGGGAAGATGTTGTCCACTCAAACACCATCAGTCCCACCTCTAGATCTCACATTGTTTCAGTGATACTTGTCACTGGACGGTGACATTTTAGTAATTGAGTTTCAATTGTTACCTTGTCTCTCTGTGTGATTTTGAACTGTGGACATCTGCGATGTGATTTAAATGGGTTAGAGTTTAGCATAAATTGTAAAATTCTATTGATCAATAATTTGGAACTATTTAGTCTGCAAACACATTTGTTTTTTATCCTGAAATCTACTGCAACTCCTCAAACTGAGAAAATATTCAGAAAGAATGGGACATCTCAGAAAATTCAGGCCCTGCAGCAGATACAATCACATCGCCTCTCAGAGCAGTAAAATAACAGACTTAACTGTGACGAGCAATGCACAGCCTCCAAGTGACACTGGACCCACATCTGATACAGTGTTCAGAAACGTGCTCTGATGTGGAAGGAGAGAGATGAGCACGAGAGAGATGGACGTTTTGTTTGATGGTTTGAATCTAGAAAGGGTGTGAGACTCGGAAATTGAATGGATATGAGTGAGAGAGGAAGACTCTGAGCGAGTGAAAGTGAAAAAGAGGAAGAGAGAAGGATAGATGGGGCGGGAGTGAGGGCGTGATGATGGGGGAAGCAGTTATTGTAAGAGGAATGGTGTTTATAACAGTAACTTAAGTTAGGAAGAAGTCAGCTCCGCTGGCTATGAGGAGAGGTTGAATGAACCAGGATTGTTTACACTGGAAAGACGGAGGCTGAGGGGAGAACTGATAGAGGTCTACAAAATTGTGCGAGGCGCAGACAGGGTGCATAGTCAGAGGCTTTTCTCCAAGGGTGGAAGTGTCAATTACAAGGGGGAGCGGTTTCAAATGCAGGAGGAAATATTAAGGGCGATGTGCCCTTAGAATTTCAATTTTTCACACTGAGAGTGGTGGGTGCCTGGAATGCGCTGCCAGGGGAGTTGGTGGAATCAGGCACATTAGCAACATTTAAGAGGCATCTGGATTGATACATTATTTGAGGGAAGAGGGATACGGATCGAGTAAGCGCAGAATGTTTTATTTTAAAATCGGGCATCATGATAAGCACAGGTTTGGAACGTCGAAGGGCCTATTCCTGTGCTGTCCATTTCTTTGCCCTTTGTTCTTTGAGAGTGTGCATCAGGAAAGACGCAACTGGGGTAAGAGAGAGTTCGACAAATCAGACCACAAGGCTATGCTCCTGCTATAGGCTTACACGTAAAGGCTAAAGCGGGATGATCCATCAAATAAAGTGGTGCAGTGTTGGTCGGAGGAATCGGAAGAACTCCTACGTGACTGCTTAGAGTCCGTGGACTGGTCAATATTCAAAAACTCTGCGACCAGCCTAAACGAGTAGGTCACGACAGTAACTGACTTCATTGGAAGTGTGTAGAAGACTGTGTGCCCAAGAAGATATTGTGTGTGTTTCCCAACGAGAAACCATTGATGAACAGGGATGTCCACTACTTACTGAAGTGCAGGTCTGAGGCGTTCAAGTCAGGCGACCCTGACCTATACGAGAAACGGGCATGGAGTCTACGGAAATAGGGCAAACAGGTAGGGAGGTCATGGCGCCTTTACAGATTAAAGGGGAGGAGGTGCTTGCTGTCTTGAGGCAAATCAGAGTGGATAAATCCCCAGGACCGGACAGGGTATCCCAAACAGACCTTGAGGGAAGCTAGTGTTGAACTTGCAGGGGCCCTGGCAGACATATTTAAAATGTCAGTATTCACGGGGGAAGTGCTGGATGATTGAAGGGTGGCTCATGTTGTTCCGTTGTTTAAAAAAGTTTTCAAAAGAAATGCAGGAAATTATAGGCCAGTAAGGTTGACGTCAGTGGTGGGCAAGTTATTGGAAGGTGTGATGAGGGATAGGATCTACAAATATTTGGATGACAGGGACTTATTAGGGAGAGTCAACATGGCTTTGTGCATGGTAGGTCATGTTTGACCAATCTATTAGAGTTTTTCGAGGAGGTTACCAGGAAAGTGGATGAAGGGAAGGCGGTGGATGTTGTCTACCTGGATTTCAGCAAGGCCTTTGACAAGGTCCCTCATGGGAGGTTAGTTAGAAATGTTCAGTCGCTGGGTATACATGGGGATTTAGTAAATTGGATTAGACACTGGCTCAATGGAAGAAGCCAGAGAGTGGTTGTGGAAGATTGCTTCTCTGAGTGGAGGCCTTTGACTTGTGGTGTGCGGTAGGGATCGGTGTTGTGTCCATTGTTGTTTATCATCTATATCAATGATCTGGATGATAATGTGGTAAATTGGATCAGCAAATTTGCTACCGATACAAAGATTGGAGGTGCAGTGGACAGTGAGGAAGGTTTTCAAAGCTTGCAGAGGGATTTGGACCAACTGGAAAAATGAGCTGAAAAATGGCAAAAAGAATTTAACGCAGACAAGCGTGAGATATTGCACTTTGGAAGGACAAACCAAAGTAGAACGTACACGGTAAATGGTCGGACTCTGAAGAGTGCAGTTGAACAGAGGGATCTGGGAATACAGGAACAGAATTCCCTAAAAGTGATGTCACAGGTGGATAGGGTCGGAAAGAGTGCCTTTGGTACATTTATAAATCGGAGTGTCGAGTTTGAAAGTTGGTGTGTTTTGGTAAGGTTATATAAGGCATTGGTGAGGCAGAATTTAGATTATTGTGTACAGTTTTGGTCACCTAGTTACAGGTAGGATGTAAATAAGGTTGAAAGGGTGCAGAGAAGGTTCACAAGGATTTTGTCGGGACATAGAAGCTGAGTTACAGAGAGAGATTGAATAGGTTGTGACTTGATTCCCTGGCGCGGAGAAGAATGAGAGGAGATTGAATAGAGGTGTATAAGATTTTGATAGGTATAGATAGAGTGAATGCAAGCAGGCTTTTTCCACTGAGGCTAGGGGAGAAAAAAAAACAGAGGGCATGGGTTAAAGGTGAAAGGAGAAAAGTTCAAAGGGAATATTTGGGGGGCTTCTTCACACAGAGAGTGGTAGGAGTGTAGAATGAGCTGCCGGATAAAGTGGTAAATGCTATTAATAAGTGGGAAATGAGAAAGTGGTAACTTGTACCAGTTAAGAAAAAGCTGGATGCGTTCGTGGATGAGAGGGGTGTGGAGGGATATGGTCCAAGTGCAGGTCAGTGGAAATAGGCAAAAAATGTTTCGGCACAGACAAGAAGGTCCAAAAGGCCTGTTTCTGGGCTGTAATTCTCTATGCTTCCATGGTTCTATGGCAAGAACTTTAACAACAGTTCGTTAAAGTCCAACATGTTTTTTGGTAGCAAATGCCACGAACGTCACGGCCATTCAGCCTCTGATCTTCGTGTCAGCGTTGTCCAAGGCGGCCTTCACGACACACGACAGTGCAGAGTCACTGAGGAGAAACTGATAGCCAAGTTCCGCACACATGAGGACGGCTTCAACCGGGATCTTGGGTTCATGTCACACTATCCGTAACCCCACAGCTTGCCTGGACTTGCAGAATCTCAGACTGCATTCCAAGCATTATTCTGTCAATTGAGTTTGTGTCTCTGTATGCCCTGTTTGTGAGCATTTCCCCACATCACCTGACGAAGGGGCAGCGCTCCGAAAGCTCGTGGCATTTGCTACCAAAAAACATGTTGGACTTTAACGAACTGTTGTTAAAGTTCTTGCCATAGAACCATTGAAGCATAGAGAATTACAGCCCAGAAACAGGCTTTTTGCCTTAATCTAGTGGCATTTGCGACCAAATAAACCTGTTCGACTTTAACCTGGTGTTGTGAAACTTCTTACTGTGTTTACACCAGTCCAACGCCGGCATCTCCACATCTATACAAGAAAGCCAGATACGATCTGCACAGATCCATCAAAGATGCCAAAAGCCAACACCGGACCAAGCTAGTGTCCCATGCTAGCCACACAGACCCCCATCGACTATGCCAAGGTCTGCAAGACATAGCAGGCTACAAGATGAAGGCAAGTAAAATCGCTGGCTTCAACACACCCATTTCTAATAAGCTCAATGCGTTCTCTGCCCGTGTTAAGCATGAGGTCAGTAAGAGCATGCTCTCCACCCCAGAAGCCTCGGATCAAACTGCATCTGAGATCGCCATTGCAGATGTCAGAACAGCGCACTCGAAAGTCAACCCATGGAAAGTGACTGGCCCGGATGCCGGACACAGATGAACAGTCACACCCTGCGTGGATCAGCTGGCGGGGGTATTCACCGTCATCTTCAAACTTTCTTTGCAACAATCTGAGATCCCTATCTGCTTCAAGAAGACGGCAATTATCCCAGTAGCAAAGATAAAACAAGCAGCGTGCCTTAATGACGATCTTCCACTGGCTCTGACATCCATCCATCAAAGTCGAAAGGGTCGAGACCTTCATGTTTTAGGTGTCCAGATCACTAACAACCTGTCCTGGTCCCCCCATGCCAACACGAGAGTTAAGAAACCCCCACCAACGCCTCTACGTTTTCAGAAGACGGAGGAAATTTGGAATGTCAGCTACGACTCTCATCAACGTTTACAGATGCACCATAGGTAGCATTCTTTCTGGTTGTATCACAGCTTGCGATGGCTCCTGCTCTGCCCAAAACCGCAAGGAACTACAAAATGTCGTGAATGTAGCCCAATCCGTCACTCAAACCAGCCTCTCATCCATTGACTCTGTCTACACTTCCCGCTGCCTCAGCAAAGCATCCAGCATAATTCAGGACCCCGCGCACCTCGGATATTCTCTCTTCCACCTTCTTCCCTCAGGAAAAATACACATAAGTCTGAGCTCAGGTACCAACCGACTCAAGATCAGTTGCTTCCCTGCTGCCGTCAGACTTTTGAATTGAAGAACTTGCATTCAGTTGGTCTTTCTCTACACCCTAGCTATGACTGTAACACTACATTCTGCACTCTCTCACTTTCCTTCTCTATGAACGGTATGCTTTGTCTGTACAGCGCGCAAGAAACAATACTTTTCACTGTATGCAAATGTATGTGACAATAACAAATCAAACCAAATCAATTCAAAATCATTATGAAGTGTTTTGAAAGGTTATTCATGGCACAAATCAGTTCTAGCCTCCCAGATTGCCTGGATCCATTCTGGTTAGCCTACCACCACAACCAGTCCACCACAGACACCATCTCCCTGGCCCTGCGCTCAACCCTGGAACAGCCAGGTAACAAGGACAACTGTGCCAGACTCCTATTTATTGAGTACAACTCAGCCTTCAAAGAACAAAGGACAGTACAGCACAGGAACAGGCCCTTCGGCCCTCCAAGCCTGCACCGAACATGATACCTGCCTAAACTAAAACCGTATGCACTCACAGAGTCCGTATCCTTTCATTCCCATCCTATCCATGTACTTATCTAGTTGCTCCTTAAATGCCGCTATTGTACCTGCTCCCACCACCTCCCCGGGCAGCGCATTCCAGACATTCACCATCCTCAGTGTAAAAAACGTGCATCGTGCATCTCCTCTAAACTTTTCCCCACACACCTTAAACCTTTGTCATATGATGACAAGTACATGACGAGATTTAAAATAAAGATATTAGATGCGTGTCAACGGGTATAAAAAGATTTGGATTCTAAAAGGGTTAATGCTGCCGTTCAGTGACTGGAATTAATGTTCTTCACCTTGAGATCTCAGTATTTGTGGCCCTTCTTTTCCTTCCAGTGAGTAGAAGAAGCAGCTTTAGAAATATTTTTTTTCCATTTAGTTGTATCAGGTCACAAAATGCAGCTTTATGATTTCCACAGATATATATTCCGCTGAATTCAGCAAACCAATCCCCAGCAACTGAATGATGCTTTCGGTCACTGAGTGATGTTAGAGTTTTGAGCAGGTCTGGGAATGTAAGCCCTCTTGTTTAACGCTGACATGCAAAGTCGCTGTTAATGGGGGATATTCCATTGTTTCTATCCAAATAAATGATCCAAAGATCTCCTTTCCCTCCACATAATTTCTGACCTCTTTCCGGAGCTGGAATAAGCTATCTCAGTTTGGACCGACTGCTAATAATTGGCCAAAAACAACGTAGCAAGCGTTATGGAGAAGTCAGATATTGATACAGATAATTCTGATATTTATTTGTGGGAGCATAAATTCTGATATTCATGCTCCCACACTGCCACCTCTGCTTGACCTGAAATAGATGCTCTCTTCAGCAATTAGGTAAACCAAGTGTATTCGTGAGGAAGAGACTTAGTCCTGAATTCAATCTTTATGTTGTTCATATGAGCCGAGAATCAGAAACATTGAAGGAATTCTTAAAAGTGTTTGAGACAGTTTGTGTAACACTTTTGCTGTGTTGTCCTTAATCGATGTTGTAATTTGGAGGTTCCAAGGACTAAGCAGTGAGAATGAGGTGAGTGTTGCATTTGTTTGTCTGTGGATATTAAAAATGAAGTCGGTGATGTACCTGGAGGGTAATGGCAGTAGTACTGAGGTCAGGCATCCACCTGGGTATATATTGATAATAAAAGGAATTTAGTGATGTAATTGAGTAGGTAGTGATGAGAAGATTGGTGTTGAGGTTTGGGAGCTGGTGAGAGTTTGTGTCGAATGAACGATTGCATACAGATGCCACCTCACTCTACACTGTGTTTATGCATCTCTCTCAGGTCAGATACAGCACCAATTAGACACAGGACTCTGCCCCTGCACTTATCCATCAAGCATTCTTTTGGAAGTACAGTCGTGGGGGTGGGCGGAGGGGGGGGGGGCGGGAGTGGAGGACAAGCCTACCTCCCTGTAGGAAAACATTAAGCCCCTCGAGACTGGTCATCCAGTTGATAAGATCTTGGCTCATTTGATTTGTCTCTCATCTCGTAATTCTGAAAATAGTTACCCTTCAGCTTCCCATTTCCTCTTGAAATTCTTGATTTAATGTGCTTACTGCTCATGATCAGACACTGCATTTCAGATACGAGCTATCCACTACTTAACAAATGTTTTCATTGTCCCCATGTACCTTCACTATGCATCGTTTGCGAGAGGGGGAGGTGTGTAGGGGTTGGAGTGTGTGTGAGAGGGGTGTGCAGCGGTGGAGTCGTCATGTGAGAGGGAAAGAAGGATGTCGATGTGAGAGGGAAAGGGAGATGCTGAGGTGAGAGGGAAAGGGGGATATTGAGGTGAGAGGGAAAGGGGGATGTTGAGGTGGGATGGAAAGAGGGATGTTGAGGTGAGATGGAAAGGAGGGTGTTGAGGTGAGAGGGAAAGAGAGATGCTGAGGGAGAGGCAAAGGGGGATGTTGAGGTGAGAGGGAAAGGGGGCTGTTGAGGCCAGGAATTGTGCTGAGGTTGGAGGGAGAATGTTGATGAGAGGGGGAGCATTATGAGGAGGGGATATGTTGAGTGAAATGGGAATGATTAGGTGAGGGTGAAAAATGCTGAGAAGTGGGTGAGTGTTGAGATGTGAGGAGACAGTTGAGATGAGTTGCTAGATTTTTGAGGTCTGAAGGAGGAGAGTGGATCAGAGATAGACAGTGTTGGGGTGATTATGGGAGTGTTGAGGCGAGACGGAGATTATTGAGCTTCGAGGGGGAGTATGGATTTGAGAGTGAGACCGTCGACCTGACGGGGGAATGTAAAGATGAAAGGAAATTGTTTGATGTGAGAGAGGGAGATTGTTGAAGGGAAAGGGGCGTGTAGAAGTGAGAGGGAGAGTGATGAGATGAGTGTGGATTGTTGAATTGAGAGAGGGAAAGTTGACGTAAGATGCTGGGAGCTGCGGTGAGGCAGAGGGCTGAGATGAGAAGCGAGAGCTGACATGAGAAGGGAGAATGTTGAGTTGAGGCAGGGCTCGAGTTGTCCTCCGCGCTCACCCCAAAATCAGATAATCCCGCCAGAATTAATGGGATCTTTGCATGGTCTGTGCCCGCCCGCTCCAACTCCCATGTGTTGTGGGACGGGAGATTTAGCTCTTGGGGATCTGAGGTGAGAGTGCAAAGCTGGATGGAGAGTGTGGAGATGAGATGGGTAGAGTTGTGGTGCGTGGGGCAATGTAGATGTGAACAGGGAGGACTGATGTGAGGTTTAAGGATATTACGTTGGGAGGGGGTGGGTTGTGTTGAGTGGGGGAGTGTTGAGCTGATAGGGGGTGTTCTGGTGAGAGGGGTGATGTTGACCTGAGTGGGAGAATGTAGATTTGAGAAGTTGTGTGCTGAGATGAGCGTTGGCCTGTTGCGATGAGAGAGGTTGCGTTGCAGTGAGGGGAATGTGTGTTGAGGTTTGGGAAAGTGTGTTGAGGTGGTGGAGAGTGCTGAGTTGAGGGGAAGTATTTTTGATGGGTGGGTGTGTTGAGGTGAGAAGGGGAGTTTTGACATCAGACGGACATGGTTCCATTGAAACATGGCAGTGTTCATATAAGGCGGCATTTCGAGCTGAGAGGAGAAATGTTCATGTGAGAGGGCTGTGTTGATGTGTGAGGGGGAGTATTAAGCAGAGTGGTGTGTGTTTCGAAAAGAGTGGTCGCTGACATCAGAAGGGGTGGGTTTTGAGATAAGGGAGATGTGGATCGCAGGTGGTGAATTCGGATGTGAGGGGGAGAATTTCGATGTGAGATGGATAGTGTTGAGTTGAGACAGATAGCGTTGTGGAAAAAGGATGTGATGTCTGTGTGATAGAGATTGTTAGAGGGAAGGGGAGTATTGAGGTGAGCGGGGGTGGTGTTGTGATGAGGGTGTGTGTTGAAGTGACAGGATAGTGTTGATGTGAGAGGGAGAGTGTTGCGGTAACGGGGAGTGTTCAGTTGAAAGCGTGAGTGTTAATGTTGTCATGTGAGTGTACCTTTAAGAATTATTTTACATCATGCCGCTTATATGGAGGTGGAGTGAAGCTGTGGCAATCAGGTTTTATTTTTCCTTTTGGTCATTTAGTTTTGTTTTGGGAAGCTGTTTAGCAGCAAGCCAAGAAGCAATCTCTCTCTCCCTCTCCCTGTCCTTCTCTTTTTAAAAAGCTGTGTTTTGACAAGCAGATTCGATTACAACCTATTCAGCGTTTCTTCTCAAGGGATTATGAGCATTCAACCCAGGAGGCTGGTCACGTGCAATAAGTAGGCATTAACCTCCACTGTATTGTGGTGATTTGGAGGGTTTTGTGGATTGGATGTTGGCTTTGGTTCGAACACACGAGAGATAGTTCCTTCGGAGTTGTACATTATCGTGGTTGTTGTGTTTCTTGTTTGTAATTGTTAAAAGTTCTTGCTAATTGTCTTACTATACATGTCAACAATAATCTCAATTAAACTTTGTTTTGAATAAAATTTTCTCGTGGGTCAGGTAACTGACACCTGAAGTGAAACCTCTCGTGCTCCTTCCAGCCAAATTCAAGGTAAAGCGTAACAGGTCAGTCGAGCTTCATGGAACACCTGGAAGTATCCAACCTTACTGATAAGAATTGGGGGCTCCGGGATTGAAATCTGTATTTCTTGATTGATTTGGGATGAGTGAACTCAAAGACAGTGCGTGGTGCGCAGATTTCTGTTTTATTTTCAGATGTTGTATTCAAGTTTAAATAGCGAGTGCGGTTTGGATTAATGGCTCTTTCAGAGGCTCAGAAATTTCTGCAGCTGGAGGAAGTCAGCAAGTTACCTTACAGAAAGTGAGTAAGGCAAAGATTTTGGAATTAGGAAATACATTGCAGTTGACATTGCCTGACAGAGTACGGAAAGGAGAGAGAATTGTGGCGAACGCATTTGGAATTGTCAGAAGCACAATCAGAATCGTTGGAAATGGCGGGAATTCATTTACAAATGAAACTGACTGAAATATGAAAAATAATTGAAACTCTTTGAATTACAGGCGAAAGGAAAGGGAGGAACAGCATGCAAAATAATTAAAACGATCTGAATTACAGGCAAAAGGAAAAAAGGAGACAAGGGGAAGAGAGAAGTAAAAATTGAGAGACTTTGAACATCGGAAACTGGCCTTCAAACGTAAACGTCGGGAATGATTGGCGGAGGTAAAGGGCAAAGTACAGTGTGAGGGTAGTGATGAGGATTGTGAGAGAATGAGGGGCAGAAAATAAATCAGGAGATAGAAAAGGCCAATACAAAAGGCAATGTTACAATAATCATGTGGGACTTCAATATGCAGGTGGACTGGGAAAATCAGGTCGGTAGTGGATCCCAAGAAAAGGAATTTGTGGAATGTCGAAGAGATGGATTTCTGAAGCAGCTTGTGACAGAGCGGACTTGGGAACAGACAATTCTGGATTTGGTGATGTGTAGTGAGGCACAATTGATTGGGGAGTTTAAGGTGATGGAGCAGTGACCACAAATTATGGAATTTACCCTGCAGTTTGAGAGGAAGAAGCCGGAATCAGGTGTAAAGGTGTTCGAATTAAATAAAGGCAACTACAATGACATGAGGGAGGAGCTGGCCAGAGTTGTTTGGTAAGGGAGCCCAGCAGGGAAGACTGTGGAACAGCAACGGCAGGAGTTTTTGAGAGTTATTCGGGAGGCACAACAGAAATTCAACCCAGTGAGGAGGAAACATGCCAGAGGGAGGATGATGCATTCATGGCTGACGAGGAAGTCAAGGACAGCATAAGCACAAAAGAAAAAGCACACAAAGTGGCAAGGATTTTTGGGAAGCCAGAGGATTGGGAAACCTTTAAAAGCGAGCAGAGGACAACTGAAAAAGCAATAAGGGGGGAGAAGATGAAATATGAGTGCAAGCTAGCTTGTAATATAAAAGAAGATGGGAAGAGGTTTTTTTTCAATATATAAAAACGTAAGAGAGAGGCAAAAATAGCCATTGGACCACTGGATAATGAGGCTGGAGAAGGAATAATAGGAAACAAAGAAATGGCAGAGGACCTGAATAGTTACTTTGCATCAATCTTCACGGTTGAAGACACCAGTGGGATGCCAGAGCTCCGGCAGAGTCGGGGGGCACAAGTCAGTGAAGTGGCCATCACTAAGGAGAAGGTTCTGGCGAAACTGAAAGGTCTGAAGGTGGATAAATCGCATGGGAGAAATGGACTACACCCCAGGGTTCTAAAATAGATAGCTGAGGAAATTGTGGAGGCATTGGTGGTGATCTTTCAGGAATCACTGGAAACAGGGACGGTACCAGAGGACCGGAATGTAGCTAATATGACACTGCTGTTTAAGAAGGGAGGGAGGCAGCAGACATGAAATTACAGGCCAGTTAGCCTGACTTCTGTCCGATTTTAGAGTTCATTCTTAGAGATGAGATCGCAGAAGTGCATGATAAAATGGGACTGAGTCAGGACGGCTTTGTCAAGTGGAGCTCATGTCTGACGAATCTGTTAGAGTTCTTTGAGGAGGTAACAAGGAAGTTAGATAGGGAGAACCAGTGGACCTGATTTATTTCGATTTCCAAAAGGCCATTGAGAAGGCGCTGCACAGGAGACTGTTAAATAAGTTAAGTGCCAATGGTGTTGAGGGCAAGATCCTGGCATGGATAGAGGATTGGCTGACTGGCAGAAGGCAGAGAGTGGGGATGAAGGGATCTTTTTTCAGGATGGCAGCCAGTGACTAGTGGTGTGCCTCAGGGGTCGGTGCTGGGAACACAACTTTTCACAATATGCATTACCGATTTGGAAGAACGAAATGAAGGCACTGTTGCTTCGTTGGCACATGATACAAAGATACGCAGAAGGACAGGGAATATTGAGGAAGTCGGGGGGAGGGTGGGCTGAAGAAGGAATTGGACAGGTTAGAGAGTGGGCAAAGAAGTGGCAGATGGAATACAATGAGGAAAAGTGTGGGATTATTCCACTTTGCAAGGAGGAATGGAGGCAGAGACTATTTTCGAAATGTTGAATAACTTAAAAAAATCAGATCCACGAAGGAATTTGGGAGTCCTTGTTCAACATTCTCTAAAGGTTAACCTGAAGGTTCAGTCGGCAGTTAGAAAGGCAAATGGAATGCTGGCATTCGTGTCGAGAGGGTCCATACCAGGGTCAGGCCCGCACCAGGCTCAGGCCCACTCAGGTTCAGACAGAGGAGCGGTTCGGATTCACGCATCGTTCGGACTCAGAAGAGGCTCAGAGTTACAGAAGGCTCGGACTCAGACCATGTACAGATTCACCTCGCTTCACAATTACAGAAACATTGAAATATGGAAGAAGCAGGAGTAGGCCATTCGGCCCTTCGAGCCTGCTCCGCCATTCAGTTTGATCATAGCTGATCATCAACTTCAATATCCTGATCACCCCTTCCTCCCATATTCCGTGATCACTTTAGCCCCACGAGCAATATATAATTTCTTCCTGAAATCACGAAAGGTTTTGACCTCAACAACTTTCTGTGGGAGTGAAGTCCAAAGATTATCTGGGTGGAGAAATTTCTCCTCATCTCTGTTCTAAAAGTTTGATGCTTATCCCCAAACCATGAGCCCTTGTCCTCAACTTCCTGAGCATCGGGAACATTCTTTCTGAATCTCCGCTGTTTAAACCTGTTCCAATATTATATGTTTCACCCGAATAAACTCCAATGAACAAAGCCCTAACGACTTAGTCTCTCTTCATATCACAGATTGCCATCCCAGGAATCAGCCTGGTAAACATTCGCTGTACTCCTGCTATAGCAAGGACATCCTTCCTCAGATATGGACACCAAAACTGCACTACTCGAAGTGTGGACTCAGCAATTTCCTTTACAGCTGCAGTGATGATGTGGAGATGCCGGCGTTGGACAAGGGTAAATATTGTAAGAGTTTGAACAACACCAGGTTTAAGTCCGACAGATTTATTTGGTAAAATTTCATCCAGCAACTCCAGCAACACATATCTATTCCTGGACGCAAATCTTCTACCTCTGAAGGCCAGCATACCATTGGTCTTTTTGTACTGCCTGTTGTACATGCGCGCATACTTTCAGTTACTGGTGCACGCGGACACCAAGGTCCCGCTGAGTATCCACCTCTCTCAATTTACACCCATTCAAATATCAAACTGTCTTCCTGGTATTGGTGCCAAAGTATATAACCTCACATTTACCCACATTATACTGCAACTACTTTGCAAATGCCCACACATTGAGCCTGTTGAAATCTCACTGCAACATGCCTGCATGTTTCTCACAGCTCACACTCACCCACCTTTTATAGAACATAGAACATAGAACAGTACAGCACAGAACACGCCCTTCGGCCCACGATGTTGTGCCGAGCTTTATCTGAAATCAAGATCAAGCTATCCCAATTCCTATCATCCTGGGGTGCTCCATGTGCCTATCCAATAAGCGCTTAAATGTTCCTAAAGTGTCTGACTCCACTATCAATGCAGGCAGTCCATTCCACACCCCAATCTCTCTCTGCGTAAAGAACCTACCTCTGATATCCTTCCTATATCTCCCACCACGAACCCTATAGTTATGCCCCCTTGTAATAGCTCCATCCACCCGAGGAAATAGTCTTTGAACGTTCACTCTATCTATCCCCCTCATCATTTTATAAACCTCTATTAAGTCTCCCGTCAGCCTCCTCCGCTCCAGAGAGAACAGCCCGAGCTCCCTCAACCTTTCCTCATAAGACCTACCCTGCAAACCAAGCAGCATCCTGGTAAATCTCCTCTGCACTCTTTCCAGCGCTTCCACATCCTTCTTATAGTGAGGTGACCAGAACTGCACACAATATTCCAAATGTGGTCTCACCAAGGCCCTGTACAGTTGCAGCATAGCCCCACGGCTCTTGAACTCCAACCCCCTGCTAATAAAAGCTAACACACTATAGGCCTTCTTCACAGCTCTATCCACTTCAGTGACAAACTTTAGAGATCTGTGGATATGGACCCCAAGAACTCTCTGTTCCTCCACAGTCTTCAGAACCCTACCTTTGACCCTGTAATCCACATATTTGTCCAACCAAAATGAATCACCTCACATTATCAGGGTTGAACTCCATCTGCCATTTTTCAGCCCAGCTTTGCATCCTATCTATGTCTCTTTGCAGCCTACAACAGCACTCCACCTCATCCACTACTCCCCCAATCTTGGTGTCATCAGCAAATTTACTGATCCACCCTTCAGCCCCCTCCTCTAAGTCATTAATAAAAATCACCAAGAGCAGAGGACCAAGCACTGATCCCTGTGGCACTCCGCTAGCAACCTGCCTCCAGCCGGAAAATTTTCCATCCACGATCACCCTCTGTCTTCGATCAGTTAGCCAGTTACCTATCCAATCGGCCAACTTTCCCTCTATCCCACTCCTCCTTACTTTCATCATAAGCCGACCATGGGGGACCTTATCAAACGCCTTACTAAAATCCATGTATATGACATCAACTGCCCTACCTTCATCAACACACTTAGTTACCTCTTCAAAAAATTCAATCAAATTTGTGAGGCACGACTTGCCCTTCACGAATCCATGCTTACTATCCCAGATTAATCCGCATCTTTCTAAATGGTCGTAAATCCAATCCCTAAGGACCTTTTCTATCAATTTACCAACCACCGAAGAAAGACTAACCGGTCTATAATTACCAGGGTCATTTCTATTCCCTTTCTTAAACAGAGGAACAACATTCGCCACTCTCCAGTCCTCTGGCACCATCCCCGTGGACAGTGAGGACCCAAAGATCAAAGCCAAAGGCTCTGCAATCTCACCCCTTGCCTCCCAAAGAATCCTAGGGTATGTTTCATCAGGCCCAGGGGACTTATCGACCTTCAGTTTATTCAAAACTGCCAGTACATCCTCCCTCCGAAAATCTATTTCCTCCAGCCTATTAGCCTGTAACACCTTCTCTTCCTCAAAAACATGGCCCCTCTCCTTGGTGAACACTGGAGAAAAGTATTCATTCATCACCTCGCCTATCTCTACTGACTCCATACACAAGTTCCCACTACTGTCCTTGACCGGCCCGAACCTCACCCTGGTCATTCTTTTATTCCTCACATCAGAGTAAAAAGCCTTGGGGATTTCCTTGATCCGACTCGCCAAGGACATCTCATGTCCCCTCCTAGCTCTCCTAAGCCCCCTTTTTAGCTCATTCCTTGCTAACTTGTAACCCTCAATCGAGCCTCCCGAACCTTGTTTCCTCATCCCTACATAAGCTTCCCTCTTCCTTTTCACAAGACATTCCACCTCTTTCGTGAACCATGGTTCCCTCGCTCGGCCATTTCCTCCCTGCCTGACAGGCGCATACCTATCAAGGACACCCACTATTTGTTCCTTGAAAAAGTTCCACTTTTCATTAGTGCCTTTCCCTGACAGTTTCTGTTCCCATCTGATGCCCCCTCAGTCTTGCCTAATCGCATCATATTTACCTCTTCCCCAATTGTAAACCTTGCCCTGCCGTACGGCCCTATCCCTCTCCATTGCAATAACAAAAGACACTGAATTGTGGTCACTATCTCCAAAGTGCTTCCCCACAACCAAATCTAACACTTGGCCCGGTTTATTTCCCAGTACCAAATCCAATGTGGCCTCACCACTTGTCGGCCTATCCACATATTGTGTCAGGAAACCCTCCTGCACACACTGTACAAAAACTGTCCCTCCGAACTACTTGACCTACAAAGGTTCCAATCAATATTTGGAAAGTTAAAGTCCCCCATGACAACAACTACTTTTTTCATCTGCAAATTTGGAGATAATACATTTAGTCCCATTTTCAGAACAATTAACATACAATGTGAACAATTGGGGTCCGTGCACAGATGCCTGCAGCACCCCACGAGACACTGACTGAAAAGATGGAGTATGTGGACTTTAAGAGAGAGGTTGTGCTGGAATCTTTGACTGGCATCAAGTTAGATAAATCGCCGGGTACGGATGGGATGTACCCCAGGTTACTGTTGGAGGCGGGGGAAGAGATTGCAGAGCATCTTTGCGTCGTCGATGGAGATGGGAGAGGTGCCGGAGGATTGGAGGATTACGGATGTGGTTCCTATTTTCAAGAAGGGGAATAGGGATTGCCCAGGAAATTACCGACCGGTGAGTCTAACCTCAGTGGTTGGTAAGCTGATGGAGAAGATCCTGAGCGACAAGATTTATTAGCATTTAGAGAGGTTTAGTGTGCTCAAGAATACTCAGCATGGCTTTGTCAAAGGCAGATCGTACCTTACGAGCCTGGTGGAGTTCTTCGAAAATGTGCGAGAACACACTGACGAAGCGAAAGCGGTAGATGTGGTTTATATGGATTTTAGCAAGGCGTTCGATAAGGTCCCCCATGCAAGGCTTCCAGAAAAAAGTGAGAGGGCATGGGATCCAAGGGGCTGCTGCCCTGTGGATCCAGATTTGGCTCGCCCAAGGGAGGCAGAGAGTGGGTAAAGATGGGTCTTTTTCTAGTTGGAGGTCGGTCACCAGTGGTGTGCCCCAGGGTTCTGGGACCCTTGCTGTTTGTCATTTTCATAAATGACCTGGATGAAGAAGCGGAGGGATGGGTTGGTAAGTTTGCCGACGACACGAAGGTTGGTGGGGTTGTGGATAGTCTGGAGGGATGTCAGAAGTTACAGAGGGACATAGATAGGATGCAAGACTGGGCGGAGAAGTGCCAGATGGACTTCAACCCAGATAAATGCATAGTGGTCCATTTTGGCAGGTTAAGTGGGATGAAGGAGTACAATATAAAGGGAAAGACTCTTAGTACTGTAGAGGATCACAAGGATCTTGTGGTCCGGGTCCATAGGACTCTAAAATCGGCCCCACAGTTGGAGGAGGTGGTTAAGAAGGCGTATGGTGTGCTGGCCTTTATCAATCGAGAGATTGAGTTTAGGAGTCCGGGGATAATGATGCAGCTACATAAGACCCTCGTCAGACCCCACTTGGAGTGCTGTGCTCAGTTCTGGTCGCCTCATTCCAGAAAGGATGTGGAAAAGATTGAAAGGGTGCAGAGGAGATTTACGAGGATGTTGCCTGGATTGAGTGGCATGCCTTACGGGGATAGGCTGAGGGAGCTGGGTCTTTTCTCCTTGGCGAGACGTAGGATGAGAGCAGACCTAATAGAGGTATATAAGTTGTTGCGAGGCATAGATCGGGTGAACACTCTGACACTTTTTCCCAGGGTGCAAATGGCTGCTACGAGAGGACACAGGTTTAAGGTGCTGGGGGGGAGGTACAGGGGAAATGTTCGGGGGAAGCTTTTCACACAGAGGGTGGTGGGCGAGTGGAATCGGCTGTCGTCAGTGGTGGTGGAGGCAAACTCAATCGGGTCTTTTAAGAGACTCCTGGATGAGTACATGGGACTTAATAGGATGGTAGGCCGAGAAGGTAGGGATATGTTCGGCACAACTTGTGGGGCCGAAGGGCCTGTTTTGTGCAGTAGGTTTTCTATGTTTTTCTATGTTTCCAATCAGAAAAAGGCTCATTTATTGCCAACTCTTTGCTTTCTGTCTGCTTACTAGCTTTCTATCTATCTCAAAACATTGCCTGCAATCCCATGCGTTTTCATGTTACATGGTAGTTAGTTTTGTGAGACCTTGTCGAAAGCCTTCTGAAAGTCTCAATAAACCCATCTGCTCACATCACTTTCTGAACTGTAATGTCTGGGGGACACCTGCCCGCACTGGACCTGGTCGTAAGGGACCGGGTAGTAAACGAAACAAGACACAGCAACACCACTCCATCCACTTCCCTAAACTCCCACACCTACCCCAACTCTCAGTGCTTCACTCTTTGCAGCTTGGAGCTGCCTGTGGAGCTCCCTGAGTGGGCAGACTTCACAGGCCTCAGTTCGGTAGTTTTTATTTGCGTATGTCCAACTATGACCCTGTTTGAACTCATTGCATCCCTCCCCCTCCAGGTCTGAGGAACCGCCGAGGGCTGACTGCCTTGGAAGACTTTTTTGGAGTTTCAATGTTGGGTCCAGTTCCTCCTGCTCAGCCTCGGAAGTGAGTGGGGTTCAGCAGACCGGAGCTCGCCTCTTCCGTCATGAGCGTTGTGGCCCGAGTTCCCTTTATCGGGTGACAATGTGGTCGAGAGGCGAAGCCTGCTGTGTCCATTTCAGACTCCGAGGTTCCCATTGGCGGAGTTGGAGTGCAGTAGCCGGAGTGCCTGAAATTCTTTGCAAAGTTCCAAGTGTGCTGGGAATTGATTTTTCCTGCATTGCTTGGGGTTCAATTGCTTGTAGATGATTGAAGTATTCCCATCGAATGGTGTCTCCCAAGCGAACTTGATAGGAAACTGGTCCTATTCCAGATTTGAACGTGCCTTCTAACCACGCGGATCCACTGCCATAATTCTTTACTAATAACCTAACAACTGCCTTTAAGTCCCTCTCCCGTTTGGTGGGAATGGCACTGGATGTCAACTCCCGCCCTCGGAAAATCAGGTTTAACTTTGGGCGTAGTGAACTTCCCATGAGCACTCTGCTTGGGTTATTGCAGTTGTTGAAGGGGGTGGGGGGGCGTGGTTGGGGGGGGGAGGGTGTTGTCCTGTAATTGAAGATGAATCTGGATGGCTGGTGTCCAAGGAGGCTGTGGGATGGTTTTTTGAAACTGTTTTACTGTTTGGGCCGCTATTTCTGCCAGGCCGTTGGATGATGGGTAATATAGGCACTGTCCTAACGTGTCAAATTCTGTTCAATTTCATGCAATGCACAAATTCCTGACTGATGAAGGGTGGTCCATTTTCAGAAACCAACACTTGCGGGATCCCGGGTGTCAAGGAAGAGGCGTGAATTTTCTCCACTCTTGTCCTTGTGTTTGATTAACTCAACCTGTGTACGGCCATCCATTTTGAATCAGCATCTACCATAATCATGAACATAGACCCCATGAACGGTCCGGCACTGTCCATGTGCAGCCACGTCTACGAGCGTCCCAGCCATTCCCATTTGTGAAGATTAATGACTGGTGATAGTTCTGTCCTTGTTGATATTGCCAACACAGACCCAAGAGCAAATGTCTGTATCCATACCTGGCCACCAAACATCGCAATTTGGAGGATCTTCAGTTTGTCACTTCTGGGTGGCCATGATAAAGTTCAGCCAGGATACGTCATATCCGATTCCGGTGAATCGTCACATCCGGTTACCAGGCTACGTCACAACTTTGGCTGCATGCCAACCCTAGCTACGTCATCAACCCGCAACGGAGGTTGGGGTTAAATGGCATGACACATCGGCCTTCAGGATGGTGAACCTGGCTCAGGATGACACTCTTGAAGCCCATAGGCGTGTGTCATCTTCCACAGTCAGCTGCTCTCTGCCACTCCAATATGGGTGCAATTCAGGCGGTAACGGCCTTTTGGGTTCCCCCATCAGCACTGGCTGCTTCAGTTTATTCAGGACTGGGTAATTTCGCGTCCACAGCCGAATATTATTGGCTGCCACTGGGAGTGTTTTGAAAAAGTTCATGATTACCGTCTCTTCCATTGGGGATACGACAAGTGTCTGTTAATTGTAGCCAGCTCAAGGCATCTGCCTTCGCGGCTTGGCCTCCTCGTTGCCCATGTTCAGAGTGCAATTAAGTGTCAACCACATTGCTGTGGCCCTGGAGTCACCTTTAAACCTGACCACGTGAGGACGACAGATTTCGTTCCCTGGGACATTGGTGAGCATAAAATGTTTCGGTCCAAGTATGATTCAAATGAACCACTAGCGAGTCTTTATCATACAAATTTTATATAAGAATGCAGTTAACATATAATATGACAATTTGCAATAAATTCTACCAATTACAAACAAGGACAAAAACCATGATATTGTGTCAATTTTAACAGCTCCGAATACTTTTGTAACGAAATACACCTTCTTATAAACATACACGCAATGTTTCAGGAATGAACAAATGAAAAAGCCTGAATGTGCAAGTTTGAGAGAAACTTTCTGAACAGTGAGAGCTGGAAACGGTAACCAGTTCAAGATATTCTGTCGGGTTTGAGTGTGGACAGAAATGTGGAGGGGAAGGGAAAATGCAACACTGTAAGATACTGTATTCAGTTAATAATCAGCAATTAACGTGAATTATTGTTCTTTTCCCCACTCTGAGATTAAAAGTATGTATCAATGTTTCCACCCGTTTTGGAACTGGGAACCTTTCGTCTGTCAGATGAATGTGATAAACACTACACTACAAAAACGATGCTCGACAACTGACTGGAATGTCGAACCGTGCTGTCTGATTGTCCTTCAGAGTCATGTATTCTCTGTTTCTGAAGTGTGGTGTTTAATAAATTCACCTAACACGTTAATGGTTCCCTGTGTGAAATAGGACAACAACAGTGTTCAAACTTCCTCATCTCTCAGTGTGAGGAAAAGTTACCTCATTTCCGTTTGTTATTAAATATTGACAGAAAACATAATCTCTCAGCCTAACTGCAGTTGCCTTTCCAAGTGTTAAATAATATTCTGCAAAATGCTCATTTAAAGTAAAGTTATTTATTAGTTACAAGTAAGGATTATACTGCAATGAAGACACTGTTAAATTCCTTAGTTGCGAGACTCCGGCGCCTGTTGTGGTCAATGCACATAACCAGCACGTCTTTCAGGCTGTGAGAAGAAACCCATGCAGATACGGGGCGAACGTGCAAGCGCCACACAGACAGTGACCAAAGCTGGGAATTGAGCCTGGGTCTTTAGCGCTGTGAGATAGCAGTGCTGACCACTGTACCACCGTGCCGCCTAGACATGGCAAAAGAGAAAAAAAGGCGCAGATGTCATTTTATGATTCTAATGTGAGATGAATTTCTCTGCCGCATGAAAAAAAGGGTTTTGAGCCGAATTGTACTTCCACAAATCAGGCTCTGAAGTTAAATCAGACTGCATTGTTTGATCTTCTCAACCAGTCGCTTTTGTCCTCAGTGGACTTTCTGTATTGAAGGTGTTGTCACATTCTATTCATATTTGCGCAGGTCCCAGGCAATAAACGGGGCAGAAACGTTATCAAAACTCACTGCTCTGAAGTTTCCGAATTCCAGTTTATGGTTAAGTGTGAACTGAAAAGGGGATCAATCAAAATATTGACACCCATTGGTCTTCACCATTTCTTAGAAAACTTTTGCAGCTAAATCGCCAGTGCTTTTTGCCGGCAGGGGGTGTTTGGAGAGTGGGGGAGACTGAAATATTGCTGCTTTTCCCTGTCTCACTCACTGTGTAACTGAGTAAGAGAGAATAATTTATGGATTTGTTAGAATGGAATAATTGAACGGATTTCCATTGGGTTAGCTGCAGACACAAGTTAAGTCTAATCGTCAGAGACCCCCCATTGCAGACACATCCATGTCATCGGGAACCGGCTCTCCAACAACCGTTGCCGTCTCCATTCAAGCCTTTCGGTGTCTTGTCTGAAACCAAATATTCTGACTGTTCCGAACTTGATATTCGGTTTGAATTGCTGATGTGCACGAACGAGAATCCTTTCAATGTCTCTGATCAGTTAATTTTACTGATAACATCAGAGTCAAAGTTCCAGCCTCTTAAAGAAGGGAAGGTTGCCTTGATTGTCTCTGCTCAGTCAGACAGTCCACCCTTCAATCTCCTCTGATTCCAGTTCCCAAACAGTTTCTAAAGATTCGCAAAACTGGGGGCAGTGTTTTCTGGTTTGCTTCATTCTCCATTTTCCCCATCTGCCAACTGACAATATTTTACAAAATCTCCGCTCAATCCTCCGCCTTTCCATGGATGAGGAACATCAGTTTTGTGGTGAGGTTATAGAGACCGGGCTTGTACTCTTGAGAGCAAAGTTAGTTAAGCAGAGATTTCACGGAGCTGCGGGGAGAATTGGATGATTTGGAGAACTCCTCCAAGGAAACATAGATACACCGAATGACCCAATTTGCTGTTCAAAGATTCTATGATTCTCGTTGCTTCATGTCGCAGTCGCTTTATTTATTGTTAAACACCCTGAAAAATGAGTAGGCGCAGGATGATAAGAGACTTCTGTAGTTTCAACTGGCTCTATTTCCGCCCAACAGTTCCGAGTGCCGCTGAGTTTCACCGCACGCTTCACTCAATATTGAATCTGCGGTACCCCGTCCACAGCTTCCGTTTGCTGCTCTCACTCTGAACCGATTGTGTGATTGGACAGATTGCTGGCGTGCAACATTCCTCTCATTGGTTGGATAAGCTGTGCAATGGGACGGGGATCTGTATTTCTGTCTCTGATGGAGGATTTCCCTCACTGCCGAGTTACAGACTGAGGAGGATCAGGGAGAACTGACTCGCTCAGATCCTCATCATTATCTCAGTCCTCAGTAAGTTTTTTCCTTCCCAGTAAAACTACATGCTCCTCCTGACTGCTGCAACCCAGATGTTATTGTTGATAAAACAACAGTGACGGCGGAGATGATAATTATATCGCTCAATATGAGGCTGACTCGGATTGTCATTATTGTTGTTATTTCTGTTAGAATGGAGCCACCAAGACAAAGTGGAACAACTGGGTCCTGAAATATCGGTTAAGGAGGAAAGTAACGTGACACTAACCTGCACCTTGGAAACTAGCCATTCTAATCCTTATGTGTACTGTTATAGTTAACTCCAGTGGACATGTTTCAGCTTATTGGAGAGAATGTGCAAAGGAATACCAACCTCAATGATCGGGTTTCTTCTAAATTTGATTTTAAAAATAACAATACTAGCGAGCTAACGATCATGAACGCACTGATTTTCGACAGCGCCGTGTATTTCTGTGCCATGGAGCCCACGCTGCTGCAGAGATATATCGAATGCGGTGCAAAACCCCCACACAGGCAGTTCCAGTTATTGCCCAGCAGGGTTCACTCACACACAAGCGGCTAATTCAGTTTCCACAGAGTGACGGAGATTCTCAACATTGCAACACAAAAACAACACTCAAAAACAGCAAATGGTGTGGTTCAGTTGCAGTTATATTAATTAATGATCGTAACTTACAGTTGTAGAATCATAGCATCATAGAATCCCTACAGTGCTGAAGAAGGCCATTCAGTCCATCGAGTCTGCGCCGACCACAAACCAACCCAGGCCCTTTCCCGTAACCCCACTGATCCCCCTTACACTCGGGTTAATTTAGCATGGCAAATGAACCTAATTTATATAAAATTGTTCAATCGATCTGAGATACATTAAATGGTTTTCCACGCCTTTCTCTGCCTATTTGTATGTGACTGCTCTTGTCTTTACTGACTTATTAAAATTATGCCCATTTCCATTCCCAGTCTTAAACGCAAACATTTAATGTTTTTTCTGTTACCTTGTACTTTAATTCAGAACCGCTCCAATCTGCTACTCAGCCACTCGGTCCCACTTTCCATCCACATGACTGATGAAGATTTCGCTTTGTATTGAATCATTTACAAACCCTAACACTCTTGGTGCGAACCTGCTGGTCCGCAGTATGGAATGAAAATTGAGCTGCCGATCTTACAGAGAGGGAAAATTATAGAATTTCCAAAGTGACATTGTTATTGAGTTCAACTCTTTGCAGATAAATCCTACCTGTGACCACACTGCCGATGGCAGCTTCCACCCACAGCTTTCCTGTGCTGTTCTAACTCTGATCAACCTCACCTGTGCTGTTTTGTTAGAGATTTTATTGTAGATATTCATCTTTGCTGCTTTATCCTGTTTGGCACTGTTTGGATCAGCAGTCCAATGGGGGGGGGGGGGGGGGGGGCAAGTTTTTTTCCACTCTGAAAGAGGATTTCACACACTGTTAAGTTATAAATTGAGGGAACATCATAAGGAAATATCTCAGACCATTCATTATTCTATCATTTCTTATCAAGTAGATGTTCCAACTAAAAAAAATCATCCTCCCCCGCACCACTCCTGCTATCCCAAACATGATTAATAACAAACTGCTTCTCATGTTGCTGTAAGGATGGATATTGTCATTCTCCATGTCAGAACAGAGCCATCAAGACTCGGGATCAGTCTGTTGCTGAAATGACAGTTGAAGAGGAAAGTAATTCCCTTTCATTTGATGTCCAAATTCCCTTCGTTCCTTTCATCTCTCCGCCAATAGGATGAATTGCAGGTTCAAGGAGCTGCGAGATCATTGGTGCATTGAAGAACAAAAGAACTAGAAGCCAATAGGATGTCATCTGATGACGTTTTCAGTAAACCAATAAACAGGGACCTGGATGTGACTCAACTTCTTCCCAACTCTTGACTAAAACTATTTCAGCTTCAACGCGCTCTGGTCAAATCCGCCGCGAGCTCTCTGCAAACATGTCTCCAGTTAATTATTCCTCACAGTGGCAGCTCTTTTAACCGGTAAATTCACAAGTTGCTCAACTCTGTGTTACACATCGTAACCACTCAGTATATTCTGCCGGGCAGTTCGCTCACTGCAAGGGGGAGGGGTGGGTTATCAGGGAATGGATTGATCCCAACATCGAAATGTTATCTGGATCTCGCTGGTCTCAACGCTGCACAGTTGGGATTAGGCTAACTTCCCCCTGGAAATGAGAGAGAATGAGTTGGGCTGAGATTCTAGCTCCTCTGATACCAGTGAATGACTTTGGCAAACATCAAACTTCACACACACAGACCGTGAGCAGGTTCCAGTTATAGGGACTGAAGGCGAGGACCTGATCTTGTTAGAACGAATAGAATATTTATGATGGAAGTTTTATTTAATCACCACAAGCGCCTCCCGCTCCACCCACTGAACTGTGTTATTTTTGACTGCGATTATTGTTCAAGCTGACGGCTGATTCAGCGGTGGGATGGGGTGGGGGTTGTGGGGGGCGGGGAGGGGAAGGTTAATAGTATGGGGACAGAATGAAGTCTCTTTCTTTAGTTTAATACTTCTTTGGGTTCATACAGGACATTGTGTAGGAGATTCTGTTTCACAGGCATTGGCTGCAGTCACAGTCACTGAAGGAGATGATGTTCAGTTGTTCGGTAATTATTCCACTTCAAGCAACACTCCTAACTTATTCTGGATCGTCAGTAATCTAGTGGCTCCTTGGAGTATCTACTGTTGACATATATATACAGCGAGGACACTCAGAGATCCCTGGGAGACTGTCTTTCGCCGGAGCTCAATGATACATCCCGCACTGTCCCGCTGAAAGTGTCTAAAACAGAGCTGGCGGACTCCGGGGTGTATTACTGCGCATGAGTCCCACAGAGACACAGAGCAGGTCTGAACCGGTACAAAGACTCTCTCTCAGAGCCTCACACAAAGTAGCGGAGCGTTCGGCAAATATTATGAGTCTGAAGTGGAAGCTGAAATCGTGGTGATTTCTCAAACTTTTAATTCTAGAATATGCTTTCATTAATAATAAATATATGACAAGAATAACGAAATGGCGACAGTTCAAAGAATTTATGTTCGAATACATATAGAGTTTGATGTCCCAAAGTGTTTCCCCGTCACGGTGGAAAACACAGCAGCCAATTTGGACCCAGCATATCATTTCATCCAGTAATATTGCAGTGTTCTGTCTGTTTCAGTGATTGTGATTGATGAACAGATATCAAACAGGACATTTCTCCTGCTCTTCGCGGAAACAATGGCCATGTGATGCATCACGTCCACTTGAGAGGGAAGACGGTGTCCTCGATTCAACAGGTCACCGATAGGCTGGCAGCTCGGACGGTGCATCATTTCCTGAGCACTGTACTGTCTCCTCGGTAAGATCCCGGAGTGTGGTTCCTGACTGACTGCTGGTGTCCTGTGGAACGGAAAGAATTTCTGAACCGGCTGGAGACGGAATCCTGGAAATTCCAGGAGGTGGTGACCACTCATTAACCCAATCTGAGAAAAAATAGTGAAATAAAAACAATAAAATAAAAAATAAACTCTACTGGGCTGCGTAGGAACAGGAGGACAACGAATTTAGCTTCGAGAATCAAATTTCACTCGAAAAGAGGAAGTATTTTATTTTTATTGCGGCTTTTATAGATTCCATCTATCCCAAAACACTTTTTAACTGACGGAAGCTCATTCCCAGTGCAGTCGCTGTTTTTATGTTAGAAACTTCATTAACGCAGAGGGCAGTGGAAATGTTTAATTATCTGTCAGAAAGTAATGTCACTCTGACCCTGGAGTAAAGGAATTGGGGAGTCCAGGAATTTCCGAGTTACTTCGATCTTGTCTCAAACAGTAACCAAATGGACACCTCTTTCTCTTTCTCTCTCTCTCTGTTTCTCTCGCTCTCTTTATGCTACATTGAGGAACCACGCCTTATTCATACGACCTAGTAACATTGGAGTACATTGATTAATAGAATTCAATGTGAAAGCCTGCTGCGCCACCCTCCACATCTTCCAGAGTTTTCCATTGATCATTGATTTTGCCTGACAAAGTACCGCAACAGTTTCCATTACCGCCTGCCGTATTACCAATCAGGAAACTCACCAGCTCTTACCACTCGTGAGTAGGCAGATTGGAAGAGTTTACAAGCTCATCATCAACCTGTGCAATCGGAAAAGGATTACACCTTCTGTAGCTATGAGTTCCTAAAGTGGGATTGGAACCCCAAGCTTCTGGTCCAGAAGACATCGTTCTGCGTCGGCCCTTCCATAATCACATAGAGCCTCGTGTCTTAAATAAAATGTGGTTTTTGGTGGTGTCGCGACGCAGAGATAGTTCCTGTAACTCCAGCCGTCACCTGTAACAGCGGCGAACTGATGGATCTGCAAGTTTTGTTCATAGATGCCATGGAGCGCCATCTAGTGGAATCTTGCCTGTGAAGCAGCAATTATCAATATGTTCCCCAATATTGGTGCATGATATTGCTGTATTATTATTATGGCAGTTTATTTCAGGTTTTATTACTTTGATATTATTTCTGCATATAATGTCTTTTTCATAAAATTTTCTATTTATGATTGATCTGAGAACATTTATCACAGTTTCTGACGCGCCGACTTGGATAGCACAGTACGTGTTCATTTGGATAAATAGATGAACTGAATAAAGTCACAACTCCACGTGGCAATTTTGTATTGTTCATTTCGAAAGACTGGAATTTTCGAAAGTTCTTTAACTATCAGAGAAGAATGCCGACCAAATATCAAAAAGCCAATTTACCGAAGAGCGATCTTTTTTTTCCACAGTGGTTTACATTATTAGAAATAATAGCGACCAGACGGACTAACCGGGTTTCTTTTCAACCGTTCCCAAGCTTTCTTGATTGGTCACAAGTCTGCCAGACCATTTCTGGACATTCCTCCCCCTGGTAAAACGTCTCCAATGCTGAAGTGTCTGCTCAGGATTATCATCTCCCCACACTGCCTCATCTCGCTCGGTCTCTCCTGTCTTTGATCTTAGCCAGGAACGAAAGAAGATTCAGGAAACCGAACCAAGTGCTTGAACTGTGCTCTCAGCAATGATATGTGCAGATTTATTCATATGTTCTGTAATCCATGTGACTGATGATAAATATTGGATTCTTAGACTGTTTTACAAGAACAATAAATAGACCCTCATTTTCTGCATCTACGCCCTGGATTATTTTTCCTTCTTGTCTCCTCTAAATTAATATTTCGTTCTCAATTTCTTTCCCTTCTCCACTCGACAGTTTGCATATTTATTTTTCTCGGAAACAAAAAGATACGGCGGCTTTTGGTTGTACTTCAGACGGAGCAGAATATCATGGGTGTCCTCCACCAGTCCCGTAGCATCAGAGGAAAATGCACTAACAAGACACACTGTGAATTTGCACTATTTAATGGGGGGGGTTTTCAGGCCAACCATTAGTTCAACGAAGATAAACGCAAAATGCTGCGGATGCTGGAATGTGAAACAAAAACAGAAAATGCTGTAAAATCTCAGCAGGTTTGACAGCATCTGTGGAAAGAGAATAGAACCAATGTGTCCAGTCTGGGAGACGCTTCGTCAGAGCTTAGCTCAGACTTGAAACGTTGGTTCGATTAATTCAACGAAGTTGCCCAGTTCATTATGGCAGTAAGTGCGTTGAGCTGGACTTTCCTCCAGTGAAAAAAAAATCACTTTCAAATAGACGTCGTCAACTGAAAATATAGGTGAGTTAAGTGATTTATGATGTCAACAGTGAATATAACCATACTGAATTGGACCTGGCAACACTCAGTTGAGCCTTGTGAAGTAGATTTCTTGGGCACCTGGGAATTTGCTGGGATGGATCTGGTCGACATTGAACAGACACAAGCCAGTTTGGGCATGTACACGCCGATTATAGCCAAGCTGAACTGGAACCGTTTAGACTACATTACAGGTATTGAGCAGGGTATGCCAACATCCAGTGTACCAGTGCAAAGCCGGGGATGTTCGGCCTGAAAGTAATTGGGATGGACTGGAACTGGAACTTGGCCGAATTGATATAATTGAAATAGCCTGGCAAAAATTAATATAATCGTGAAGAAGGGAGACTGTGCACTCCTAATGTAACCATAGTTAAATGCCCTTCCCATCGTCACTTATAGATGGGTGGAAGTGGGTTGACTCAATGAGAGATCTTTAGAACCAAATTGCATCCTATCATTTCATCGGGATTTTGAACATTTCCGTTGTGTTTTCCGCAGACTATTTGCATTTCATAATGCAGTCAGAAGCAAAAAGCTATGTTCTGTACTGACACGAATATGCAGGCAAATTATTGTTTATGACTGAGATTATGCCCCGAGATTAGTCTCTGGATATTTCACTCCAGGAGGTTTGAGAATTCATTGAAAAAAAAACCCATTGTATTCGATCAAAACATAAAAGGCAGCTGGGTAGCATCTGCACTAATTTGGTTCTCACAATAAATGTGAATAATATAAAAGAAAAAAATCTAATCATTTCCCTGGAGCCTCACATTATGTATAAATGTTACAACATTTACTGTCATACGGCACATGCTCAGAACCTCCGATAGAAATGCATGTACCTCCAAAAGGGCTGGTGTTTGCCATTTACTATCCAGTCATTGCAGCTATCGGGGTTGCAGGTACAGTATGGTAGTTAGTCTTTGTTCAGCTGCAACCTTTTTCAATTTTATTAGTACCGCATCTCCAAGACACGGAATTCATTTCTATCATTTAAAGTGATGAATTTTCCTCTAAAATATATAGATTCTTCCCGTTAACTGATACATTTTGTCCTCTTTTACAAGATCACTTTATTAATTTTAAGAGCTTTATTCTTCATTTGAATGATATAATATCTTAAATCAGTTACCACAATTTATCTGAATGAATGGTGAATATTGCCATTTGGAACAGTGTCATTTCACTCAAATAACAGCAAAAGGTATTCAAATTATAATGTCTCCCGTTCAACTGTGTTTAGCCTGCCTCAAACGTGTGCCACACTTTTGTCCCCCCTCACCCGTCCCACCTTGCTATTTACCACTGCAAACTCAATTTAGAAATGTAGTTATATTTTTCTTAGCAATGCTATTGTAGGTGGATTACTTCAAAGTTATTATATTGTACATGTAGTTCGATTACGACATTGACACACGAACTATTACGAATTTTCACTTGGATACCACAGCATAAATCCACTTCTGCAGTATTATTGTTGCTGCTATTGGAAGTTATATTTATTGCCGTGCAAACGTGTAACTTTTGTGTGATCAGTATCATTGTTGTCCTTGTATTATTACATTGCCACCTCTCTGTACATATGTTGTTGATATTGAGAGCAATGTATTGAGTCGTACAAATAATTGCTATCTGAATATAATGAAAAATTTTATTGACAGACCTTAGGTGTCAATGGGTTTTTGACAGTATAGGAGGATTGCATTAACGGCTCTTTGGTGAGTAATTGGTACACACCCATAAAAACAAAGCATACTGTTTTTGTCTCCAGTCTCGACCCTCGACTCTCATTACACAAGTCACCATTTCACTCCATTCTTTTCTGATTGCTTTGACGATGTTGCCTGAGGTACGGTAACTGGCGGCATATTTTGCATGGAATATAAGTGATTTTGGAAGTGCCTGCCTCTCTCTGAAATTTCAGAAGACACATTGAAGGGACCCAGTACTGCTTGCGAGATTAGATTTTGATTTTTACCTTCAAATACCCACTTCAGGTCAGATTTGTTCATTAACCCCTGAAATGAGAGTAAGACTCTCTCTAATTGCGTCCTTTACATCTGCCAGTTCCAGGATTGCATTATACACCAGCAATTAAAGCTAGTTTTCAGGTTAGAAGCTCCTTTCAACATTTCCTCTGTAAATTCAGAGAAACGCCAATTGGTTCCCACTGTTTTGATTGAAGATTTATATTTTGGTTTAATGCAGGCATTTCCAACAGTGAATAGTTTAAGAATAATTCGCCAGATGCGGCAACTTTTGAAAATGAGCGAGATGGAAACTTTCCAGTTGAATCTGGCAATTAATGTTTTTTTATAATTTCATATCCAACGTGTCCTGTAATAAGTTGCTGACTTTTCCTGAAGTTGCACTTGCGGTTTTTCAATATTTTCTTATCTTTCATTGTATTGTATTGCATTATTATGCAATTCCATGTCACTGACTCAGCTTATTTATAATTCGTGTGATTCGTGCCTGGGAACCCGAACAAGGGACAGTTTGAAAAGCAGAATCAAGTCGCAAAAGTTTCAATTTTTTGCATAATCTTGTATCATTTCGATGGGAGTTGAGAAAGTAACATATTGTCTCTCGTGCTGTCACCCATCTGTTCCCTTTCCTCCTCTATTTTACAGCGAACTTGGCAGTCCTTTTAATCCTATACAGAAGAAGCTGTGGTCTCTCCAGATGTATAATTTACTATGTGGTGTCGATGGCGGTGACGGATCTCTTGGTCATTATGACCAGCGTGATATTAAACCGGATCGCTGGGATTTATTTCCCCGGCAGTTTCCTGTCAATCACACCAATATGCAGTCTGCATGTTGTGATCATCTACGCAACCATTGACAGTTCTGCCTGGTTAACGGTTGCTTTCACCTTTGATCGATTTGTGGCCATTTGCTGTCAGAGGCTGAAAATCAAATACTGCACGGAGAAGACAGCGGCGTGGGTAATAGGGACCGTCTGCGCATTGAGCTCTCTAAAAACATCCTTTCTATATTTTATATTTGAACCTTTGCATATAGTTAATAACATACCTTGGTTCTGCATTGTAAAACAATTTTTTTATACATCCTCGATATGGAACGCCTATGATTTGTTTCGAACAATTTCAATGCCCTGTATCCCATTTATTCTGATTTTATTGTTCAATGCTCTGACCGTCAGACACATTCTCGTGGCTAATCGGGCCCGCAGGAGACTCCGGGCACAGAGTAATGGAGAAAAGCAGAGTGACCCAGAGGTGGAGAAGCGGAGAAAGTCCATTATTTTACTCTTTGCCATCTCGGGCAGTTTCATCCTCTTATATATGTTATTTTTTGTGACGATACTCTATGTCCGAATAGCAAAGGTTCCTTATTTTTCAGTTCCTGATATTAGTGAATGGTCATTTATCTTGGAGGAAAGCGGATATATGCTACAGTTTCTGAGTTCCTGCATCAACCCGTTTATTTATGCTGGGACCCAGAGGAATTTCAGAGCCGAGTTAAAGAATGGAGTAAATTATCCACTGAGATTATTTGTTAATTTGTTTAAGATTTGAAAACTGAGATAGTAAACGAAAGTTTCATTAAACTCCAACAATTCCTCTACTTCTCAGTGTTACACCTTTTAACTGTGTTCTTGCTTATAGACACGTACACAATATTCGAATACAAGAATTTATAAGGAAAACTGAATCACTGTAAAAAAAGATCGGTATTGCAATCTCGTGAATCCACGGGCTTTGTATGTCTCCAACCTCAGTGGTGGTCCAGTGATCAAGATTCGAACCGTTTACCTCCACGGCCGCGGTTTGATTCATGGTCAGTTAATATGGACCAAATCATTGTTCACCAATTATAATATTATGACCCATAGGAAATGTATATCTCTTCTGAATAGTGGATTGAGAGTTGAACATATAGACAAGGAACAGGAGGAGCCCAATCAGACACTCGAACGTTCTCAGCCATTTTAATAACATCATGATTGATCTGTTAGTAACCTGCACTCCTCATAATCAAGATAACCTAACACCCCCTTGCTTAGCAAGAATCTATCCACCTCTGCCTTAAGAATATTAAAATACTCTTGTTTCTACCGCCTTTTCAGGTAGAGAGTTCCAAAGATTCACGAGCCTCTGAGTGAAAATATTTCGCCTCATCTCCGTTCTAAATGTGTGGCCCATAACTTTTAAGATGTGTACCCTAGTTCCTGTGTGTGCAACAAGTGGAAACATCCTCTCGACAACCACTCTGTCAGGACCCATCGGGATCTTTTATATTTCAGTCAAGTCAACCCTCACTCTGCTAAATTCCAACAGATAGAGTTTACCCGATCTCACCTTTCCTCATAAAACAGCCCACCCATTCCTGGTAGTAGAATGATAAACTTTCTGTGAATACATTTACAGATTTTTAAAAAAGGTTGCTAATACCATACACTGTACAGCAAAATAGTCTCACTAGTGCCTTGCATAGCTGAAAAATTATCGTGGTACTTTTGTACTAAATAGCCCTCGCATCACGTGATAACAATCTATTAGTTTACCTCATTATTTGATGTACCTGCCTAATAGCCTTTGGTGATTCATGCACTAGGACACTCACATTCCTCTGCTCCTCAGAGCTCTGGAATATCTCGTCATTTAGATAGTATGCTTCATTCTCACAAAATGGAAAATTTGACTTTCTTTGTCATCTAAAGCTCAACAGAATTCTGCATCTGTGGGCCAGAATGCGAGGGAAAAAAAACTAACAAGACTGTAAGCATTTGTGGATAGATCATTGAAACTCATATTTCATGTTCATGAACTTTCACATTGATTCCAGGGCACTCAGAGACAAATGCTTGTAAAAGGGTCCTCAAAACTGCAAGAAATACTCTACCCAATGTTGCCAGCTCCACAGTTTTGAACAGGGGTTTGATGGATGTAAGGAAATAATGAATAACCTTTACAATGCCTAGTGGGAAGTGAACGTTCAAATGTGCAGTTACATTGCACTTCATAACTTGCTTTCTCGAAATACAATTCGGTGGAAAACCATAACCATGCGGCAGAGAAATTGATCCATCATTAGAATCATAAAGTGCCATTCCAGACTAGGGGGCTGCAATAAATCCAGGGGTACTCGATATGGCTCAAAGTAATAAGAGATTTATTGCCAACAATATATAAGTATTTACAACATAAGCTCAAACAAAATCTATGATGTAGATATGATTCCGAAGGATCTTAACATACAATCACATCAAGTGAACAGTGAGGGAAATAATGCAACTCTCCTCCCAGTCTCATGGGGCAATGGGCTGTGAGCAAGTAAAGGGAGAGGTGTCTACGGAAAACAAAATGCAGAAAGAAACATTCTCCTGCTGCATCTTTCCAACCTTTTATTCCCTCTCAGAACCATTTTTACTTGAAACTACACAACAAACGTGAATAAGGTGTTTGATGCTAATAATGTGGTCATCCCTTGTGAAAAACAACTGTAATGAGACATTCCAGATCCTTGCCCACTCGCAGTGCAGCACAGAAATCTCTTTAAATTTGTTTGGTTTATTTTCTGTGGCCTCTCCCCTCCGACCGAAATGAATCAGTTTTTCCTTCCTTACATTAACTTCCAGCTGTGCACCCAGATGGATGTGTTAACGAGCTCGAAAGGAGAATCGAAAGAAACTGGGAGTGAATGAGTGAGAATGAAAGAAGAGAGATGAGTTTTGTCGATCCCAGGGGAAAGAGCTCCAGGCTCAGTTCATTGTGACAGTTTACGCAGCAACAAGGAAGCACCTTGATCCTTGCTGAGGGCCAAACTCTAATGGGTCAATGGTACACTTTTGCTGTGTTTTATTGAAGCAGGAGAAGGAGTGTCGAATAACTGCGTGTTTCAATAAAACACAACAAAAGTGTTCAGTTAATAACAGCATCAATGTATTGGACATGAACATGAAGTGAACCGTGAGGGAAAATAGTGCCACAAGCTGCGGATGTACAACTTTCAATTTCCTACTTTAACAGAGAAAATGACGAGCTGAGGAGGATACTTGGAGAATGAAATACGGCAAAGTCCAAGTTGATCAGTTTGTCGTTCGGTATTTATTAGCAATTTATGAGAGAACATTTCAGGGAAAACTTTCATTTAAGTTTAACAATAAGTGGATAGAACAACTGAGAGTTTCATTGAGAACAAATACAATAACTGAGAGATTCACTGAGAACACAACACATGCAGTCTGAGCCACCAGCTGTCTTTAAAATTATAATGTACTGGAGAGAAAAATACGGCCTCAATATCAAAGAAGGAAACTTCTTTTATGCATTCATGGGATATTGGGCGTCGCTGGCTGGCCAACATCCATTGCTCATCCCCAGCTGCCTGAGGGTGATTGAAAGTCAACCACATTGCTGTGGCCAGACCAGGTATCAATAGCAAATTTTATTTTCCAAAGGAGATGAGCGAACCAGAATGGTTTTTCCAACACTCCAGAACGCTTCGATCGTCATCAGTGGACTCTTAATTCCAAATTGAATTTAAATTCCACCGCCTGCCGTGGCGAGTTTCGAAACCGGGTTCCCAGAATATTTGCTGAGTTTCGAAACCAGGGTCACAGAACATCAGTTGCGCGATAATGGCGCTCGGCCATCGCCTTCATTCGCGCATAAGGAGTGAGAATCCCTTTCTTATTACACATTAACTGGAATTGAAGTGAAAATCCAGACGATATCAACTGTACAATCATAACGACCTCGCAGATTTAAAAATAGATTCAATGCATAATTCCTGTCAGCGACAGATTAAGAATGCTAACAGCAGCTCGGAGGTACAGTATTTGAATATTCCTGAAAAGACAGATGTGATTCCGACGGATACTGACATGCAAAATGAAAATAAAGAACTTCAACAGGATCCCTATCTCTTCAACAGCCTGCTGGCATCATGAACTCAAAACATCTTATTTTCAGTGCCATCAAGATGATATATTTATTTTTGTAATCGAGATGTTCCCATAAACACGGAAGAAGATCATGGGCGCCCGAAGTTTAACAGATCACTCGAACTGTACGAGAAAAAAAATGAAGCAGATATTTTGTGATCTGTCGCAACTATCTCAGATATTTTTAAATGAATCTTGTGGATTTTTTTGTCAAATCGATGTGGAAGAATGAAGAGTGAGTAGATTGAATCTTCTCACCTTCACCAGAGTGACTGCAGTGCTGTAGAAAATGCTGAAGATAAACAGTGCGATGAATGTGGAAGCCGTTGTCCAAATGTTGCCATTATCATGGCCAAAGATGTGCGGGTTAGGTTGATTGGCCAGACTAAAAAAATTGCCTCTTAGTGTCCTGAGATGCGTAGATTAGAGGGATTAGCGGGTAAAATATGTAGGGAAACGGGGGTAGGGACTGGCTGGGATTATGGTTGGTGCAGACTCGATGGGCCGAATGGCCTCTTCCTGTACTGTAGGGTTTCTATGATTCTAGATCATCTCCAGAGTCGGCAATCCATATCTGGTCTGCGAAATCTACAGAAATGTGGATGTGCAAATTATTTCGGTCGTTTGTAATCTTACTGTTATTTCCCTTCTCTCTTATTTTCGTTAAGTAATTATTTTGTTGTATAATTGAACTTTCATACTATCCCTACTTTTGTGTTAATCTGTCTCAGCAATCTATCCCTGCTACCTGATACGACAGCAATTTTTCCTTTCTTACATTCTGTAACGATCCTGGACCAGAACACGAAAGTTTTGGCACTATTTGTTGCCAAACCTTTCCTCATCTCTACCTGAAATTTGTGAACGAGCATTTCAAATCAGTGACATCCTCATTCTTGATTCTCTCACAAGAAGAGACATTCTTTCCAAACCTGCTATGTGAAGATGTCTAAGCATTATAAATGCTTTCATCAACTCGCATCATACGCTTTTAATCTCCAGTATATACAAGGGCAGTGTTTTTAAATTTTCCTCATTAGACAACCTCCTGGTATTGTCTGGTGAACCTTTTATGAACTGCTTCCGAAGCATTTATACCTATCCTTTCATAAGGAAATCAATACTTCAGAATACACCAGACATGGTTTTACCAATGACCTGTATAATTGAAGCATCCCATAGAAGCATGGAATTAAATAACTATTCAGTGCAGAAGAGGCTCTTTGCTGATCGGGTTTTTCGCACAAGAAATGCCTGACCTCCCACGGAATCCCATTTACCTGAACTTGACCATGTTCTTGAACGTATGACATGCCAAGTGTTCATCCCGGTACTTTCTAAAGGATATGAGGCAAGCCGCCTCTTCTACCCTCCCTGGCAGCAATTCCCGACAGGCACCACGCCCTTCGTAACTTTTTTCTCCTCATTTCCCCCCTAAGTTGTCTGCCCCTCACCTTGAAACTCTGTCCCCTCGTAACTGATCCTTCAGTCAAGGGGAACGGCTGCTTTTTATCTACTCTGTCCATTCGGCTCATAACCTTGTACGCCTCGACCAGGTCCCCCATCTGTTTTCTCTGCTCCAAAGAAAACCACCGAAGTCTATCCAACCTCTCTTCATAACTTAAATTTTCCATCCCAGGCAGTATCCTGGTAAATCTCCTCTCCACCCCTCCAATGCAATCACATTCCTCTGATAATGTGGTGCCCACAACTGCTCACAGTATTCTATTTGTGGCCTCAGCAAAGTTTTATGCAACTCCAATATTATTTCCCAGCTTTTGTAATCTATGCCTCGATTCATAATGGCAATTATCACATATGCCTTTTTCACCACATTACTAGCATGCCCTGCCGGCTTCAGAGCTCTGTGGACAAACGCACTAGGACTTCTACAGAACTTACTAGTGTCATTCTATTCATTGAATCCGTCCTTGTCAAGTTGCTCCTTCCAAAGTGTATAACCGCACACTTTCCATGATTGAATTCCATCTGTTACTTATCGCCCACTTGTACTTCCCATCTATATCTTCTTGTAGCCCAAGGTATTCAGCCTCACTGTTAGCCACCCAGCCTATCTTTGTGTCATCCGCAAATCTACTAATCCTACTCCTCTCATAGGAAAAAAATCTATGTTGTTTACATACATGACGAATGTTAGGGAACCCAACACATATCCCTGTCGTGCGCAACTGGACACTGGCATTCTAATCATTTAAGCGTATCCTCCCAACCTCTCAATGAATTCTTCTTCACAATAAATGATAACATTACATCATGGTTTCGAAATGCTTCCATACTTACACACTAAATGTTTGAGATTCATCAGTAAGGCACCCATATCCTCTGAATCAGTGAGCTCTGATATTAGTCACCATTTCGATAACATGCTTCCTTTTAATTCAGTAAGAAGTTTAACAACACCAGGTTAAAGTCCAACAGGTTTATTTGGTAGCAAAAGCCACACAAGCTTTCGAGGCTCTGAGCCCCTTCTTCAGGTGAGTGGGAATTCTGTTCACAAACAGAACTTATAAAGACACAGACTCAATTTACATGAATAATGGTTGGAATGCGAATACTTACTTAAGTATTCGCATTCCAACCATTATTCATGTAAATTGAGTCTGTGTCTTTATAAGTTCTGTTTGTGAACAGAATTCCCACTCACCTGAAGAAGGGGCTCAGAGCCTCGAAAGCTTGTGTGGCTTTTGCTACCAAATAAACCTGTTGGACTTTAACCTGGTGTTGTTAAACTTCTTACTGTGTTTACCCCAGTCCAACGCCGGCATCTCCACATCCTTTTAATTCTGCAGAAGTTGACAATTTCATGACTGCCGACAGAATACCAAATTTTCCAGATTGTTGCCCAGAAACCTAACCCACCTAGCCCATTTTTAACCCCCTTATACCCTTTTCACAACTTAAATTCCTCCCTATCATTGTGCCATAAATAATGCTAGCAATACTTCCTTCTGTTCCTTCACTCAGGTCATTTATATAAACAACAAGGATTTGAGGATCCTTGTGGCATTCCACGCCACACCTTGCTAAACAAAAGTAACCCATTTATGCCTTTTCTTCGTTTTCTGTTAATTGACAATCTTCGATCGACGCCAATATCTTACTCCACACACTACAAGGTTTTGATTTGATACCTTGTGAAATACTTTCTGGAAATCAAAGTACAGCAGATCCACCAGTCCTCCTTTATCGATGTGCAACTTCAACACTGAGTTCCAATAACTTGACCAAACATGATTTCCATGAATCAATGTTCACACTGTGCGGTTACCTGGAATGTTTCTAGGTGCCCTACTATAACTTTTCAACAATATTCCTTCTGACAGAAGTTACGATCACTTGCGTTCATTCTGTGACCTCCCGTTTTGAGCCTTGCAACCCACCTTCTCTTGGCTAACAGCAACACATTAGCTGCCTAGAGCTCATTGTTAAACATCCAGGGATTCACAACCTATCGAAAAGACAGAGGGGTGGGTAGAGGGGGCGGGGTTGCCTTGTTAATTAGAAATGAAATTAAATCAATAGCACTAAACGACATAGGGTCAGACGATGTGGAGTCTGTGTGGGTAGAGTTGAGGAACCACAAAGGCAAAAAAACCATAATGGGAGTTATGTACAGGCCTCCTGACAGTGGTCAGGACCAGGGGCACAAAATGCACCACGAAATAGAAAGGGCATGTCAGAAAGGCAAGGTCACAGTGATCATGGGGGATTTCAATATGCAGGTGGACTGGGTAAATAATGTTGCCAGTGGACCCAAAGAAAGGGAATTCATTGAATGTTTACAGGATGGCTTTTTGGAACAGCTTGTGATGGAGCCCACGAGGGAACAGGCTATTCTGGACTTAGTGTTATGTAATGAGCCAGACGTGATAAAAGATCTTAAAGTAAGGGAACACTTAGGAAGCAGTGATCATAATATGGTAGAATTCAGTCTGCAATTTGAAAGAAGGAAGGCAGAATCAGATGTGAAGGTTCTACAGTTAAATAAAGGTAATTACAGGCGCATGAGGGAGGAACTGACAAAAATCGACTGGAAGCAGAGCCTAATGGGAAAGACAGTAGAACAGCAATGGCAGGAGTTTCTGGGAGTAATTGAGGACACAGTGCAGAGGTTCATCCCAAACAAAAGAAAGGTTATCAGAGGGGGGATTAGGCAGCCATGGCTGACAAAGGAAGTCAGGGAATGCATCAAGGCAAAAGAGAGAACCTATAATGTGGCAAAGAGTAGTGGGAAGTCAGAAGATTGGGAAGGCTATAAAAACAAACAGAGGATAACAAAGAGAGAAATAAGGAAGGAGAAGATCAAATATGAAGGTAGGCTAGCCAGTAACATTAGGATTGATAGTAAAAGTTTATTTAAATACATTAAAAACAAACGGGAGGCAAAAGTAGACATTGGGCCGCTCCAAAATGACGCTGGTAATCTAGTGATGGGAGACAAGGAAATAGCTGAGGAACTTAATAAGTACTTTGCGTCAGTCTTCACAGTAGAAGACATGAGTAATATCCCAACAATTCAGGAAAGTCAGGGGGCAGAGTTGAATATGGTTGCCATCACAAAGGAGAAAGTGCTAGAGAAACTAAAAGGTCTGAAAATTGATAAATCTCCGGGCCCAGATGGGCTACATCCTAGAGTTCTAAAGGAGATAGCTGAAGAAATAGTGGAGGCGTTAGTTATGATCTTTCAAAAGTCACTGGAGTCAGGGAAAGTCCCAGAGGATTGGAAAATCGCTGTTGTAACCCCACTGTTCAAGAAGGGAACAAGAAAAAAGATGGAAAATTATAGGCCAATTAGCCTAACCTCAGTTGTTGGCAAAATTCTAGAATCCATCGTTAAGGATGAGATTTCTAAATTCTTGGAAGTGCAGGGTCGGATTAAGACAAGTCAGCATGGATTTAGTAAGGGGAGGTCGTGCCTGACAAACCTGTTAGAGTTCTTTGAAGAGATAACAAATAGGTTAGACCAAGGAGAGCCAATGGATGTTATCTATCTTGACTTCCAAAAGGCCTTTGACAAGGTGCCTCACGGGAGACTGCTGAGTAAAATAAGGGCCCATGGTATTCGAGGCAAGGTACTAACATGGATTGACGATTGGCTGTCAGACAGAAGGCAGAGAGTTGGGATAAAAGGTTCTTTCTCAGAATGGCAACCGGTGACAAGTGGTGTCCCGCAGGGTTCAGTGTTGGGGCCACAGCTGTTCTCTTTATATATTAACGATCTAGATGACGGGACTGGGAGCATTCTGGCCAAGTTTGCCGATGATACAAAGATAGGTGGAGGGGCAGGTAGTATTGAGGAGGTGGGGAGGCTGCAGAAAGATTTAGACAGTTTAGGAGAGTGGTCCAAGAAGTGGCTGATGAAATTCAACGTGGGCAAGTGCGAGGTCGTACACTTTGGAAAAAAGAATAGGGGCATGGACTATTTTCTAAACGGTGACAAAATTCATAATGCTAAAGTGCAAAGGGACTTGGGAGTCCTAGTCCAGGATTCTCTAAAGGTAAACTTGCAGGTTGAGTCCGTAATTAAGAAAGCAAATGTAATGTTGTCATTTATCTCAAGAGGCTTGGAATACAAAAGCAGGGATGTACTTCTGAGGCTTTATAAAGCACTGGTTAGGCCCCATTTGGAGTACTGTGAGCAATTTTGGGCCCCACACCTCAGGAAGGACATACTGGCACTGGAGCGGGTCCAGCGGAGATTCACACGGATGATCCCAGGAATGGTAGGCCTGACATACGATGAACGTCTGAGGATCGTGGGATTATATTCATTGGAGTTTAGGAGGTTGAGGGGAGATCTGATAGAAACTTACAAGATAATGAACGGCTTAGATAGGATGGACGTAGGGAAGTTGTTTCCATTAACAGGGGAGACTAGGACGCGGGGGCACAGCCTTAGAATAAAAGGGAGTCACTTTAGAACAGAGATGAGGAGAAATTTCTTCAGCCAGAGAGTGGTGGGTCTGTGGAATTCATTGCCACAGAGGGCTGTGGAGGCCGAGACGTTGAGCGTCTTCAAGACAGAAATTGATAAATTCTTGATTTCTCGAGGAATTAAGGGCTATGGGGAGAGAGCGGGTAAATGGAGTTGAAATCAACCATGATTGAATGGTGGAGTGGACTCGATGGGCCGAATGGCCTTACTTCCGCTCCTATGTCTTATGGTCTTATGGTCTTATTGTCCTGTTCCTTATTTCTGACTGACTAAAATTGTCTGACCATTGAACTGATCTTCGTTGACCCTTGAATTGATTTGTGTGACCTATCAAAACGTTGCAATGGGCCTGCAGTTGTTACAGTCAGATCAAATGTAACAAGAATGTGAAAAACATATGCCGTAAATGTTACAGCCTCCACAGGTGCTTGCGCATGAAACAGGCAGCTACAACAAAAATGACATTTAACGCGTCCGTGCTTGGAAATGTAGCATTTTGTCCTCGCCTTCAGGCGCAAATCAATTATGAGTCCCTTTTTATTTATGATCGATCACGAGGGAATATTATGGTGAGATATCGAAGGAGGTCTACTAATTGATTAAGTTGATGGTAACCATAGTTTGACCACCAATTTGAGACTGTGAAGCGCTCTGTATGACAGATTTAGTTTATTTTATTAGTCTTACATTCAAACTGCAATTAAGCTACTGTGAATATCCCCTAGCTGCCACACTCCAGCACTTGTTTGGGTACACTGAGAGAGAATTTAACATGGCCAGCACATCGGAATAGCACATCTTTCGGAGTGTGGGAGGAAACCCTTGAACTCCAAGAGCTAATGTGTTGCTGTTAGCCAAGAGAAGGTGGGTTGGAAGGCTCAAAACGGGAGGCAACAGAATGACGGCAAGTGATCTGAACTTCTGTCAGAGGGAATATTGTTGAAAGGTTATAGTAGGGCACGTAGAAGCATTCCAGATCATCATTCTCATCTTCCTTCGAATAATCTCAACCAATTGTACTCAGTAATAAAAGCAAATTACTCCGGATGCTGGAATCTGAAACCACAAGAGGAAATGCTGGAAAACCTCAAAAGGTCTGGCAGCACCTGTAAGGAGAGAAAAGATCTGACGTTTTGTGTCCAGATGACACTTTATCAAAGCTCATTGTACAATTGTACTCAGTATTTCTTTCAATATTTAGTATCAATGCATTATTTGACACATATGTTTTCATTATGAATTGAATATCTCTGAAATTGAATATCACTGAATTGTAAACATAACTGACCAACAGAAGGAATCGTGTCACCGGGTAATACAGATCGCAATTGTGAGATTGACCATAGTCAGCTTTTAAACAAAGTCAACCACAGTTAAATGGAAGGGATTGAAGAATTATCTCTCAGTTACACTTGAGTCTTTTTTATTATGGGCGCGAAACATTCAGGCGCACGAATTCCGCCACCTACAGGAAATTACAGTAGACCCGCACTGAGTCTCGATTTCCTCATCTGTCTGAGTGGTTTTCCCTATTTTTTGCTATGAAGAACGATATAAAAAATCTTCTGGGAAATGTGCGCCATTTCCTCTAGTTTGCTTACAGTATCACTTGTGTCTGTCTTTTTGAGCACACACTACTATTAGAACTGTTCCAGATGACGATTATGTCATTCTGCACCTATAAAACATTAAGTTCTGTTGTAGACTGAACGAGATGCGAATATGTGCACGTTGTCAAAGTCGAAACGTTTCTTTCCTGTCAGTGCATCAAAACATATCAACATTTCATATTTTACAGAAAGCATTTCAGGCCCAGTTCAGAGCAAACATAATATGGCTGTAACATCAAGATTCAGGTACAATGTTCAGCAACGAACTGAAATCAGACAGATTTCCCTCACCCTACATGAGAAATCTTAATGAATATTTCTGCCTGGTTTCGAACCAGGGACTTTTCGCGTGTGAGGCAAACGTGATAATTCCTACACTACAAAACAGCAAGCAGCAGAGTCCAACAAATCTGCCTGTCTGCAATGTTAACTGCGCTGTGTTGCTGCAGGTTCCAATTATTCGACTGCGAACCCATGTCACCCAATATCAGCCAACGTGATATTACAGAAACAACTGACAGCAGAATGCAGCAAATCGGCCTGTCGGCAATGTTGTTGTTGCAGGTTCCAATGGTTAGACTGAGAGCCCATGTTAATTCAGGAAGATAACCGTTACTTTCAATCTGATGGCTCAACTTATCTTGAACTTCAAAATTTAAAAGAGTTCGTTTGGCAAATATCTACGGGACCAATGATTTCTGCTCATTCATTAATGCATCCATTCTCATCTTCCATTGAAAATTCTCAGCGAAATGTGCTCATTAATAAAAGCAAATTACTGAGGATGCTGGAATCTGACACCAAAAGAGAAAATGCTGCAAAATCTTCTGGGAAATGAGCGCCATTTCCTATAGGTCACTGACAATATCACTTGTGTCAGTCTTCTGGAGCACACACTATTATCAGATATGTTTCAGATGGTGATTAACCATGTTAGTCTGCACCTATAAACCCATTAAATTCTGTTGCAGACTGAACGAGATGCGAATGTGTGCACGGTGTCAAAATCGAAACATTTCTTACCTGTCAGTGCATCGAAAAAAAGAACAGCATCTCTTATTTTACAGAAAACATTTGAGGCCGACATCAGAGCAATATTAACATGGCGGTAATATCGAGGTTCTGATAATGTTGAGCAACAAACTGAAAACAAGCAATGTTCCCCTCACCTGACATACGAAAGTGTAACGAATGTTTCTGCCCGGTTTCGAACCATGGCCTTTCCGCGCGTTAGGTGAATGTGATGACCACTACACTACAGAAACAGCTGGAAATGCGCTATAGCGAATCTGTTTGACTGCAATGTTCAACTGCGCTGTCTTGCTGCAGGTTCCAATGGTTGGACTGAGAGCCCATGTCACTTAATGCAGGAAGATAACCGTTACTTTCAACCTGATTGCTCAACTTATCGTGAACATCAAAATTTAAAAGCGATCGTCTGGCAAATATCTAAGAAAACAATGGTTTCTGGCCATTCATTAATGCATCATTCTCATCTTCCTTCGAATCAGCTCAACCAATTATACTCAGCGATAAAAGCAAATTACTGCGGATACTGGAATCGGAAAGCAAAAGAGAAAATGCTGGAAAATCTCACAGCGTCTGACAGCACCTGTAAGGAGAGAAAGGAGCTGGAGGAAACCCACGCAGACACAGGGGAGAACGTGCAAATTCCACACAGACAGCGACCCAAGCCGGGAATCAAACGCAGGCCCCTGGCGCTGTGAAGCAGCAGTGCTAACCACTGGGCCACCGTGTCGCCATTTAAAGCAGGAAAGGGAGGGAGACAGATGGAGAAATTCGGGAGAGAATTTCAGACATTGGAGCCGGGGAAATTGACGGCCTGGCAACTAATGGTCGAGCGATTAAAGTACAGAATGCTCAAGAAGCGAGAATTAGAGCAATGTAGATACCTAGGAAAATTATGAAGCAAAAGGGGATTTGAGAGATAGGGAGGAACGAGGCCTTGAAGTGATTTATACAATTTGTTCAAAAGGATGCTGAAAAAATAAGCAGCACATTCTTTGAATTTCAGCCCAGAGAGGAGGGAGATCATGTGGGGCAGAGATTTACAGATCTGGGGGAACAAGAGAAGAAAACATGTTCCAGATATTAAAATTGTCTGTTTTGAATTTCTGTCCTGAACTGAGTAATTTTGTTAACTCCTTTTGCAGGATATTTGAAGTGAAATCACAAACCAATACTCACACCAAGATTTACCAATGACTCGATTCATCAGCTGCTAAACACTGTCAGCCTTTGCATGTGGAATGAGAAATGTTTGTTTTGTCCGTGGGAAACGATTTCAAACATCAGTGTGAATGAAAAGCACCCCCCCCCCCTCCACCGCCCCCCCCCCCCCCCCCCCCCGCCACCACAACACACACACACACACACACACATCCGAGTGAGAGTTTTCCAGTGAACTGACTCTGGAAAAAGCTTTATCCAGTTACAAAGCCTGAAAAATTTGTGACCAGGCGCCTATATTTGAGACGAAGGAGAAATCAGCCATGATCTGGTTGAATGGCGGAGCAGGCTCTAAGGCTGAATTTGGCTACTTATTCCTTTGTTCAAATTCAAAAACATTGCAACATTCACAGCGGGGAGAAACCATACACATGTTCTGTATATGGACGAGGTTTCAACTTATCATCTAATGTGGAGAAACATGATGGTATCGACACCACAGAGGAACTGTGGATATGTGGGGACTGTGGGAAAGCAGTCACTTGCTCATCCAAACTGGAAACACATCGACACACCCACACTGGGGAGAGACCCTTCACCTGACCCGTGTGTTGGAAGGAATTTACTCAAACATCCTGCCTAACATTACACCAGCGAGATCACCCTGGAGAGAGACTGTACACTTTCTCTGTGTGTGGGAAGGGATTCATCCAGATACATAACCTCGAATTACACCAGAGAGTTCACACCAGGGAGAGGCCGTTCACTTGCTTCGTGTGTGGGAAGTGGTTCATTAATTCATCCAACCTCGTGAAACACCAGCGAGTTCACACTGAGGAGAGGTGAACTCACTGACTGTGGAAAGAACCTCAGACATTCATCCAGCCTCAAAGCACATCAGCGACTTCACACTGGGGAGAGACCATGTACCTGCTCAGAGTGTGGGAAGGGGTTCACCACCTCCTCCCACCTGGTCACACACCAACGACTTCACGAGTGAGTGCAGGGAGTGGATTCTGCTGTAGCTGCTGCTGTTAATCACATCCAGGAGTGAGCCACATTCATTCTGACATTTGGGGTCTGTTTCTGCTGATGTTAACAACCCCTGTAACTGGGCTGGAGTTTAATATTCTGGATCTTCAGCTGATTGTGTTCTCGGGATGCAGTGTCCATTTATGAGCCGTTGTCTGTAATCTTTCCCCATCATTCTGGAACTCTCATCACAGAATATTTCCAGTGCAGAACGAAGCCATTCAGGCCATCGAGTCTGCACGGGCTCTCTGGAAGAGCCTTACCCCAGTAACCTTGCATATTCTTTTCAGATAAGAATCCAATTGTCTTTTGAGTACCTTGATCGAAGCCGCCTCCATCGCCGTCTCAGAAGTTTATTCCAGACTCCAACCACATTCAACCTGAAAAGATTTTTGCTCATATCACTTCTCCTCTGTTTTCCCCATTGATGAAAATCTATGCCGTCTAGCTCTTGATGTTCTCTTGGTGGGAACATTTGCTCACTATTTCACCTGCCCGTACCCCTCAGAATCTTGAATACCTCTATCAATCTCCTCTCAATCATCTTCATTCAACAATTAACGTTTATTTCTTACGATGTAATTAATCTATGTTACTGGCCGGGAGTTTAATATCTTGATGTCTGTTTAATGAATCAGCTTTGTTTCAAATACACGGTGTTTAAAGTCCGTGATTCCTTCAGGAGAAGAGGAGATTAATTGATGTCCTGTTACCGACTGTTCTAATATTGGATCTTTTCTTCTTTCTAACTCAAATGATTTCAGTCTCAGACAAGTCTCAGCTCCCCATACCTTCCAGAAGGTCTCTCCCAGCCTTAAGATCCAGGGAGGTTTCAGTGTTAAAAACAGAAAATGATGAAAATAATAATCCATACTTTTCCAAGTACCAGTTGATTGCATCCCAGGTTATTGGTTTCATTTTTCCCCACAGCTGATGTTAAGCTGATTGTTCTGCAATTGTTGTGTTTTTGAACAGGGATGTAATATCTACAATCTCTCTGTCCTTTGGCGACACTGCTCTACAAGGAGGATTGGAAGGGTGTGGCCAGAGCCTCCACAAGCTCCATGTGAAGGACACTGTGTGACAGAGTGCAGCAGTCCCTCAATGTCAGACTGGAGTGTCAGCGAAGATAGTGTGCTTATTTTTACGAATATTTCTCGTTGTTCTTGAACAAAGAAAATTATAGCACAGGAACGGGCCCTTCAGCCCTCTAAGCCTGCACTGACCACACTGCCCAACTGAACTAAAACCCTTAACCCTTCAGGGGAACATATCCCTCTATTCCCATCCTATTCGTGTATTTGTCATTACACACCTGAAATGTCACTATCGTATCTGCTACTACTACCTTCCCCAGCAGCGAGTTCCAGGCACCCACCACCCTTTCGTAAAAAAAAAACTTGCCTCGTACATCTCCTCTCAACTTTGCTCCCCACGCATTAAACCTGTGCCCCCTAATATTTGACTCTTCCACCCTGGGAAAAAGCTTCTGACTATCCACTCTGTCCATGCCTCTCTTAATCTTGTGGACGACTATCAGGTCGCCCCTCAGCCTCCGTCGTTCCTTTGAGAACAAACAAAGTTTCCCCAACCTCTCCTCATAGCTAATGCCCTACGTACCAGGCAACATCCTGGTAAATCTTTTCTGTACCCTCTCCAAAGCCTCCACATCCTTCTGGTCGTGCGGCGACCAGAATTGAATACTGTATTCCAAGTGCAGCCGGACAAAGTTGCTATAAAATTGCAACATGACTTGCCAATTTTTAAACTCAATGCCCCGGCCAATGAAGGCAAGCATACCGTATTCCTTTCATGGCTACCTTCTCCACCTGCGTTGCCACTTTCAGTGACTTGTGTACCTGTACACCCAGATCCCTCTGCCTATCAATAGCTTAAGGGTTCTGCAATTTACTGTATATTTCCCCATCTGTATTAGACCTTCCAAAATGCATTACCTCATTCTTGTCCGGAATAAACTCCATCTACCATCTCTCCACCCAAGTCTCCAACCGATCTATATCCTGCGGTATCCTCTGACGGTCCTCATCACTCCACTTTTAAACCCGCCAATACCTCCAATAACTCGTCACTCCCTATGGTAATATTCTCGAGAGCCTCACAGTCCCTCTCCACGTGTTCTATAGCTACCTCCTCCTCATGGGTGAAGACAGATGTGAAATATTCATGTACACCCTACCAATGTCCTCTGCCTCTACCCACAGATTTCCCCGTTGTTCCATAATGGGGCCCATTCTTTCCCTGGTTCTCCTCTTCCCATTGATATACTTTTAGAACATCTTAGGATTCTCCTGACATTTAACACCAGAGCTTTCTCATATCCCCTCTTTGCTCTCCTAATTGATTTCGTAAGTTCCACCCTGCACTTTTGTGCTCCATTAATGCCTCCACAGACTTACTCTCCTTCTGCTTGTTAAAAACCTCTCTTTTCCTTCTCACTGTACCCTGAATTTCTCTGATCATCCATGGTTCCCTGGGTTTGTTATAGCTTCCTATTACCCTCGAGGGAACATGTTGGGTCTGTGACCTCCCCATTTCTTCTCTGAATACCCCCCACTGCTCTTCGGTAGATTTCCCCACAAATAACTCGTTCCAGTCTTCCTTGGCCATATCCTTCCTAATTTTGTGAAACATTTATTGACTAAATGGCTAAATTCCATTTTGTCTTTTCATATTAACGCTACTCTGTCCCACACAGTATTTGGCAGCAATCCAGCTTGCTACCAAAAGCCTAAAGTTATATACAGGAAGCATCTGTTGGTGTTAGTTCAGTAAATCAAAGGGCTGTTTCCTCAGTACTGACCGCTTGGCTGCAAGCCAAATTCAAGCACGCAACATTGTTAATGAGGCCTATTTATAAACAAATCTGCCCAGCAACAGTACTGGAAGAAATTTATATTTTAAAGTTGTAAACCTATGTGGAATATTGCCATCTCTCAGGAAATTAAAATTATCGAGCTTCCCTGTTTGCAAAAATGATGATTTTTCCAGCACATCAGGATATTGTAATGGATGGATAGAAAAAAATATAGACAGACTGTGAGAGATGATTCAGAGAGAGGATATATGTTGTAATACATAAACATGTAAGTTTGTGTTTACTTTCCCTTTTCCTTCCAGGGAGATGGAAATTGGTGGAAAGTCCAGCATTTTTTGCCTGTCCTCAGTTCCTTTGGACTGAGTGGTTCAGAAAAGACATTGAAGGGTCAGCCATACTGCCGACCGCCTGGAATCACATCCAGGTGAAACCACGTGAGGATTGCAGATTTCCTTCAGTGGGGAATCAGGGAAGTTTCCTTGGTCGTCTTTACTTTGCATTCCAGATTTATTAATAGAATTGAAATTCCACCAGTTACAATGGTTGGATTTAAACTCATCCTGGGCCTTTGCCTCTGCAGGATCTGCCTCTCCAGACCTGCTAAATCCAGTCGTGAATAGTGATGGTCAATTGAACAAATAACAATTGAACAATAGCAGGAGCTTCAAGAAAAGTAACCACCCTGAATGACGGTGATCCGGCACATCAGAGAAAAAACAAGACTGAACCATTTGCTACAACCTTTAGCCACAAGTGCCAAGAGGAAGATCCATTTCGGCTTCCTCAAGGTGACTCCCAGCATCGCAAGGCCAGTCTTCCGGCAATTTAATTCACATCACATGATCATGCGGAGTGCATTGGATAGTGAAAAGCAAATTGGGCCTGACAATATTTCAGCACTAGTAATTAAGACTTCTTCTCTGGAACTAGCTGTGTCCCAGCCAATATGTTCAAGTGCAGTTGCAATACTGACAGTTGCTCAACTATGTGAAAAATTGGCAGACATGCCCTGGTGCAAAAACAAGGGCAAATACAACCCGGCCAATTACTGCCCAATCAGTCCTCACTCGATCACCACATTGAAAACTTTCAAGGATGATCCTATCAAATGGCTTTGACTCAGCAATAGCCTGCTCAAAGATTTGGGTCCCGCCAGGAGCACTCAGTTCTAGAATGATTTACAACCAGTCCAAATATAAATAGAATATTTAAATTAAAGAGCTTTAAATTAAAGGCAATTGACCGTGTGTGGTATTAAGGAGCCCGAGCAAAATGGGAAACGGGGAAAACAGTTCACTGACTGGAGTAATACTGAGCACAAAGGATGATAGTTTAAGCTGTTGAATGCCAATCATCTGAGTCACAGGGCAGTGCTGCAGGAGTTCCTCACGATAATAACCTCGCTCCAAGCCTCAGCCTTCGGCAGAGTTCAGAAGTGGGATGTGCACTGATAATTGCACAAAGTTCAGCACAGTTGCGGGATTCCCCAGATACTGAAACAGTCTGTGTCTATTTGCAGTAAGACTTAGAAAAGGTTCAGTCTTGGGCTAATGAGCGGCAAGTAACATTGAACTGCTCCAATAAGCGAAATTCCAACCATCTTATCTTGACATTGAATGGTATTACACATTGCTAAATTCCTCACCACCAACATCCTGGTAATTATAATTAAAAATGAACTGAACTGAGACTGACACTTCAATAATTTTGCTACATCAACAGATCAGAGGATAGGAGTTCTGCGGTGAACAACTCACCTACTAAATTTCCAAACCCTATCCATCATCCACAAGGCAAAAGTCTCAACTTGTCAAACTTTTGCCACTCATAACGCTCCACACCATCTGGGAAAAAGTATCTGTCTCGATGAACACCCCACCCACCACTTTAAACTTCACTTCCTGCATCACAGATGCACAATTGTAGCATTGTGAACCATGAGCAAATGTACAGCAGCAAATCATTCCTCAACTACCAAACCCATTACTTCTGACACTTAAAAGGACAAGGGTAGCAGATGCGTGAGAATACAATTACCTGCAAGTGCCGATAAGATCCACGCACCATCTTGACTGGGAACTATATCTCTAACCTTTCACTGTCATTGGATCAAAAGTTTGAAACTCCCTCCAATTAGCACTGTGGGTTTACTTACTCAATATCGAATTCAATGGTTCAAGAACAAGGCTCACCACCACATTCTCAAAGGAATATAAGGTTTCACTGATTTTACCAGTAACACCAAAATCTCATTAAATAATCTAAAACATTTTTGTCTTCTTATATTCATTGAGCCCCTGCTTCTGTCTGTATTATACTAGGCCGTGCCTCGATCACGTTACAGCAGGACGTAGCTCAGCTTTCTCTGCACTCAGCTCGATATATCAGCTATTCATATACAATGCCAAGGCCCTATTTACATGATACTTTCTTAGTTATGACTGCATGGAACACAGTCTCGGTTAATTTGGCAAGAGGCTGTGTCTCAATTCTTACTACATCAGAACGGTTATCTGTATATCCGGAACTGGGATCACACCCTTCTTGCATTACACACTGTTCGGTCACAGTTCTTACTCTAATAGCTCACTAAATTCTAATAAACTGGATTCTCTTTTCATTAATGCTACATCAGTCCATATATTTTTTATTGAACACCATGCTCTGTCTACAATGTTATTGTATTATGTGACTCCTCTAATTGCTGCATTGTCCATATCTCAGTGTGTACCATTCTAGATACCATATTAATAATTACTATTAATGCACTCTCTTTGTCTCAGTTTATTTCAGTCTATGTCCTGTATCAATAATTGATGCTGGGACATTAGGCTCCATCTCAGTTAATATCACACAAACCTCTGTATCCAGTTAAACTGCACGAGCCACCGTCTCGATTTTTCTTGTCAGAGACGAAGTCATTCACATTTCTCAATGTTTGTGTCATGGGATGTGGATGCCACTGGAAAGACAAGTGTTTAGCCTTTAACTAGCCCACAAGGCACTTGGCACTACCTCATTTCTATTTTACTGGATTAGGCCTCTGTTTAGATTAAAATTGACCCTGTCAGTGTTAAACTAATAGCTCATTAAATTCTAATGAAATCGATCCTGACCAAAACATAGTTTAGAACATAGAACATTACAGCGCAGTACAGACCCTTCGGCCCTCGATGTTGCGCAGACCTGTTAAACAAATCTAAAGCCCATCTAACCTACACTATTCCAATATCATCCATATGTTCATCCAACGACCATTTAAATGCCCTTAATTTTGGTGAGTCCACTACTGTTGCAGGCAGGGCATTCCACGCCCTTACTACTCTCTGAGTAAAGAACCTACCTCTGATATCTTTCCTATTTCTATCTCCAAGTGTGGATCACCCCTCAATTGAAAGCTCTGTCCCCTCGTGCGAGCCATCACCATCCGAGGGAAAAGGTTCTCACTGTCCAACCTATCTAATCCTCTGATCATCTTGTGTGCCTCTACTAAGTCACCTCTTAACCTTCTTCCCTCTAACGAAAACAGCCTCAAGTACTTCAGCCTTTCCTCATAAGACCTTTCCACCATACCAGACAACATCCTGGTAAATCTCCTCTGCACCCTTTCCAATGCTTACACATCCTTCCTATAATGTGGCGACGAGAACTGTACACAATACTCCAAGTGCGGCCGCACCAGAGTTTTGTACAGCTGCAACATGACCTCATGGCTCCGAAACTCAATCCCTCCACCAATAAAAGCTAACACACCGTACGCCTTCTTAACAACCCTATCAACCTGGATGCCAACTTTCAGGGATCTATGCACATGGACACCGAGATCTCTCTGCTCATCCACTTTACCAAGTATCTTACCATTAGCCCAGTACTCTGTGTTCCTGTTACTCCTTCCAAAGTGAATCACCTCACACTTTTCCGCATTGAACTCCATTTGCCACCTCTCAGCCCAGCTCTACAGCTTATCTATGTCCCAATGTATGTCCTATGCCCCAACCTATGTCCTAAGTTTATATTACACCAGACACGATCCCTGTGTATATAATATTTAATCCGAATTTTGTCTGTATTTCATTCGATCAGGACATTGCTATTACTACACTAGACTATGCCTCTGTTTGAATTATGGCTGCATTATTCCACGGTTTTGGGCAGAGAAGAGAAAAATGATACATTATTATGTTGCGATAAAAATTTATCGTATGCAACAAGATGCTGAAGCGGACAGTATGGATCAACAGTGCATGCCAAGCGGGGTATTGTAGTCACCAGAATAAGAATTTAGATTTCTTCTTCTGGTAGAATGCCCAAGGCAAATTTCTACTCCACAGAGTTGTATGTTGGATGATGCAGGCAATTGTGTTCCCCAGCCACTTTCCAGATTATTGGGCATTATAACTGAGGACGTCTGCAATGTAATATAAATATGGACATGATCAATTGCAGAAGTGAGGCCCAATCTAGTTTGATACAAATAGAGACAGGTCAAGATAATATAGATGATTCGGGGTCTAGTTTAGTATAAGTAGGGACATGGGGACGTGTAATAGAAACGGACACGGTTTCTTGTTTTATACGAACAAGAAAATATATTCTATTCAAGATAAATAGAGACAGGTTCTAGTGTAATATAAGAAGAAGCAGGGCCTAATTCAATCTGAATTGACACAGTGGCAAATATAAATATTGAAATAACTTGCCACTTGGAGTACTGTGTAGAGTTCTGGTCGCCACATTATAGGAAGGATTTGTAAGCATTGGAAAGGGTGCAGAGGAGATATAGATTGATAAATAAATTCCTTGTGCAATTTTGAGACAGGGCCTACTGTCCCATGAAATAGTCCCAGGGAAGAAGTAACATGGGACTAGGTATAGAACATAAGGCTCTCTCTTCATCGCCACATCAAACACTCTGAAGGGTGGTGCAGCACGGGTTAGATACGAAGAGAAATTCTCTGGAAACTGGCAAGCTTTCCCAGAACCGGTAGACTGTTTAGAAACACAGTGAAACTCCCTCTCCAAAGTCCGCTCAAACACAAAGAAGGCATTCAGATCAGGAGTTCTATGCTAGGAAATGTCTCTTCTGCGCTCTTCCTTCGAGGTTCTCGAGGTAGGTAGCCATTGGTTGTTCGGCACAGGGTAAAGAGCCATCTTTGCAGTTCCATCAAACGCACCCAGGCCTCGTACAACAGAGATTGAATTTCCCATTACAAAGTCATATCGAACATTCGCGGGGCAGCTACAGTGCAGGTTAGATGCAGGGTAAATATTCCTATGCACTGTCGAATAAAAACCTCCAAGGGGAGGGATAACATGGTTTAGATCAAGGGAAAGTTCCTCCGGTACTGCCATATCAACTCCTTACCACTAAGAACAGCCCAGGTTAGGTAATGAGGAAAATCTCCACTATAATTCTATCAGATACTCCAAGGTCATTGAACGCTCAACGTATTTTTTTGAGTCAAACTTCCTCTAGGAATTCCAATCAATTGAATTAGATCATTTTACACGCCTATGTCTCGGGCTGAAATAATATATTGGGCAGATGTTGACTTCATGTTGTGGAGTGAAGACAATGATCCATCATGGAGAGACAAGACTCAGAGAGATGAAACACAGGAAATCTTCACAAACACACTGGCCGTGTCATTTTATTCCGAGATTAGAGGGAACATTTCTTAATTCTGAACATAGATATCTAATGACGCCACACAATGTCGAAAAGCAGTCGCTGCTCGAATCCGTTGATTTATTTACATGTTTGCCTTTATTTCTGTGCTGTTGGCGGGGAAATATTTGTTGTATTTTTGTCAGTGAACAATCTTATTTGGGAATTCTACTTCTGTGCTTATTTACATAAATACATAACTGGCAGCAATGCAAATTGTTTATAGCAGCACAACCAAGTGACAACCAATCGCTTCTTTATTCAACACAATTGCAGTGTATTTTTTAGCATATCGGCAGTTGGTTCTTAATGAATAGAAATTTCTAGAACATTCATTAGATCAGATGCTATTTAATTTAAATAAAATATACATTCCAATTAAGAATTAGTTTTGAAAGCTCTGATGTCACAACAAATAAAGCGTCTGTGAACAGGCTGGTATTCCACAATGTATCAATCTGATTGACGATAATCTAGATAAACTGAGCAAGTTAAAGCATGTGTGCAGTATCACACTCACATCGAGAGAAGGATAGGAAACCCAGAATGTGTATCATTACAGAGGTACAGTTATACTTTCTGCATCACGGCGACAGGGAAGCGGGTTCGATTCCAGCCTTGGGTGACTGTGCATATTCTCCCCAAGTCCATGTGAGTTTAATCCGGGTGCTCCAGTTTTTGCCTACTGCCCAAAGATGTTCAGGTTAGTTGGATTGGCCATGCTAAATTGCCCCTAAGTATCCAAGGATGTGTAGGATGGGGGGAATAGCGGGTGTATATGTGGGAATAGAGTAGAGAGTGGGCTTGGTAGGAAGCTATGATGGTGAGCCAGTGTAGACTCAATGGGACAAATGGCCTCCTTCTGCGCTGTAGGGATTCTATGATACTATGATCAGGCAGAGAGGTAGCTGCAATTGCATTAATTCTTGTAACTTTCAACATATCGAAAGTTGCGTTTTATAATGTTAACATTTGGAAATAACTTGCATTTTTAAAACGCTTTACCTGACATTATGTCGTTCCAAAGCATTTATAACTCACTGAGGTACCTCTACTGAATTTAGTCACTGTTGAAATGTTAGAAATCCAGCAGGCAATTTGTGCACAGCAAGCTCCCATACACCGAAATATGATAAATCACCAGTGCATTTGCGATTTTAGTTGAGGAATGGACATTTGTCCAGGATACTCGGAAGGCCTGTCGTATTCATAAGAATTATATCAATGTGAATTTACATCCTTTCATCGACCTGGAATGTGAATCTCTCTCTCTCTGCTAATGCCCACTAACATGCTGAGCAAAATTTCTTGTTGTTTTTGTAGATTTCCGTAATCTGCAGTACTTTGTCCTGTTTTAATTCATTCTCTGGATGTGAGCATTACTGACAAAATCAGTATTGATTGTCCATCCTAACAAGGCAGTCGTGAACTATTTTTTATTTGAAAACCTGTCCTCTGGTGGGCTTTATCATTGTTTGACTTTCTGGAGCAGCTTTGATACAAGTGGATGTCTTTTTCGGCTAAAAGTCATTTTCATCGCTGTGGAAATGGAATCAAATGTAGGACAGATGGGGTAAACTTGGGAATCCTTGATCTTCAGGCTCTTCATTTCCAAAGCCAAGGTTTTGTTTGAAGTGTCTTTGGGCGGATAAAATTAATTATGGGGAATTTCACAGTAGTTTCGTTGCAGTGTTACTGTAAGCCTGACTTGTGACTATTCAATAAATAAATATTAAAAACTTATTAATAAATTAATTCGGAATCCCTGGGGGATATGTGTTGGAGGATGATCCAGGACTACCGTCCTGAAGAAGACACTCTAGACCCTTCCCAATAACCTGTCAGACTCAGGCCATCGAATTGCTGCCAACAGTGAACCCGCCGATTATTTAAATCAGTCTCAGGGAGTTTCCGGGACACCTTGTCGCTGCCTTTGGCTGAGTCAACACGACTCCGTCTGGCAACTGGGATTATATCAAAACCCCGAGGAATAATCCTGGTGAAATGATTACAGTCTCTGAAACATTGCAGACCAACACTGAGACAGTAACGTGAGATCCATTGTAATCTCTCTGCTGAACCTAAATGCGAAATTGCATTTGAGCATCTGTTAGTTAAAAAAAAACATTCGAATTTAAGTCTCTTTATTTCTGAAGCATTTGACAAATGAATTGACATAAACAAGATTAAATTATCTTATCAGGGAAAATACATCAGTTGAAACAGTTGGAAGCTTTTTCCCAGGGCAGAAATGACAATTAACAAGGGGGCACAAGTTCAAGCTAAGGGGGGAAAGGTTCAGTGGAGCTGTGCGGGGGAAGTTTTCTTTCGCAGATAGTGGTGGGGGCCTGGAATGAACTGCTAAGTGATGTGGTTGAGGCAGACACTTTAGCAATATTGAATACTTATCTGGATTAGACATATGAACACACGGGGAATAGAGGGATACAGGCGGCTGGTCGAGATAGGACAACGCGATCAGCGCAGGGTTGGAGGGCCGAAAGGCCTGTTCTATTGCTGCACTGTTCTTTGTTCTTTGATTTGCAACAATTCCGTGTCTCTAACACATTACACAAACAAAACATAATTTATCAGATAAATTATTATAGATTCATGTGACTAGATGTGCGGATGAAAGTAAGTGATGCTATTTGCAGTGCCGATGACTATCGCTGCAATTTGGGATTGGATATAAGAAGAAACTCCTTTTATTATATAATTTTTCTCCTTATATTTCTCGAACAGCCACTTCACCCTGTGGAAATTAGCGGTGAAATAAAGCCAGTTGACTTATAATTATATAGTGAGTTGACAGGGAAACATAAAATTGAAATCGACTTTTGACAGAGACGTTAATGAATCGGAACGGGCACAGCGATCCGTAAAGTTCTCCTTCAGCATCCAAATCATTGCAGCTCATTTTATTGGCCACTGGCTGTCTAACATTCACTGTATTCGGAACAAAAGATATCAGTGCTTTGTGGCATATTGCCAAATATCACGCGAATAAGTGTTTTGTCTTCCATTGAATCACGTTCTGAACTTGTCATTTCTCCACTCATTGGCAGCTATGAGAGCGACGAGAGCAGCTATGAGAGCGACGAGAGCAGCTATGAGAGCGATGTTCAAATCACATTGCGCTGTCGAACAGTACCCAGTGTTAAACAGGTACAAGAGACGCTGCCATTGAAATGATGTGCAGAACTCTGAGAATATCCCAGGAATCCCCGCTGTTCAAGGCAGTTTTATGGTTTTAATTTTATTTCTATTCCTTTTTTGCCACCACACTGATCTCATTAGGCTGGGGATTTGGGACCATCAACATTTCTCCCTCGCATTTTCATGAAGTTGTTTGCAAAAAGGCTTTAATTGCTTTGACAACGGGCCATCTGGACTCGAAACATCAGCTCCTTTCTCTCCTGACAGATGTTGCCAGACCTACTGAGATTTTCCAGCATTGTCCTTTGGTTTCAGATGCCAGCATCCGCAGTAATTTGCTTTTATCCAGGCTTTAATTATTGGAATGACATTTACTTGGAAGTTGTACAAATAAAATATCATCTTGCCAATTTATATTTTCCGATAGTATTTAATCACAGAATGAACATGACATTTATTTAAAACATTTGTTTAGATGGTTGAGATGAGAATGAAACATTTATTGTTTAAATGGCTGAATCCTATTTTGTCCATTCAGATTCGCGCTAATCTGTTCCACACAGTATTTGGCAGCAATCCAGCCTGCTGCCAAATGCCCAAAGTTGTTTACAGGAAGCATCTTGGGGTGTTGTTCAGTAAATCAAAGATGTTTTAACTCAGTACTTAAGCCAACTTCAAACTCTTCGGATTTTCAATGAGGACTCTTTATAAACAAATATAGCCTGCAATGGTACTGCAGACAATTAAATTTTCCGACGTTGTAAACCTATATGAATTATTCTCATCTCTCAAGAAAGGAAAGTTATCCAGCTTCTCTGACACGATACTGGTACCAAAGATGAGCTATCCAACAGATCTGAACATTGCGATGGACAGACAGAAATAAATACAGGCAGACAGTGATAGTTGACTCACAGGGAGATTACATGTTGCATACATAATTATGTATGTTTGTATTGTCTTTCCCTTTCATCTTCCATGGGCTGTGGAAAGTCTTGCAACTCCAGCATTTGTTTCCTCTCCCTAATTCCCTTGAAATGATTGGTTTTCTAGGCCGTTTCGGAAGGCATTGACGAGTCTGCCACATTTCTGTCAGTCTGGAGAAACATCCTGGTGAGAACAGGTGGCATGGCAGATTTCCTTAATTGGTGAATCAGAGAGGTGTCCATGATCACCATTCTTCTGTATTCCAAATGTATTAATTGAATTCAAATTCAACCAGCTGCCAACGTCAGATTTAACTCGTGTCCCCATAGCATCAGCCTGGGCGTCTTGCATTAATATTGCACCATCATCTTTCCTAAAATAAACAAATGATTGTGTTGATGCAGGAATGAATGATATTTGGATGCCTGATTATTTTGATTGAGGAACCAGTGAATGGAATGATGGATGTAACGATCGATGATTTTTAAATTTTGCTCTTCTAGACTCTCATATTTGTGTTTGACTACTTCAGAAATTGATGCAGATTTTGTATTTCATTTGTGTCAGTCTATAACCTTCTGTCCTTCCAGCTTTTCTGGGTGAATTTCACCCCCGGGCTAACGGGAACAAACGAGCTGAACCTCTTTGAGAGGAGTCTGGAGATATTCCTGTATTTCCTCTGCTGATGATCAGTCTTCATATCCAAGATAGAAAGAGGGGACATAATTAGGTTGAGGAGGGAGGATTGTAACATTTGGAACATGTGGCCCTTTCATGTGCAACAAATTACTCAACTTATCATCATTCATATTGGGGAAGTAACAGGCTAAAAAGTTAATAATATGGGAACAGGAATATCGTGAAAGTTACTGGACAGATGCAATTTTTTAATTGCGTTCCAAAACAATGTAACACCAAATCGGGATTTTAAGATTCCAAAACTCCACAATAGGGACAGATAGTTTCAGTTATACAGTCGCTTTAAAAAACGGATCGCACGCCCCAGTTATATATCGTGAGTTTCTGTGAGATGATGAGGTGATCACTTTTCAATGAAGTGCAGAGGCTGCTGGGTAGCTGGTCATTATCCTCGGTCTGAATTAATTTATTTTCCCATTGAATTCTGGAACATATTTGATTCACAGAAAGGCCAATGTGGTCTCAATAAGTTTGAATCTCAATTAATTATATCAAAAGGTGCATGGTCCACTGTTATTTGTTATTTATATTCATGGTTTGGATGAGCATTTATGGGGCATGATTAGTAGGTTTGTCGCTGACACCAAGTATGGTGGCATAGTGGACGGTAAAGAAGGTTATCTCGGATTGCAACCGGATCTTGATCAATTGGGCCAGTGGGCCGATGAATGGCAGGTGGAGTTTCATTTAGAAAAATATGAGGTGATACATTTTGGTAGCTCGATTCGGGGCCGGTTAATGTTCAGGCGTTGGGGAGAATTATAGAACAAATAGATCTAGGACTACAGATGTATAGCTCCTTGAAAGTGGAGTCACAAATAGACAAGGTCGTGCAAAATGCTTGGTGTCATTGGTCAGAACATTAAATACAGGAGTTGGGACCTCTTGTTGAAGTTGTACAGGACATTAGTTAGGCCACACTTGGAATACAGTGTACAGTTCTGGTCAGACTATTATAGAAATGATATTATTAAACCAGAAATAGTGCAGTAAATGTATTTACTAGGATGCAACATTGACTTCATGGTTTGAATTAGAACGAGAGGCTAGATCACCAGCACCTTTTTTCCCCTGGAGCGTCTGAGGCTAAGGGGTGATCATATAGAGGTCTATAAAATAATGAGGGGCATGGCTAAGGCAGATAGTCAACGTCATTTCCCAAAGGTAGGGGAGTCTAAAACTAGAGGGCATATGTTTAAGGTGAGAGGGGAGAAATACAAAAGTGTCCAGAGGGGCAATTCTGGTGACTGTCTGGAACGAGCAGCTAGGGCATTAGTAGAGGCGGGTACAATTTGATATTTCAAAAAGCATCAAACTTTTGCATGTTTAAGATGAGTATAGAGGGATAGGGGCCAAATGCGGGCAATTGGGACCGGCTTCGTGGTAAAATGTGAGCGCATGGGCAAGTTGTGGCGGAAGGCCTATTTATATGTTGTAAACCTCGATGACTCTGTAACTCTAAATGAATTGAAATTATATTTTGTATCAAATAAAATGCTGCAAATAATTGGTGAAATTGTTTTTATCATAGTGAATTGATGATAATTTACAATAATTATTTCTCTTTGTGAATTGATAATGATTAGTGAAAATTGCTTTTTAATCTTTTTGAATTAATAGTAATTTGTGAATATAATTATCTATCTGTGTGAATTGATAATTGTTGGTAATATTCGCCTCAGGCAACGACCATCTCCAAAAGGAAGAAATCTTCCCATCGCCCCTTGGTACTCAATCATATTGTGAAAGCTGAAATACCCACTAAAAACTTCCTTGGCGTTACCATTGGCTAATCATTGAATGAACAAGGAATGCAAATGCTCCGGCTGGAATATCAAATCATCCTGGTGTGAGTAACTCACCCCCTGACTCCCCAAGCCTCTTCAACATCTATAAGGCTCAAGTCAGTAGTGTAATGGGGTTCACTCCACTTCCTTGAATGTGTGCACCTGAGGCAACATTCAAGAAGCTTTACACAATTCAGGAGAAAGCAGCCAGCTTGACTGGCACAGCATTTGCAAACATGCACTCCCTGTCCCAGAGACGAACAATAGCAGCATTGTGTGCCATATGCAAGATTCATTTCAAGAACTTGCCAAGGCTCCTTTGGTTGCACTTTCCAAACACACGACCGTTCCAATCTGGAGGCACAAGCGGAAGAGGACCCTGGGGAATCACCTAGAAATTCCCCTCCAAGTCATTCATGGACCTGACTTGGAAATATATCGTCCTGATCTGTGGCCTAACTCCATGTACCTGCCCGAGACCCATAATCCTTGCTACCTCTGCTCTATAAATTATTGCCTATCTCAGATGTAAACCTAACAATTGAACGAGCATCCAGCGCCATTTGCGGAAGAGAGATCCAAATCTCTGCCACTCTGCGTGTCGAAATGTTCTATAAAGTCGCTCCTGAACGGCTTGGCACTAATTCTCAGAACACGACCCTTTGTTCTAGAGCCTTCAACTGGTGGAAATACTTTATCCTTATTCACCCTGTCCTTCAATGTAAATATTTTTTGGGCATCTATCAGAGATCCACTCAACCTTCTGAATGCGGGAGAATAACGGCCTAATTTGTCTCATCTCTCCTCATAGCATTACCCCTGTTATCCAGCTGCCATTTCTTGTAAACCCTGCGTTGAACCCCCTCCAGAGCGACAACATCCTTCCATATGGTGCCCATGTCTGCTCACAGTACTCCAAGTGGGGTCTATCTAGGTTTTTGCACATCTGCAGCGCAACATCTGCATCCCTAAACTCCGGTCTTTTAGGCATGAAAGCCAGCATTCAGTTGACAAGCTGGACTATTTTCGGCAGCTGCTCGTGACATTTTAAGCAGGTTTGAAACCCCAAATCTCGTTGGACATCCACTATATTTAACGTTTTGCCTTCTGATAATATCTTGATCTCTCATTTTTGATCCGAAATGGCTAACATCACACTTGTCCATGTTAAAATCAATATGCCAAACCTTTGCCCATTCGCACAATCTATCAAAATCCTTATACTGTCCTCAACAGTATCTACAAAGCTGCCCAATTTTGTCTTGTCTATAAGTTTGGATATTTGATGTTCTATGCCATTATGCAAGCCATTAATGAATCTTGTAAATAATTGAGGCATCAAGACAGATCTTTGCGGGGCACACACTTAAGCTGCATTATTCATCAACGTACACCTGCAATTCGTTGCACCTTAAATTTTGGCACTTCGCAAAAAAGGCGATGCGGTATTACATTTATGGGGATGCATTCTAAATACATTAATATCAAAGATCAAACCTGACAGCCGTATATTCACAGTAGTTGCAATTACAGGGCTTGGCACGCAGATGGAATTGAAAGCTTGATGGTTTGAATTACATGAAGCAGGCACTGCCTCAATAAATATTACACTGGGCCCCGGGTCTGTTCATTTTGAATTGTGCTCCATGTGTATTTATGTTATAATAGGCTCTGCCTCTGATTATATTACACGACACCCTATTTAAATTAATATTGCAACAGTACACGTCAATGTTTACATCAAATAATCACTCTGATCCGATTTTTTACAGAAGGATCGAAATTTGCAGTTTCGCCACATGCCGCCCTGAATGGTGGTGGACATTTAAACAAATAACCAGAGCAGAAGCCTCAAGTAAAAACCCAATTTTTAATGACGCGGAACCCAGTACGTCAGTGCAAACAAACAAGGCAGAAACAATTGCTCCCATCTTCAGCCTGAAGTGCTGAGAGGATGACCCATCTCGGCCTGCCCCAGAAGTCCCGAGCATCACATATACCAGTCTCCAAGCAGTTCAATTCACATTACATGATAACATAGCAACAAAAAACAGGAGTAGGTCACTCAACACCTCGAGCCCTCTCCGCCATTCAATAAGATCCTAGCTGTTCTGCGATCTAACTCCATGCTGAATGCACTGGATGCTGCAAAGATTATAGGCACTGACAATATTTCAGCAAAAGTAATGACGATTTGTGCTCTGGAACTTGCTGCGCCCCAACCAAACTGTTCAACTACAGCAACAACACTGTCATATAGCCAACAGTGTGAAAAATTGGCAGACATGCCCTGTCGCAAAAGGCAGAACAAATCCAACCCAGCCAATTACCGCCGCATGAGTCCCCACTCGATCAATATGATGGAAAGTGTCAAGAATCATCCTACCAATTAGTTTTCACTCAGCAACAATCTGCTCAATGATCCTCAGTTTTGGTCCCACCAGGAGCATATTGGTTCCAGAAATGATTTAAGTTTAAACTAAGCATGGATGTAAGGGAAGTTGGGGAAATACAGAGTGATGTTTTGAGGAGTATACATATTACAGAGAAGGAGGTGCTGGAAGTCTTAAAGCGCATCAAGATAGATAAATCCCCGGGACCTGATGAAGTGTATCCCAGGGCATAATGGGAGACTCGGGAGGAAATTCCGGGTCCCCTGGCAGAGATATTTGAATTATCGATAGTCACAGGCGAGGTGCCTGAAGATTGGAGAGTGGCAAATGTTATACCTTTGTTTACAAAGGGCTGCAGGGAAAAGCCAGGGAACGATAGGGCAGTGAGCCTCACATCTGTGGTGGGTAAGTTGTTGGAAGATATTTTGAGAGACAGGATCTACACGCTCTTAGAGACGCAAGGAATGATTTGGGACAGTCAGCATGGTTTTGTGAGTGGAAAATCATGTCTCACAAATTTGATTGAATTTTTCTTAACTTTGGGACTTGATGATTTGTGTTTCAAACAGAGGCTGGATAGACTGTGACTTTTTTCTCTGGAGCGTAGGAGGCTTAGGGGTGATCTTATAGACGTCCATAAAATAATGAGGGGCATAGATCAGCTAGATAGTCAATATGTTTTGTCAAATGTGGGGGAGATTAAAACTAGAGGGCATGGGTTTAAGGTGAGAGGGGAGAGATACAAAGGTGTCCAGAGGGGCATTTGTTTTTCACACAGAGGGTGGTGAGTGTCTGTTACAAGCTGATAGAGGTAATAGTAGAGGCGGGTGCAATTTTGTCTTTTAAAAAGCATTTAGACAGTTACGTGGGTAAGATGGGTATAGAGGGCTATGGGCCAAATGCGTGCAATTGGGACTACCTAGGGGTTTAAAAAAAAGGCGGCATGGACAAGTTGGGCCGGAGGACCTGCTTTCATGCTACAAACCTCTAAAATCTCTAAATCTAGAAAGTTAGTCCAAATATCGTGAAAATCGTTGATTTAATGAGGTGAGGCGAGGATGCCTGCACTTGACATCATCAAAGCACTTCACCGATGATGACATCAAAAAGTTCGAGCAAAACAGCAGTCTATGGGGATCCGGGGGAAAACATTCCACTGGTTGGAGTCATACCAAACACTGAGGAAGATAGTTGTTGTTTTTGAAAACCAACCATCTCAGTCACAGGGCATTGCTGAAGGAATTCCTCAGTATTGTATCCTCGGCCTAATATTCAGCCTTAATTGCAAGGTCAGACGTGCAATGCTCACTAATCATTCCACAAACATTGCACATTTGTGACTCCTCAGATGCTGAAGCAGTCGGTCTCCATAAGCGGAAAGACTGAGAAAAAATTCAGGCTTTGGCAAGGAAGTGGAAAGTAACATTCACGCGACACAACTGGCTGGCAATTATACTCTCAGGTAAGAGAGGTGCCAACGTTCTCCCTTTGACATTAGATGGCATTACGAGCGCTCAAACCCACACTATCATCATTCTTGGAATTACTACCGATGGAAAACAACTGGGCAGCAATGTACATAATATTGCTAAAGAGCAGGTTAGAGGCTGGGAATTGTGTGGCGAGTCACTCACCTTCTGAATTCCCAAACACTGCATCATCTACAAGGCAAAGGTCAGGAGTGTGATTGAATATTCTCTACTTTCTTGATTCTTGCCCCTGAAGCAACACTCAAAAAGCTCAATACCACCCAGCAAAAAGCAGCCGGCTCGATGAATTAACCCATCCACCACTTAAAACTTTCACTCCCTGCATAATAGATGCACAATGCTAGCAGTGTTCATCATAGACAATTGGTATCGAGTAACTCATTCCTTCGTTAGCACTTTCCAAACCCAGCAACTCTAACACTTGAAAGGACAAGGGCAGCAGACGCCTGTGAATACAATTACCTGCAAGTTACCATTAACACCCACGCACCATCTTGCCTTGGAACTACACCATTTTTATTTCACTTTCATTGGATTAACATTTTGGAACTACCTTCCGATCATCACTGTGGGTATATTTACTCAGGATGGAACAAAATGAAGAAGGCTCGCCACCATTCCCAAGTGAAATTAGGAATTGGCAAGAAATGTGGATTTTACCAGTGACACCAATATCCCATTCAATAATTGTAAATATATCAGATCTCTGCTTATACACACCCTCCTCCCACACACACTCTGTTTATATTACACCAGGCCATGTCTCTGGTCACATTACAGCAGGCCCTGTTCCATTGTTTCTATACTCGGCTTAACATCAGTTGTTCATGTCCGGGGCGGTGCGGTGCCACAGTGGTCAGTACTGCTGCCTCACAGCGCCAAAGACCCGGGTTCAATTCTAGCCTCGGGTCACTGCCTCTGTGGAGTTTGCACATTCTCACCGTGTCTGCGTGGGTTTCCTCCCACAGTTCAAAAATGTGGCTTCATGTGGATTGGCCATGCTAAATTGCCCGTTAGTGTCAGGGCTGTTAAAAGGGTGAATGTGTCGGGTTACGGGGATTGGGTCTGTTGTCGGTGCAAGCTCGATTGGCTAAATGGCCTCCTTCTGCGCTATGGGGATTCTATGATTCTATCGATTATTTTATGAGGCCAAGCCCCTATTTAAGTTCATAGTTATGACTGTACCGAACCATGTATCAAGTCATATGGCAAAAGGCCGTGTCTGAATTCTTGATGCATTGGAACATTTATGAAGTGCAGTAAACTGTAACAACATCCTGCTTGTATGACATGTGGTTTGGTTACAGTCAGTGCTCTAATAGGTCATGAGATTCTAATAAACTTGATCCTGCTTTTGTCAATTCTGCGCCAGTCTATGTATTTGGATATTCAGTGTGTGCCCTTCTCTGTTATTTTTGTATTATGTGATCCACCTAACTGTTGCATTGTCCATGTCTCAGTGTGTACCAGAGCGTATATGGAATGAGCTGCCAGAGGAAATGGTAAAGTCAGGTACAGTTACAAAATGTAAAATACATTTGGGCAGGTACATGGATAAGAAAGGTTTAGAGGGATATGGACCAAATGCAGGCGAATGGGACGTGTTCAGTTGAGGAAACCTAATCGGCATGGAGGAATTGCGCTGAGGGGTCGTCTTCCGTGCTGTATATCTCTATGAATTTAAGACTCTAGGGATAACTTCCTCTGTACTCTTCCTTCAGAGATTCCCAACGGAGGTTGACGTTGGTGCTAGGACAGTGTAAATCTCCCTCTGCGCTGTCCAGTCAAACAAACCCAGATCATTTACAGCACAGTTTAGATCCAGAGGCAATCTCCTTCTACACAGTAAATAGCAAACCCTCGCAGGACAGGTCCAGTGCAGCTTAGCGTCAGCTACACATCCTATGTTCTGTCCATTCAAACATAGAAATGGCTGGCACAGCCCGGGTCAGATACAGGAAATGATCAACGCACATTTTAAAGCACAGCGTCCTCTACGGATTCAATTGACTGAACAGAATTCATTTACCAAGAAGCGCATGAATAAGGTTAAGGTGGTACATCGGCTAAAAGTTAACTTCATATTCTGGAGTGAAGACAATGACGCAGTGCGAAGACACAATGCACAGAACCAGACAGGAGGAAGACACAGAGAAACAGATAAAACACAGGAAATCTCGACAAACATATTTGTCGTGTGATTATAGTTCGAAATTAGCGGGAATTTTTCCTAATTCTGATCGCAGATATGATCATAGCTTATTTTTCACATATAACTGACGAAGGAAAAATGTCTCAAAAAATAAAAACTACCGGAATACGTTGATTGATTTGCACATTTATCTCTATTTCTGTGCTGTGCAAATGGCGAAATATTTGTTTTGTTTTCAGTCAACAATCTAATCTGGGATTTCTATTTCTGTATTTATTTACATAAACACCTCACTGGGTTACAGTGAAATGTTCATGGTAGCAAAACCAGATAAACCGCCACCTATTGATTAGTTTCAACTCACAATAGCGATTTATTTTAAGAATATTCACAGGTGGTTCAAAATGATTAGAAGCTTCTTGAACACCAATTAGACCAGATGCTATTTAATTAAAAATAAAAGATACATTCAACTTAAGAATCAGTTCAAAAAGTCCTGATAATAAATGAAGCATTTGTGAACAGGCTTGTGGGTTCCATTGAAAGTCAATTTGAATGGCGATTTAATCTACTTGAACTACACAAGTTAAAGCATCAGCCAGAGGACTGACCTTTATTCACATTAATTTCAGAGGTTTCAACATATCAAAAATTAACATTTAAAATGTTGACATGTGAAAAGAACTTCCATTTTCAAAATGCTTTACCCGACCTCATTTCGCCCGAAAGCATTTAAAACTCGCTGAGGTACATTTGCTGAATTTAGTCACAGTCGCGATGTTGGAAATACAGCAGGTAATTGGTGCACAGCAAGCTCCCACACACCTTGATGAGATAAATGGCCAAAGAAATTGTGATTATTATTGAAGAATGCATATTGGCCGAGGATATTTTCATTCTGAGATTCATTTTGATAACATCCATACAGATTATAATTGATAGAACAGACTGTTTGATTTCCCAAATAAAGCAATGCAATTTACATAAAGTTTACAGTGGCAATAAAAATTGATTGTAAGGGATTTCTTCTTTTAATTGTTCACAAGGTTTCCACTTGGCCATTTTATATATCAAATAAAGTTAATTCTCAACCTATGAAATCCCTTCCTCTATCTGCCCTCAGTTGATTTTGTCTTCTGGTTTTTGAGCATCATGCTCCGATTTCACCAAGTAAAACCGTTCATTGATGGTCTGACAGTGTACTTTCTACAGGCTCTATCCTACGGGATGGATTGCAGGAAAGCAAGAATTCTGGAGTTCAAAATTCTACACGTCTCTTTAGGATTCTGGGCCACTGCAAGATCCAACAACCCAGTCATTTTCTTCAGGATTCCCCTCGGTGCGTAGAGTTCTGCTCTTTAGAATTATATCAGTGAGATTTTGCATTTTATCATCGATCTGAAATGCGAATCTGTTTCTCTCTCAGCTGATCCCCACTGACCTGCTCAGTATCTATTTTGTTGTTTTTGTTTCAGATTTCAGGAACCTGCAGTATTTTGCTCTGTTTTATTTATTCTCGGGATGCCAGCATCACTGAAAAATTCACCATTAATTGCCCACCCTGAGAAGGTGGCTGTGAATCACCTATTGAAAACCTGCCCTGTCATCGGTTTTATTCTTGTTTGAATTTCTGCAGCAGTTTTGAAAGAATAGAATGGTTTCTTCGGTAGTTAAGAGACAATGACGTCATGTGTAACTGGAGTCATATGTAGGGCAGGCAGGGTGAATAGGAATATAGGAACAAGGAAAGAAAGGAGCAGGACTAGGCCACTCGACCCTTCGAGCCTCCTCCGTCATTCAACATGATCATGGCTGGTCATTTATCTCTAAGGCCACATTCCTGATTTCTGTTCATGCCCTTTGATATCATTTAAATCTGATCAAAAATCGAGATCTTTCATGAATATATTCAGTGACTTGGAAGGATGCTGATGCATTTGAAAGTGTGCAGAAAAGAGTTACTAGGATGCTGCTTGGTTTGGAGGATATGATCTATGAAGAAATGTTGAACAAAGTTGGATTGTTTTCATTGGAGCGTCGAAGGATGGGAGGAGGAGGGAGTGGGGTGGGAGTGGGTGGGGAACTGATAGATATTTACAAGATTACGAAAGGCTTGGATAGAATGGATCGTCAGAGTCTTTTTTCCCGGGGCCGATGGGTCAATTACTCGGGACATAAGATGAGAGTGAGAGGGGGTATGTTTAAAAAAAATGAAAGGGGCAAATTTTTCACATGGAGGATGGTAAATGCTTGGAACTGTCTGCAGGAGGGGGCGGTGGAATCAGAATCTAGAACAAAAGTTGAAGAGGTACCTACAGAGATACATGAATAAGCGGGGAATAGAGGGATATAGGCCATCTAGAGGCAAGAAAATATTAGATTAGGGAGGCATTTGTGTCGGCACAAACTTAGTGGGGTGAAGGGCCTGTTCCTGTTCTGTATTGTGCTTTGTTCTTTTGCATCCACGCCATTCTGCTCTGGAGAATTCCACAGGTTCGCTACCCTCTCATATGAAGAAACATTTCTCACAATAAACATCTCACACTTAAACTTTTGTATTACAGAATAACACTCTGTGGGAAAAACCATTACTTTAATTTTCTGATTTTTCTCCCATTCATAGTCGTCAGTCCATCTCTCCTTCAATTACTGTGCTAAAAACCAAACTATTATCATTTCTTTTACACATTGAAATGGGAATGGAGGTGAATGTAATGCTGAGACCGGCAGCATTCTGTGCGGTTGTTCTGGACGCTGTCAGAGTGAGTTCACCCTCACAGGCAGGAAGTCTGTTCACGGCGATAACATCAAATTGACCCCGGTTCTTTCATTCCCAGGTGACACATCTTCCTGTTCCTCTGTTGCAAACCGTATATCTCACTTCTGAGAAAAAAATAAATCCATGGACCACAATCTGGTGAGAACATCTGTCAAGGCGGCCTATATCTGTCTTCAGTCACGGCAGTGTCACATAGATCACATTGGGATGACATTTACAAATTAGCCTGTTGTGATCTGTTTAGAGCTTCCATTCCAGGACATAACTGCATGGTCAGTGGATCAGTCACTGAGCTCCCTTCGTTCTCTGAGGCGAGAAATGAGATCTTGCTAACTTACACATTTTTCTATTATTTCTCTCTCTCTCTGTTACATTCTCTTTAATGGTTCTCAGCTTTTAACTGCCAGCACCCTGTCTCTATTTCTCATTTTAATTTTCCTATCTCTCCTGGTATCTCTCTTCATCTCCCTGTCAGTCTATATAATTAAAGTTTTCAAAATCATTAAGGTGGGAGTGGCAGGAGTGTCGCTAACCAGTGTGCACAGGTTATTAGACAGATGACGTTAGAAGAATAATTGTTTACTTTTACACAACGAGTTGACATGAACTGCAATGAGCAGCCTGAAAGGGTGATGGAATCAGATTTGACAGTAACTTTGTAAATTGAATTAGATAAACACTTGATGATGTTTAAATTTGATGTCTTGTCGAGAATAGGACTATCTGGATGGTTCGTTATATCATTGTCCAAGCATCATTTCTGTACCAAACGTCAAAAGAGTGATAAGGTCACAGGAAGGCGTCCATCGTTGGAAGGAGAAATGTCGAGAGTTTCTCTCTTCTTCAGCTCTCTCACCCATTCTGAGTCGAAGAAAATAACAGATAAGAGAAACAGAAAGAAATTGAATATAAAGTATCATCGTGAACATTGGCCTTTATTATGTGGTCAATACTCTGAACTCAGACTTGAACCCAAATCATTCCGAGGAGTCTGTGTGACTGCAGTTAGTCAGTGTCGATCTGGTCTGTTCCCAGTTCCTACTGCACAATTACAAATGTAACCTGCCACAGACGCTGAAAATCTGAAACCTAAATGTAATGTGCTGAGAAAGACTCAACACGTCACACAGCAGAAGGAAAATACGTTTGTTTTTCACATATTCTTATCCTTTGCACGCTTACATTATGGGTTTTGGAGACTGATTCATCATCACCATTTAGTTTAAAACGTTAACTGTTTCTCTCCTCAGATCCTGTCTGAGACGCAGAGCATTTCCAGAAGTTTGTGTTGTAGCTGTCCTGACACTAGACCCTGTCAGTATGATTGCACTAACTCTTTCCTGACCATATTGCAATGGCACTTGACTCTGTTATTAAGAATTAAACAAAGCATTTGTTAGCATATCAATAGGCGCTGTCTCTCACTCACGATTATTTCAAACAGAACTTTGACTGTGTGCAGCAGAAACTGACTGTGTCATCATCAGAATCGACCCAGTTATGTGTTCAGTAAAATACTGCACATTCCTTCTGTTAAAATTACACCAAGCACTGCATTTCTTAAACTCAATTAAGTATTGATTTGCTAATTTTATTGCGTGTTATACATTAAGATTGATTGTAATCGTTGCTCTAATAGCGCCCCTGTCATCCACATTTCAATACAGGGCGTCAGCTAGGATGTTTTCTTCAGGACAATAGGCCAACATTACAGCAACTCACTTTAAATTCCAAATTTTAATTGCATGTTTGAATCTCACGATCTTCTGTGGGATGTAAATAAGGTTGAAAGAGTGCAGAGAAGGTTCACAAGGATGTTGCCGGGACTTGAGAAGCTGAGTTACAGAGAGAGATTGAATAGGTTGGGACTTTATTCCCTGGAGCGTAGAAGATTGAGGGGAGATTTGATAAAGGTGTATAAGATTTTGATGGGTATAGATAGAGTGAATGCAAGCAGGCTTTTCCCGCTGAGGCTAGGGGAGAAAAAGACCAGAGGGCATGGGTTAAGGGTGAAAGGAGAAAAGTTTAAAGGGAATATTAGGGGGGGCTTCTTCACGCAGAGAGTGGTGGGAGTGTGGAATGAGCTGCCGGATAAAGTGGTAAACTTTTAACATTTAAGAAAAACTTGGACGTGTTCATGGATGAGAGGGTGTGGAGGTATATGGTCCAAGTGCAGGTCAGTGGTTCGGCACAGACAAGAAGGGCCAAAAGGCCTGTTTCTGAGCTGTAATTTTCTATGGTTCTATGGTTCTATGATCATTCAGCCCGCAAATATTGTGTGCTGAGCCTTTTCAACAATTTCAGCTTTTACCAGAGATGGTTGGGCTTCTTTGAATTGAAACAAATGTGTTATATTCCGGTCAACAATGTTCATGTGTCGGGTCGTAGCTCCAGGAATATTCTTCCCGCTTCGGATGTTTCAACTGGTGGGCACGCGAGAGGTTCCCTCATTCAAATCGTAGGCAACCCCTTTGCTTCGTTTTGTCGAAAATAGGTGTTTTGATTTGTTTGTGGCGCAGGTGGCGGAGTTAGTTTTTGCTGGCCAGCTCCGAAAACGATTCAGAGAGACACAGAGTTTTACAGTACGGGAGAGGCCGTTCGGCCCATCGGCCATCGTGTCCGCGTCGACCGTCAACCCCCAGAACTTGAAACATGAACGCTGTTTCCCTCACCATAGATGCTGCCAGGCCTACTGAAATAACGCAGCATTTTCTGTTTTAATTTCAGGTTTCCAGTTTTTGCCGTGTTCCACTTCATATTCGGTCCGGTTTGAATGATACCAATTGCTGGGCCGTGAGTATCAATGTGCCAGAATGTTTGATGCGTTGCAAATTTGATCAGGGGGTCAAAGGAATGTATCAGAAAAGAGGATCCGCACTTCATCTTGAATTCCTCGTCTTGAATATTTTTCCCCATTTCTCCATCATGAAGGCATCTTTTTTGAAAAGGTGGATCCCCTGTCATTTCCTCTAGTTCAGTTACAACATCAATTGTGTCTCTCTCTCTTTGAGCACACGCTACTGTTCGACATGTTTTAGATGGAAATTAACTTTGTTATCTCCGTCTATAAACTCAGTATTGTTGAAAGAAGCAACGACTATATATGCACGGTGTGAAAATAGGAACATCATTTTACAAAGAACAAAGAACAGAGAAAATTCCAGCACAGAAACAGCCCTTCTACCCTCCAAGCCTGCACCGGCCACACTGCCCGACAGAACCAAAGCCCCCTATCCTTCCAGGTACCATAACCGTCTGTTCCCATCCTAATCATGTATTTCTCAAGACGCCCCTTAAAAGTCGCTATCGTATTTGCTTCCACTGCCTGCCCGAGCAGCGAGTTCCAGGCACCCACCACCCTCTGTGAAACAAATTACCTCGGACATCTCCTTTAAACCTTTCCCCCCACAGCATAAACCTATGCCCCCTAGTAATTGACTCTTCCACCCTGGGAAATAGCTTCTGAGTATCCACTCTGTCCATGCCCCACATAATCTTGTCGACTTCTATCGGGTCGCTCATCAACCTCCGTCATTCCAGTGAGAACAAACCAAGTTTCTCCAACCCCTCCTCACAGCTAATGCGCTCCATACCAGGCAACATCCTGGGAAATCTTTTCTGTACCCTCTCTAAAGCCTCCACATCCTTCTATCAATGTGGCGACCAGGATTGAACATTATATTCTAAGTGCGACCTAACTAAAGTTCTATAAAGCTGCAATACTTAATTGAGAATATTTAAACTCAAAGCCCCGGCAGATGCAGGCAAGCATGCCGTATGCCTTCTTGACTACCTTCTCCACCTGCGTTGCCACTTTCAGTGACGTGTGTACCTGTACACCCAGACCTCTCTGACTATCAATAGTCCTAAGGGTTCTGCCAATTACTGTATATTTCCTATTTGTATTAGACCTTCCAAAATGCATTCCCTCACATTTTCTTCTCATTGTACCATGAATATTCAGCACTTCTAATTTTAATGAATGAATTTTGAGGCCATGTCAGAGCAAATAAATATCCCTGGGAGCTAGCAGGTCTATTAAGATTGGGCATGAAATTTAAATTCTACAAACGTCCCTCAAGCTGAGCGAGAAACAATTGATTTTTCTTCCTGGTTTTAGAACGTGTTAGGTGAACATGATAACCACTATACTGAAGCAGCTGATCGCAGAGCCCATGCAATCAGGCTGTCTGCAATGTTCAACTCCACTATGTTGTTGCAGGTTCTAATGGTGAAACTGACAGCCCATGTCACTGAATACAAGAAGACAAACGTTACATCCGACCGGATGTCTCAATTTATCTTGAACTTCAAAATTTAAAATCTTTCATCTGTCAAATGTCTAAGAGAGCAATGATTTATGCTCAATCATTAATGCATCATTCTCACCTTCCTTCGAATAGTATCAACCAATTCTACTCAGTGTATGTTTCATAGAATCATAGAATCCCTATAATGCAGAAAATGCCATTCGACCCAACGAGTATGCACCGACCCTCTGACATCCTATCCCCGTAACACCACAGCTTTCCTCTGGATGATCTATCTAACCTAAGGGGCAGTTTAGCATGGCCAATCTACCTAAACTGCGCATATTCTGTCAATATTTAATATCCGTACATTTATTAATATAAATGTTATCATCGTGAATTGAACTTATCTGAAATACACAATATTGAATTGCAAACATGACTGACCAACAAAAGAAATCGAGTTTAAAGCAGAACACTGCGGATGCTGGAATCTGAAACAAAAACAACAAATGCCGCAAAATCCCAGCAGGACTGCTAGCATCTGCTGGGAGAGAATGGAGCCAAAGTTTTGAGTCCAGATGACTCTTCGTCAGAACGTATTTCCTCCTTTCATTCCATGAAGCTGATTTTTCTCCGTGTGAAGTCATTGTCCAATCCAAATTTGAAGAAGGAGTTTCTGCATTTTGCCTTAGTTAACAAAAGTTATCTGACGAAGCGTCATCTATTAGACTCGAAACGTTGGCTCTATTCTCTCCCCACAGACGCTGTCAGACCTGCTGAGGTTTTCCAGCATTTTCTGTTTTTGTGTGTGAAAAGAAATCGAGTCGCTGGGTGATACAGATCCCATGGTGTTTATTTCACATTGAGCACAGGCAGCTATTAAACAAAGTCAAATATCTTAAAAGGGAAGACGTTTAAGAATGATCTATTAGTTATACTTGATCCCCTTTTATTCTGGGTGTGAAACATTCTGGCGCCTAAATCCTGTTCATCTATAGGGAAGTCCAGCAGATCGCACTGAGTCTTGATTTCGTCATCTGCCTGAGTGTTTTTTTGCTACTTCTCTATTATGATGAACGATGTTAAAAGATTGTTCTGCGCAATGTTGCCATTTCCTCTAGTTCAGTTACAGTATCACTTGTGTCCGCTTTATTAGCACACAATTCCATTAGATATGTTTCAGATGGTGATTATAGGTTTATAGGTGCAGACATGTTAGTCTGCACCTATAAACCCATTGAATTCTGTTGTACACTGAATGAATTGCCAACATGTGCATCTTATCAAAATAGGAACATTTCATTCCTCATGACGTCTTAAAATGCAGCATTTCTGAATTTGCTGAAAGCATTTGGGGCCGAGGTCACGTCAAATATAATATGGCTGTAACATCGAGATTCTGATAATGTTCAGAAACAAACTTGAATCCTGCAAACATCGCAGTCCTATGTTTCCAATCGGTTGCAAACCAGTGACTTTTCGCGTGTAAGGCGAGCGTGATGACCAATAAGCTACAGAAATGATTGGTTACTCTAAAACCTAAAGGGACTGTCTCTGTATCATTCACTGCTCTCAGGCCCGCATTCATCTCTGTACTTCAGTTGGATTGTCTCTGAATCATTCCGCTCAATCTCAGCCTTGCCTATGTCAATGACTTTTATAGCTCTCTCAAAGTGTACAGGTGCATTGGATGATATAGGAAGTGTACAGCTTAGAGACTAAGGACTTACTTGCCTGCATAGCACCGTTGATCAAATCTTTAAACATGGTGGGTTAGCAAGCACTGAGCTGATGCTCTGCTGACGCTTCATTCAGCCACCTAGTCTTGGAAATTTCTTCGACATTAAACAGAGAGATCAGGCAGTGACAGGGCTGATCCGCTGAAGGATGCCGAAAATAGCTCCATGGCCAACAGTCTCCGAATCCAAATCACTGAATCCAGGCAGCCACTGAGCTGATGCACAAACTGGGCCACACTCACCTGCATAGGCACATTGCTCAGGTTTTTAACAGGAAGTATGTACAGGGATAGGAAAACATACCTTTCAAGTTATCACCAATTTACGCTTGCATATTGCTCAGATCTACCTTGCAGCCACATTCATTTTACTGCTGCATTGTTTTGATTAAATGTTTATTTTTCTATTCTTTGATTGAAGTGTTTTTAGGCGTACATTTCTTCCCATCTGTTCTCTCTTTTGTTCGCTCCCTCAACATCAACTTCATTACTCCCTTTGTCAGCCGGAGATATCCCCTACCGCCCCGCCCCCTTTTCTATCGTCCCGTTCCCTGGTTAAATCTCGCAGTCCATGAGGTGCTGTCGGGCAGCTCTGAAGCCTTTTTAAGTCTGAGCAACCTTTACTTGGTGAAGCTGATCTTCCCAGCCAAGCCTGAATTGAAGCAAATAACAATTGGAAACGAAACATAAACTCTTTAACTGATAGCTACTCTCTCTCTCTCACTCTCGCCGATCAACCTTCCAGTCTGATGGGATTCTGCTGTGTGTTGTCTCAGCCGATCCTGGATTCAGTTGGGTGACAGTTTGATCCGAGGTTAATGAGGTTTCCTCTGGGTGTGTGTTGGAGCGGCTGACAGCGCCGCTGCTCAATCTGGCTGTAACCTTCCGCGATTCTCTGCACAAACCTCAACAGACTGGAGCACCCAATGATAGCTGGAAAGCAGTTTTTGTACGGGGGTGAGACTGCTTTCTATCACTGTGAGGCTGAAAGCGCAGTAATAGCGGCCAGCGTCAGTCAGCTGTAGGCTCGAGATGGTTAAAGTGGTTAATTTAGCCGAGGTCTGGAGATCAGCAGAGAAATTTGGTCCAAAAACTTCCCCTCTCTCTTCTTGTGTATCCCAGGACCTTTTCCATATAATGAACTGCAAATTCTTCTGTGGCTGCTGTCTGTACCAATATAGGACATAGGCGCTCGCTGTTGTGCTGTAGGTACATCGGAGAGTCACCGTTTCACCTTCTTTCCTCTCGAAAGACTGCGGCTGAGAAACAGAATCTCCATCACTCGGATCTGTAACATGTATTCAAGAAGAAAAATAAACTATGTGTTGGACGTGCTGCTGAAATAATATTAACACTTTACAGTCCAGTCTACATAACTGGAGTTATGAAATAAAAACAAATAAAGGCTGAATTACTCAGCAGCGTCAGGAAGCATCACTGGAGAGAAGCAGAGTTAAAGTTTCAGATCGAGATAACATTTAACCAGATTGGAGTCATCCTTACCGACAAGAAACAGCCCGAACACAATGCATACGGTGAGGAACTCCATGGCGGCAGCAGAGCCCGGGGCTATGGTTACCTTTAAAAATCCAAGCATTACCGGTACGGAATCTATTTTTAACGTCACTTTCTGATTTCAATGTTCCCGTCCAATCAAACAATCTGCAATCTACCCGTCATAGATTGAGATAATATTTAAATGAGTTTCAGTGATTGGCTGAAGCTCTTTGACCAACTGTATTAAATATCTGAGACTGGAGTCAGTCACTTGAGTGAATGTAATGTGTGGTGTGACGGAAGAGTCAGCTTTGCTGACAAGACCATAAGATATAGGAGCAGAGTTAGGCTATTCGGCCCATCGTGTCTGCTCCATCATTCAGTCATGGCTGATATGTTTAGAATCCCTACAGTGCAGGAGGAGGCCATTCCGCCCATCGAGTCTTCACCGACCACAGTCCCAGTCAGGCCCCGTTTCCGTAACTCCATGGCCAATCAACCTAACCCACATACTTTTGGACAGTGGGAGGAAACCGGAGCACGCAGGGGAAACCCACGCAGACACGGGGAGAATGTGCAGACTCCGCACAGGCAGTGACCCGAGGCTGGAATTGAACCCGGGCCTCTGGCGCTGTGAGGTAACAGTGCTAACCATTGTGCTAGAGTGCCATCCCTGTGGGGTTTCTCAACCCCATTCTCCCATCTTTTCCCCATAACGTTTGATCCCTTCACCAATCAAGGACCTATCGATCTCTGTCTTAAATATACTCAATGATCTGGCCTCCTTAGCCTTCTGTGGCAAGCAATTCCACAGATTCACCACCCTCTGCCTGAAGAAATTACTCCACATCTCGATTCAAACGGGCCCCCACTTTACTCTGAGGCAGTGCGCTCGGATCCAACACTCTCCTACTAATGGAAACATCTTCCTCACGTCTACTCTAACCAGGCCTTTCCGTATTCTGTAAACCTCAAAGAGATCCCCCACATCACTCTAAACTGCATCGAGTACAGACCCAGAGTTCTCAGGTGGAAGCAGTTTTTTATTTGATCGGTTTAAATCGTTCATATTGAATTTTATTTATTTTTATGTAGGTTTGTGATGGCTTCTCAAGATCATTAATCTCACTGTCATGTGCGTGACCTGTTCACACTGAACGCTTCGTTCTGAACAGTAGACTTCGTCGGGTTGCGAATTTAAATAAAACAATATACTGATTGTACAACAGCGGATTAGATGCAGATCCCTTGAGAGAAACAAGTTCAGCAACACAGAAACATCCAAGCTAAGAAATGAAGGTAAACGAATGCAAAGACACTGAGTGATTCGAAGGCCGAGACCGTGATCGAAGGAGAGAGATAAGTGGAGAGGAAGAGATGGAGATGTAGAGAGATGAGCAAGAGGAAAGAGAATGACAGAAATGAGGCAGTGACAGGGATATAAAAAGTGGGACAGACATTGAGATAAATGAGGGAGAGACGGGGGCAGCAAGGGAAATAGATGGTGATACGGTGAAGGGAACAGTTGCAGATATGTAGAGATAATACAGAGAGTGACACAAAGAGAGACAAACGAACAGATCACAAGAGAAACAGAGATAGACAGTGACAGGAACAAACGGGTACAACTTGAAAATCAATGGCCTAAATCCAATCAGGAAGCGATTCCAGAAAGCGAAAGATAAATAACATAATTTAGAACGTGATGCCAGCGGGGAGATTTCCGAGAGCTCCTTGACACCCTGAGAATGAAGCTAGTATCGGTATCACATTGTGATCCTTCTCGTGCCCCTGCAGTAAACACGCACATGCGGTGAGGCAGCTCCATCTGGCGGCGATCCGAGGTACATAGTTATTTTCTGGAAAACCACCGAATTCTCAGAAGACGGAAGGACGTTACTGCATTCGTTTCAAATCTACGTTTATTTATTAGTGTCACAAGTCTCTGGACTAATAGATTCTGAGTTTCTCTTTCTCCCTGTATTTCTCGGGTTCTCCGGTTCTCTTTTCGTTTGGGACCGATGTATCTCGTTCTGTCATTCCGCCTCGGTTTCTCTATCTCCCTTTGTCCTGCTTCTGACCGTCTCTGTCTTCACACTGGCTCTACCTTCTTCTGTTTCTCCCCTTTTCCCTAAGGTTCAGGGTTGAGACAATCCGATTTCTCCCACTCTCCCACTTCAACGAGTCCACTCAATTACTCATTATATTGGAGCAGCAATAATTGATAAAGTTAATAACCAGAACTTAAGGGGTAACATTACGATGGAAAGATTTAAATGCAAATAACTAAAGAATATAGGAAGTGAATGTGAATCCAGGGTCATGTTTGCATCTTGTGTTGTTATTTTAGAGTAGGCATCTTATCGGAATCTAGATGGCTCCTTCTTGTTTAAAATGGGCGTTTATAACCACTATTAATTGAATAAAGCGAATCGCCAGCAACGAAATAAAGTTGGGATTATCTCTCATGCATACGTTCAACTGCATCAAATTACACTGCAATAGTAAAAGTACTGCTAGAATAATCCGACATCGTAGCACAGTGGTTAGTCATGCTGCGTTACAGCGCTTTGGACCCGGGTTCAGCCACTGTCTGTGTGGAGTCTGAAGATTCTCCCCGTGTCTGCGTGAGTTTCCTCCGGGTGCTCCGGTTTAGAACATAGAACATAGAACATAGAACATTACAGCGCAGAACAGGCCCTTCGGCCCACGATGTTGCACCGACCAGTTAAAAAAAAACTGTGACCCTCCAACCTAAACCAATTTCTTTTCGTCCATGAACCTATCTACGGATCTCTTAAACGCCCCCAAACTAGGCGCATTTACTACTGATGCTGGCAGGGCATTCCAATCCCTCACCACCCTCTGGGTAAAGAACCTACCCCTGACATCGGTTCTATAACTACCCCCCCTCAATTTAAAGCCATGCCCCCTCGTGCTGGATTTCTCCATCAGAGGAAAAAGGTTTCCTCCCGCAGTCCGAAAGATGTGCTGGTTAGGTGCATTGGCCATGCTAACTTTTCCCTCAGTGTACCCGAACAGGCGCCTGAGTATGGCGACGAGGGGATTTTCACATTAACTTCATTGAAGTGTTGATGTGACTGAAAATTTTCAGCATTAAGCCAATGTTTGAATGATCAATGCCTGTTCCATGGGCTCTCTTCGCTCTGAGATATTTAATATCTTCTGTGTTTTGTGACAGAGATAAATGCTGAAGCTTCAGTGTTTCAAGATCGATCTAAATGAAGCGCTCTGGAAGGACAGAACATATTGTTGGACTGTAAATACTCGACAGCTGCTTTTCAAACTGTGTTCTGGTGCATCCACTATCCCGGGCAAGCTCTGCGATATTTGATGAAGGTATATAGCTCGGGCAATACCGATACGTCTCCGGATTTGTCAGATAGGTTCTCGGCTGCTTTGCACAAAGGAAACAACACTGTTCCTTCAAAAATCGCCAGGGCTCTTCTGCCTGACAGCGCCGTGTATTTCTGTGCCATGGAGGCCACACTGGTGCAGAAATGCAGCGAACCCCGCACAAAAACCCCAGACTGGGAGTTCCGGTTAGAGATCAGCAGAGGGCGCTCCCACACCGATAAACAGAAACAATTATATCGTGTCCACAGAAAGAGTCACAGGATCATAAATGAAATATCAAATCAAAACAGAACACGCAACATGAATAGCTGTGCCGCAGTTGGGTTTTTAACTTGCAACTATACTAAAAATAGAGTTATGGTTCGTTCACTCACGCGTAGTCCTTTGATGATATTCCCTTGCCTGCGTGAATTACTGTATAGCACTTTCCCCATCTTGACTCTCCGCTTCGAGGTCGCTTTGCTCAAAGAGTCTGTTTGGTCAGAGTATTTTGCTGTCTAATGAACAGCTTAAATTAAATATACATTTCGCAAGGTTGTCATTGTGCTATTTAAAACAATCCCTGGGAACAAGTTACCATTAATGTTCATTCTGATTTTGAATGTCGGTGAAATGTTTTCTGACACAATTCGTAACCCAGTGCTTCCGCCTTGCATTACCGGGGACTTCATTCCCACCCGTGTGCCTAACAATATAGCGATCTTCCCAATAGGCACATTGATTAAATCCCAGATTGGGATATTTCTGCTCACTGAAAGGCAGGTCTCCAACATTGGGAAACATGCAAATAACATGAGAGGATGCAATGAAACTAGAGCAGATTAATGAGAGTGCAGATTAGATCGAGACTTCTCTTACTTCAACTTCCCTTTTACAGAGCGGACAGCGACAATGTTCTGTGTATCCTGGGGGTGGGAGGGGGAATTTCAGACTGACACAAATATCGCCGAGATCTCGCTCCAAATCTCGGACTAAATGATAATCTTCGCATTGAATCTACTCAGTCCCATGAGGTCACAGGAGCTGAACACAAGTGAAGAAGGTGGATTTTGCAGTAATGGGTTGTAGGATGAAAGAAATACTGTGAAGGCAGCAGCAGTGGGGATAAAATGAAACAATTATAGAAAGTTACAGTAGAGGAACAGCTTATTAGTCTTGGCATATTGCTTTGAAACAACAGTTGTGATTAGTTGATCAGGAATAAGAAAGAGACAAGTTGTTTCATACGAAATTCTATTTTCACAATTTGTCACCTGTCATTGAGCCTGGGCCTTGGCGGTTAAAGCCTTGAATCTGAACCACGAGACCACCCGCTCTCCAGCATCACCTGCTCAATGTTGCCTTGTCTATCATTCCTTGTGTCAGTTAATCCACCTTGCCTTGCTCTCTACCACAGACCTTCACTTTTGTTGTTTCTACCGAGTGACTCCTGACTTTGCAATCAGAAAATGCTGGAAATACTCAGCATATCAGTTGACATTTAGCAAAAATACAAATTATGAAACGTTTCCCTAACTCTGTATTGAAAAGCATGCAGAAATATTGCTGTCCGGTTACGAACCCTCAGAAATAATGTAATAATTGAAGTGGCGAATTTGTTGTACGTTGTCAATGGCTGAACATATTACTGGTATTGAAGCAAATTGTGTCATTTTTCAGGAGAATCCCTTTGGTTCAAGTGTGCTTTCAGCGTGCTTAAAAATAACAAAAGGAGCGTCGATAAAGCAAATTTTAAAACATGCTATAACTTGCTGGTCTGATGGATAGAGTTTGACACTTTCACTGCTGTTTTGATTACAGGTCAGGATATGAAGATTTATTGCTCGTGTCCAAACCATGAAACACATTTCAGTTATTTCCCTGTAGAATGCAGGAATCCTGGTCTCGCCTCATGTCCTGCCCTTATTGAAGTGAAGACCCTGACCAAATTCAACAGGAAGTTTTATTGTCATTTCTGGCGGGAGATTAGGAACCAGACGAGGCTAAGGACAGTTTAAGTCGTACAGGCCCTTCACTGACGCTCATTGTGCTTCTGACTGGAGAAGATTTCTCTTTGTTGCATGGATCACTTCTCTGATTAACTGACGGAACGGACTCGAAGTACCCAATGGTTCATACCAAATTCTTTGCCTCTGAGCTATTTCACGAGCAATACCGTTAAAATACCTGGTGATCGTTTGCACTTCGGTGATAGCGGGTCCGAGTGGTCTCAGACGTTGGGTTGAGGTTCCAGTCTTTGGGGAGGCGTGAATTCCAATTCAAACGCTGCTACAAGTGGTTTTAGTTCTGGACACTACGCTGGAGATTTTCAGCTGTGAAGAGGGGCGAAATACATTGGGGCTGATTTCGCCTGAGCATTGAATGCTGAGGGCCGACATGATTGAGTGTGCAAAATTTTGAGGGACATGGATTGGCAGATAAGAATAGTCGTTTCCCCATAGCAGAAGGGTGAACAACCAGGCGGCATAGATTTAAGGTATGGAGAAAGAGCTTCAGAGAGGATCAGAGGGTGATGGCAATCTGGAACCCACTGCCTGAAAGATTGTTAGCGGCGAGAACACCAACACTAAGAACACTTAAGAACCATTTAGAAGAGCACTTTAAATGCCTCGATATCACAGGCAGCCACATTCGCCACACCTCTGGAGAACAGCTCTTTTGTCCATGTGTGAACAAAGGCTGACTGGAGAAGGTTTCTCTTTGTTGCATAGTTCAGCCTTCTCTGATTAACTGTTAGCTGGTTACTGCGAAGTCAGTGCTTTTGATACCATGTTTGTTGATCCCTTCTATCACATTCCTGATGACCGAGAGCAGACTGGTGGTAATTGTCTTGATTTGATTTGCAGTTTGCCAGGTAGATGACAGTAATGCAGTTGTACTGAAACTGCTTGACTCGGAGCGCGGCAAGTTCAGGAGCACAACGCTTTAGCAAAATTGCTGGAAGTTTGCCAATGTCGGGAGCTCTCGTTTTTTCCAATGTATCCACAAACATCTTTGTCTTCCAATCAACGCTGCAGTAGACGTGATTGTCGCATAGTGGGCGCCGCGGTGGCTTCGCAGCGCCAGGGACCCGGCTTCAATTCCAGCCTTCGGTAATTGTGCGGCGTTTGCACGTTCTCCCCGTGTGTGCCTGAGTTTCCTGCCGGTGTTCAAGTTTCCTCCCACAGTGTCCAGTTGTGCATGTTAGGTGGATTGGCCACGTATTTGCTGTAATTGCTTATAAATTATAGATTGGCTGTGTGACTATCTAGCAAAGTTTAGACAATGACATGAAATGAGGCAGTGGGAAAATAGATGATTATGGTCTAATTGCAAATCTCTCTTATGAGCTTTTCTAGTGGTCAGGATTAGGCGCCGTGCCCGGGATTTATTCCCAGTCACGGGGTGAACATTTTTTTGTTTAACTCATCATTAAATCAAATTAGGCCTCACATCGTCTGGGAAGGGAGAAACAAGGGTTAATCTTCAAACTGGATGAATTGTATCAGACGTGGAAAAGTCAGAGATGTAACAACAAGTTTAAGCTCAGAAGAAGAATTTAACGGCAGGCACACGGCAAACATTGATCGTTTGAAGTAACTGGCACATGTCAAATTCTGCCCCTTTATCGCCACATATTCTAACTCCCAGCTCTCCCGCTCATACATATCTATTTCCATCTGAAAATGCAGTCTGTTCCACTGATTATTATACATTTATTGCAAGGGCATTGCAAAGGGTTGGCTCCATGGCTCAGTGGTTAGAGCACTGGTCTCGTAAACCAGAGGTCGCGAGTTCGATCCTCGCTGGAGCCTTATGTTCAACTTTAGTTTATAGCCGCAAGTTACACGTGGTAATTTAAACGCTCGGTCTCATGCGGCCTTGATATCAAGACCGATCACTCTCAGCTCACCTCGGGAATTCAGCTCCTTTGTCCATGTTTGAACAAAAGCTCAAATGAGGACAGCAGCTGAGTCACCCTGGCGAAACTCAAACTGGGCTTTGCTGAGGAGGTCTGTTGATGACCCTGCCGTCGCTTTACAGATGATCGACATCGTCTAATTTGGCGGTAATTGGCTAGTTGGATTTGCCGTGCCTTTTTTTGTGCAGGACATACCTGGGCAATTTTCCACATTGTTGCGTAGATGCCAGTGTTGTAATTGTCCGAGAAGAACTCGGCTAGGGGAGCGGTAACTTCGACAGCACAAGTACTATTGCCGAAATGTTATCAGGGCCCATTGCCTTTCCAGTATCCAGTGCCTCCAACCGTTTCTTGGTATCAATTGGAGTGAATCGAATTGGCTGGACACTAGCATTTGAGATGCTAGGGACCACTGGAGGAGGCCGAGATGGATCATCCAGTCGACACTCCTGGCTGAAGATTGCTTCGAATTCTTCAGGTTTATCTTTTGCATCGAGGTGCTGGGCTGCCCCATCAGTGAGGATGAGGATATTTGTGGATTTTCTTCCTCCAGTGAGTTGTTTAATTGTCCACCACTATTCACGACTGGATGTGGAAGGACTGAAGAGGTTAGATCTGATCTGTTGGTTGTGGGATCGCTTACCTCCCTCTATCACTTGTCGTTTTTGCCATTTGGCATGTACATAGTCCTGTTTGGTAGTTTCTCCAGGTTGACACCTCACATTTTGGTATGCCTGGTGCTACTCCTGCGCACCCCCCCCCCACCCCCCCTCCCCCCCACACATACACACACCCTTGCACTCTCCATTGAACCAGAGTTGATTCCCTGACTTGATAGTAATGGTTATTTGGGGTATATTCTGGGCCATGAGATTGCAGATTGTGCTGGAGTACAGTTCCCCTGCTGTTGGTGGCCCACAACGCCCATGCATGCCTAGTCTTGAGTTGCTAGATCGGTTCGAAGTCTGTCCCATTAAACACGGTGATAGTGCCACATAACACAATGGAGGCTATTCTCAATGCAAAGGCGGGACTTCGTCTCCACACGGATTATGCAGTGATCACTCTTGCGGATACCGTCGTGGACGGTTGCATCTGCAGCCGGTAGATTGGTAAGGATGAGGTCAAGTATGTTATTTCCTCTTGTTGGTTCCTTCACCAGCTGCTGCAGATCAAGTCTAACAGTTACATCTTTTAAGACCCGACCAGCTCGATCAGTATTGCTGCGACTGAGCCATTCTCGGTGGTGGACATTGAAATCCCCCATCCAGAGTACATTCTGCGCCCTTGCCACTCTCAGTGCTTCCTCCAAGTGTATTTCAACATGGAGGATCACTGATTCATGAGCCGAAGGAGGGCGGCACCTGGTATCCAGTAAGAGGTTTCCTTCCACATGTTTAACCTGAAGCCATGAGACGACAGAGTCGATGTTAAGAATTCCCAGGGCAACTCACTCCCGATTGTATCCCACTGCGCTGCCATCTCTGCTAGCTGGCGGCACAGTGGTATACAGTCGCTGGGAGTTTGCTGGGGCATGAAATTGACACTGAGGCGAAATCGTCCCACAAGATGCTGAAGCGATCGAATTACATAAAATTTTACGAGGGATGATAGAGTGAACATAGACAAAATGTTTCTTCTTATTGGGCAATCGAGATCAAGAGGTCACAATTACACAAAAAAACAAAATACAATGAATGCTGGAATCTGTGCAAAAAACAGAAAATGCTTGGAAATCTCAACTGATCTGACAGCATCTGTGGGGAAGGAATAGAACCAACCTACTGTCACATGGATAGGTAGAGAGGCGGTAGATTTAAAACGGAGATGCTGGGGAACTACTTATTGCTAATGGTCGTCGACTTTTGGAACTCGCTGCCCCATAGAACGTTGGAGTCTGAATCATTAAAAAGGTTTAAAGAAGGAGACAGATATATTTCCAATACAACATGAATTAACAGATAAGGGGCAGTGGATTTGAGACCAGGGAAAGATCAGCCATGAACTGATTGAATGCTGGAGCAGGCTCGAAGCGTTGAATTTGCCCACTGCTGATCTTAATTCCTATGTTCCTAAGTGTAACTTTCAATTTTCATAACCCACCAACCACATCAATGAGGCAGATGTGCAACCTATCTGCCAAAATACTTGTTTTGGCAGATAAGGCAAAGGAGAATCCAAAGAGCTTCGACAAAGACAGAAAGGGCAAAAGAGTAGCAAGGGAGAGTAGCAAGGATCAACAAGATCATCTGTGTGCGGATCCACAAGAGATGGGTGAGGTGCTAAATGCATATTTCTCATCAGTATTTGCTGTAGAGAAAAGCATGGATGTTAGGGAACTTCAGGAAATAAATAGTGATGTCTTGAGGAGTGTACATATTACAGATAAGGAGGTGCTGGGAGTCTTAACGCGCATCGAGGTGGATAAATCCCGGGACCTGATGAAGTATATCCCAGGACATTGTGGGAGGCTAAGGAGGAAATTGAGGGTCCCCTAGCAGAGATGTTCGAATCATTGATAGTCACAGGTGAGGTGCCTGAAGATTGGAGGGTGGTAAATGTTGTGCTTGTTTAAAAAGGGCTGCAGGGAAAAGCCTGGGAACTACAGGCCAGTGAGCCTCACTTCTGTGATGGGTAAGTTGTTGGAAGGTATTTTGAGAGACAGGATCTACAGGCATTTAGAGACGGAATGAATTCTTAGAGATAGTCAACGACTTGCCTGGGCTTGCAAAATCTCACCAACCATCCTGGCTGGAGACAATACACACCTCTTTAACCTGTGCTTAACCCTCTCTCCACTCACAATGTCTGTACATTTAAGACCTGATTACCTGTAAAGTCTCGCATTCCAACCATTATTTTGTAAATTGAGTTTGTGTCTATATATGCCCTGTTTGTGAACACAACTCCCACTCACCTGATGAAGGGGCAGTGCTCCGTAAGCTTGTGGCTTGTGCTACCAAATAAACCTGTTGGACTTTAACCTGGCGTTGTGAGACTTCGTACTGTGTTTACCCCAGCGGGTGGTGGTGGGGGTGGGGAGGAGGAGAACTGGGGGGAGCGGTGGAAACAATCCTTCAGCATGCACACTATCAAACAGTCTCGCCGTTGCAGACTTGTCAATGGGATCACTTTTTATTATTCCAAACTCTAGAGAGAAAAGGGTAACCACAATGAATCTCTCCTCCAAGGGCAACTGTCTCATCACAGCAATCAATCCATTGAACCTTCGTTACACAGACAGCGCGAGAATAGAGGGAAATAAGAACACACTATGGAAAGTGGATAGAGGCACAGTGAGAGACTGAGAGAGTGCAAAATAATGAGGTCGTTACACAGAAACAAAGAGAGACAGATATAGACAGTGCGTGGGGGAGTCAGCCACATCGTATGAATGAATAACAATGTACACAAAGCCAGCGGCCGGAACCCACAAGCATTGGGTCCTCTGAATTGTTGACTAGGGTTAAAGAGAAGGTCCAAAAGAAGAGTCAGCTTTTGAAAACATCTTGAACTGCCTGTGAGTGCGTTGTGTTGTTAGATTCCTTGTGTTGTCAGTTTCCCAAACCAAACCACGGGAAAACTCATCCTGCCGTGTGCACGGCAAAGAAATGAACAGGACTTTGCCATTGCAAACAACAACAATGGGGCTCGTCCGGGAATTGAACCCGGGACCTCTCGCAGCCTTGCACATCACAACACCCAAAGCGAGAATCATACCCCTAGACCAACGAGCCGCTGTTGCGGGAGCTCCTCAAATACGGATATATATTGTCATACAAATCTGATCAGACAGCTGCCCTGAAAGCTGGAAGCGCTGGAGAAACTCAGGAAGCCAGGCAGCAAGTGCACACAGGGAAAGGACTGTATTCTTACACCTTCATAACCTTTCATTTTACCCTTTAAGCTGGTAAAGTTTGAAAATGTAGGAAGTTTTAAACAAGTGAAATCCAGGAGGAGCGAGGAAACATAACAACAGGAAAGGGCCCTGACCGGGTACAATTCAAGAGAGATAAATGAACAACTTGTTTACAGTCCATGGTCTGAGCGTGAGGAAAGCAGAGTATCATAGAATGTTTACACCTCAGAATGAGACCATGCACAAAATCATTGAAGAAGTCACGTGTGCTGTGGATAATAGGGAGCCGGTGGGTGTACTGTACAGCGATTTCACAGGAGCTGCAGTGATGAGGTTGGTGGATTTGGGAAATTGAGAGGAACACATGAGCAGCTTGTCTGACTATTTCATCTCTTTATCGCTTTCATGCTGCAGCGAAAAGTAATCCTTGTTGCCATTGGATGAAGGACTAACTTCTGTTCTACCTGAACAGAACATTTTGAAAGAGAGACTTGCCTCTGGTGGAAATAGATCTGAGATGAAAATAATGAAATATAAAACGAAGTAAATTAGATTAAACATCCAACGTGTTAGAAATATTGGGTCATCCAAACTATTAGAAATATTGGGTTGACAGTAAGTGGCATGAATTGATGCTGTGATCGCAGATATAGAACTGGAACCCACCATCACACTGAGTGAATCCGCTGTCTGTTTAAATGTTGATCAAAGAAAAATGTTAATCACTTTACACAATGGAACGTACGGTAACTCAGTCAATAAGCACCCTCCACTCACAAATAACAGAAAGGGTTAATTTCATCTCACAACTTTAAACTTCTTGCTGTTCCGTACATTTACCATGAAGGTTTATAAAGTAAGTGAATAGAATTTGTGATGGTAAAAAACATGTCCACGCCCATGAGGTACGTAAGCATAGTGGCGGACACAGAGGAACAAACATAACCATAGACCACGCGAGACAGAGGACAAAGGAGCAACAAAACGGAGGTTAGACATTGAAGGAATATAGCTTAGGAGTCGGGCATTTGACTGCAAGTCAAGACGCTTCAGCATTCAAATCGGATGCCTCTGAATATTCCCTTAATATCAATGAGCTATACCCCTTCAGGGCATTTTTGCAATCAATGATGAAGTACAAACTAACATTTTGTTTGCTCTAATTCAGTTCATATGCAACAACGATCTAGAATCGGGGAAATTTTAAAAAATGTTAATTTCAATTATGTTTCGACCTTATTTTAAATCGGGGAGCCTTTCGTATATGAAATGAACATGTTAACTCCTACAATCCAGAAGCTCTGCTCATGACCAATGTGACCGGCCTAGAATATCAAACAGTGCAGTGTGATTGCAATTTAAATCCTTGCTTTGTAGAATTATAATTCTGTTGAAAACCTTAGCCATGTGGCAGTCATTCATCTAACATAAGATTTAGAAAATAGCATTTGTCCCGAATTTTATCTCTTTCTCCATGACTGCAGTTGCAGAATATTATTCAAGCATTGGGGAATTGTAAATGCCACATGGCTGTGAGATAATGTGATTCCTTAATATTTAATAACACTTAGAGATGGGACAGCTGTTTTGAAAAGGTATTATCAGTTTTTTTGAACACAATAATCAGTGTACTTCAGGAACACAGGTGACAAATGGAAGTGTTTAGAATTTGATGCGTGTCCACAGATTCTGCCAAACCTGCTGAGAATTTCCACCATCTAATGCTTGTATTATAAATACAGGTTTTATCAGAACATAAAACACACCGCAAGACGGCAACGATAAATGAAATAGTCCCACAAGCTGTTCACGTGTAAATTTTAATTTCCGAAACCCACCAATCTCATCATTACTGATCCTGTGAAACTTACCTTGTAAAACACGGCAGGCATTCATCTCTCAAAGAACTGAAACGCCTCAAATATGAACTCTCTGCTCTCAATCTCAGGACTTTGCAATTATAAAAAACAGCATGCTGGTGAAAGTTTAACTCAGTCCTCACTCCACTGATCTTTGCCGACTTACTGTGTATTTCCCTCATTGAACACATTTCAGGTTGGGACAGACAAATTCCTGATCTATTGGCAGCGCTTTGCAGCCTATCACTGTCCTTCACTATCTGTGTTTGTTCTTGAACTGTTGCCCATGTGACATTTCCAATTCGGACACAAATATCGATCTAACTCCACTGCTTCTGACAGAGCTATTTTCGATCAGGAAACAACTCAGGTTTGTTAAATGGATTATCAAAAACTTTAAATCTTAGCATATTGAAGCCGATCAATGACCCTGAAAGCGCCAAATCCTCAGCACTGGACCATGAGGATTTCATTCTCCTGGTTCTCCCATAGACTGAATACAGGAATTCCACAGTGCCAATTATTCACAGTCGCATTCTCCTTCCAGTCCTGTGCACGTTGTTCAGCTTTGAAATTATTCATCTTTTCACATTAGCTTCCAGTGTGATGAAAGCAGAGCAGTGATAAGCTGAAGGATTTCAACAGATTTACCACAATAAGGTTTATAACAAACATTACTCTTTGAATGTGGTGAGCTACAGTGAAATTTTATGCAGTCGAAGGTAACTCACTCATTCTGACAGTTGGTACCAGCAATTGCAATGTAAATATGATGTCGGGATACCGGCGTTGGACTGGGGTGGGCACAATAAGAAGTCTGACAGCATCATGTTAAAGTCCAACAGGTTCATTTGCTCCGATAATAAAATCAATTTGCTCTATGTTATCAGCGCCCCGAAAGCTCCTGACTCCAAGTAGACCTGGTGCTGTAAGACTTCCTAATGTAAATATGAATTGTTGTGGGTCATTGACAGGATTGTGGAATGGGGCAGATTTTTCCTTCTTCCTGTTCAACCTGCCACAAGTATCTCTCCCGTTTTCGACCAGGAAGCAATATCCACTCTCCTTAATTCATGTGTTGCACGAGAGCAATGAATCATCATTCCCTAACCGTGAATCGAACCCAGACCATGGCAGTTAAATAAGCGAATTCTATCGACGAAACCAACACGGAAATTGAAGTGATCTGAGCACTATTGAGCAATTGTGGGCGTGTGTGTGCGTGTGTGATTTGGGAGAAAGGTCACGTGCTCTCGGGTAATCCCTGATGAATGAAGCCTCCGACCTCTTTATCGCTGAGCGTTTTGTGTTCTTGAGAAATCGTCCTCTGGGGCTGATGCAATGAGGCCAGGAGAGTAATTCACTGCACCGTCTGCAATGTGATTGCGGTGCGATTTGCTGAAAGCTGTTAATTTTATAAAATTAATCTTTTTGCGAATTCTAAATGAAATGCCCTTCAGTACCCGGTAAGAATTCTCACAACACCAGGTTAAAGTGCAAGAGGTTTGTTTGAAATCACGAGCTTTCGGAGCGCAGCTCCTTCATCACTCACGCTGAGGATTCACCACATTTTTCTGTCTTTGAATGAAAGCAATAGATATCGCGTCAATTCCCCTGTATCCTGAGTGTACGACACTGATTTCCACAGTACACTGCTTTAAATGTTTGTTTTCAATGTGAAATTAAGTAGTTTGATTCCATGTGAAGCATTTAAACTTACACTCTTCCGGGAAGATGGTGACATAGTGGTAAAATCAGTGGAGTAGGAATCCTGTGACCCAGGCTCACAGGTCACGATCCCAAAGCAGTCTAGAACTGAAACGGAATTGAAAGCTAGTCTCCGTAATGAAGCTTTGTTTTCTGATTGTCATGAAAACACATCTTGCAGAAGGAAATCTGCCATCCTTCTCCTTTCTGGCCTCCATGGGACTCCAGAGGAAAGGCAATGTGATTGACTCTTAACTGCCCTCTGAAATGGCCCAGCAAAATACCCAATTCAGAGGGAAATAGGGATGGACAACAAATGCTGGCATTGACAACAAAATATATATTGCATTAGCAGCATTTTATGAAATGATTAATTCTCATTTTGTTTCATTTCATGTGAAACAGGGTGATATATTCCAGTGTCTTATTATTTAAGACCTCAACCTTTCAACAGTTCAAACAGGTAAGATTCAGTCAGAGAAAAGTGAACCACTGTGATCCAAAACTAGGTTTTGAAGTTGCTCCGTATCCCACCTCAAAACAGAAAATGTTGGAAGGACTCATCGGCTTCAAGAGCTTCTGTGGAGAGGGAAAGAGAGTGAATGATTCAGGTTGCTGACCTTTGACCCTAACTGGAAAAAAGTAGTGATTTAATGATTTTCAAACAAGTACAGAGTCAAGGAAAATAGAGAGGGAGAGGAGGAAAGGACAAACGGTCTTTTGATCGGATGGAAGGCTGGAGTGATTGAATTACAATGGAGATGATTATTCCCACTGACACAATCTCGCAGATCTGGGTTTGAATCTCATAATAAATGAGAACAAAACCTCTCTCGGAGTTCAGCGCTAAACTCCCCGCCTTCCAGTGAACCGGAGGCAGTTTTCAGTCACAAACCCACAACTGTGAGATAAGCAACGTAGAAAGAAGAAAGACTCAGTTTGAGCGGTGACACTTCTGGAGGAACGGAGATCTGGAATTCACCCAGGAATGAGGCAAAGTTTGAAACCAATGTCGCCCAACGTGGGGCTCGAACCCACGACCCTGAGATTAAGAGTCTCATGCTCTACCGACTGAGCTAGCCGGGCACATGTGCTAAGCTGCTTTCCATAACCTAAAATGCATGGAGCCAACTATGGATTTTTCATCTGGTGTGTCAGCTTGTTCTGATTTCAAAGTTTACAATGAATCCACCGACAAAATCCCCAAAGTTCCTATCCATTCCTCTCAATCATTAATTACATTATTCACATCTTCCAATTCTTAGCTTCACCTCTCCCAAATATTCCAAACTCCTCTTACATCATTCACCTTATTATTCTTTGTTCTTAATAATTTAGCCAGGGGTGGGGGGAACTCAACATTTACACTGTTAAACTGTTTTCCAGTTTCCGACTTTTCAGTAAGATCAACTCTGATAATTCTAAACTCCAGAGCGAACAGACTCATCCCACTGATTCTCTCCTCCCAGGAGAAACGCAGAAATCAATCCAGTGAACCTCGGTTACACACAGACAGCTAAATAATGGACAGAGCAAGGAGCAAAAGATGTCAACGTAATAAAAACATAGAGAGAGAGTGTGAGGGAGAGAAATAGAGACAATGAAAAACAGAAATAGCGAGTGCGGTACACATCCACAACCCACGAATGAATAACAATATACACACAGCCAGCTGTCTCAACCAACAAACATGGGGTCCTCTAAGCTGGTGACCAGAGATAAAGTGAATGGCCACAAGCATATTAACCTTTTAATGTCTTGATTTTCTTGTGTGAGTGTTGTGTTGATAGATTGCCTGCACTGTGTGATCAGGTTCTCAAACCAAATCCCACGTAAACCAATCCCAACGTTTGCACTGCAAATACATTTATAAAGCCTATGACTTGTCCAATACGAAACAACAGCTGATTGAGGGATCTAGCCCGACTTGTGAACCCGAGATCGCTCACACGTTTGTGGTTGTTTACTAACCAGGCCCGAGTAATACCCCTCGTCCAACGAGCCGCTGCTGAGGATGTTGTTCAATAAAAATATTTCCATTGACATCCAAAGCTGCTCAGACTTCTGCAGTGAAAGGTGAAAATGCTGGAAAAACTCAGAAAGCCAGACAGCTTGTGTGCACAGGAAAACAAATCTTATATTTTAGCACCATAACCTTTCATTGGGAAGAACTGGGAATTTCTAGAAATGTAAGAAGTTTTAAACAAGTGTTATCCAGCAGCATAACAAGAGGGTTTGAGGCCTCTTGCCGGGTGTAAATCAGGAGAGATTAAATGAGGGAAACAAAGAATTTTAAAGTAATTAAACCACAGAATGGGGCCATTCCTCAGTCCCTTACAGGACGCAGTTGTGGTGAGGATGAAGGGGAACCTGTGGATGTAATGTACGTAGATTACATTGGAGCCACAGTGATGAGTTGGTGGGTTTTGAAAATTGAAAGTTACACTTAGGAACATAGAATTAGGAGCAGAAGTGGGCAAATTCACCCCTTCGAGCCTGAACCGTCATGCAATCAGTTCATGATTGATCTCTCCCTGTTCTCAAATCCACCTCCCTACCTGTTCCAATATCCCCTCATCCCTTTAATTATCAGGAATATATCTGTCTCTTTCTTGAAATCATTTAATGATTCAGACTCAACCGTGCTATGGGGCAATGCAGTCCACAAATTCACGACCCTCAGTGAGAAGCAGTTCCTCCTCATCTCAGTTTAAATCTACCACCTCTCAACCTATACATTTGACATGGTGTTCCCGATTGCGCATAAGAAAAAAGATTTTACTTTCTTCAATCCTATTTAGAATTTTATATACCACGATCACTTCAGCATATTGTGGGACTATTTGACCTCACTGTCGATTTCATGTCCCAGCAAGCACAATTGGTGTCGTCATTAGCTGAAGCAGTCACTTATGTTCCACCCAAACTGGGCACATTAAGGGATATATGGTAAGTCATTTTGAAAAATACAGTTCACCCGTGACCCTGGGAGTCCAGTGGGTTGTATTCAGTACTCCCCAGTGTTGTTTGTTTTCAATTCCCGCTCAGGAAACGATCAGTTATAGGTCTCAGCAAACTATTAAAAAATAACCTGATTGACTATCTGATCGAAAGCAGATCTACTAATATCAGCCGAGTGAGTTTTGCAAGTCTACATCACAGCTGGAAATGTCACATGTGCAACAGTCAAGAACAAACACAGTAGCAGAAAGATAGTGATAGGCTGCAAAGCGCTGACAATTGAGATGGTGATGGAAGGTAACATGTGGATGGTAAAAAGGTCAGATTTTGGCGTTCACACTGAATTATTCAACTTTTCCCTCACTCTGCAACGAAAATATTTGGAAAAGGTTCTCTCTCGTTTCAAACAGTCGAAAGTGGAATGAATAACTGTAAGTGGAATGTCTGTTGTATGTTGTCACTGATTGAATGTATCACTGGGATGGAAACAGAAGGTGCCATATTGCAACAGAGACTTGCTTGTGGTGAATGTAGTCTGGCCTGGCGCGAAAAATAAAGCAATACATGCAGTGTGTGTAAAGCAAGTTGTAAAACAGGCGAAAAGCAGCTGGTCTGGTGGTCAGAGTTTGACACTTTCACTGCTGTTTGGATTGGTGGTCAGGTAATGGACATTTGTTGCTCTCATCCAACCGTAAAAACAAATGTCAGTTATTGCCTTGTGGAACATATAAAACACAATCTCGCCTCATGTCCTGAAGTGAAGACTGAGCAAATTCAGCAGGAGGTTTTTTTCTTGTCATTTCTGGCAGGATGTTGGGAACCAGACAAGGTTAAGGGCAGTTTAAATGGTGCTGGTCCTTCACTGCAGCTCATTCTGTTTCTGACAGGATGTGATTCCTGCTTGTTACAGAGTTCAGGATAAATTGATTCAGTGAAGGAGCAGGCTCAAGCCAACTGATGGACTGTCGCAGCTCCTTTGCTGCTAATTTTAATAACAATACCAGTAAAGGGCACAGCTCCTGACGTGGTAACGTAGCCGAGTAATCTAATCCAGTGGCTGAAGGTCCAGTCTTTACGGAGCTGTTGGGTCGACTGCAGCCACTGCCAGAATGGGTTTGAGTTTTGGTCCCTGCAGTTGAAGTCCAGCATTTCAGATTGAATGCAAGAATTTGTGCCGTGTCGTTTTTGGCATGAAGAAAGAGGAGCGACAGAGCAATGTAAACAGTTGTTGAGGTAAAGGAACGAGTGTGGAAGGAGCAGCAAATTATCGTGGATTCTGGAATCGGAAACAGAAAGAGAAAATGCTGGAAAATCTCACCAGGTCTGGCAGCATCTGTAAGGAGTGAAGAAAGCTGACATTTCGAGTCCAGACGACCCTTAGTCAAAGCTGGGAGGAGTGGAGTTGCTCCGATAGAGAATATAAACGGCAACACCGGTTGAATGGCTGTCTGTCGAAATAAACAGCAGGATTGCAAACATTGAGACTGCAGTCCCGGCCGAGGGGATGTATTGGGATTTTCAAACTGAGGTTCAAATCCTGTCATGTGCGCTTCCCGTCATTCCTCATTGTGACTTTTTTTTATTGAACGTTATTAGAAATGAAGCAATGGGTGCCGAGATGATCAACTCACTGCAAATTTGTCACATCAGCGTCACTGAGGGTCTCGTGATCAGCGTCGGCGCTGTGACGCGGTTTCGATTCCCACACACGGAGTGAATACATTTTTGTTCATTTATTCATTTAACAAAAACAGCGTCCGTGAAGTGAACAACAAGCTAAATCTTCCAGCTGGATGAACTTGTATCAGAGCTGGAAAAATCAGAGATGTAACATTGACGATAAACTCTGAAGAAGAACCACATGACACACACAACATACATGTCAAGTACATACACAATACACATGTCAAATCATGTCACTTTCAACTTCTGTCTTTTAACTTCCGGCTCTCCACCTCAGACATTTCCACATTCATCAAAAATCTCCGTCCTCAAATCCCATCCTGGTCCTCAATCCACGGATAACGCTGCACTAACTGGGAGCGCCTTGCAGCATTTGGCTCCATAGCTCAGTGGTTAGAGTACTGGTCTTGTAAACCAGGAGTCGCGAGTTCAATTCTCGCTGGAGCCTATGAGCAAGGTTTAGCTAATAGAAGCTGTCGGAAAAGGGAATAGAGTCTGGGAGATGAAATGGGGAGCTTTGATGAGTGGAGGCGCAGATCGAGTGCAATTCTGGAAAGCGAACAGCTATTTCCTTCTTCGTCAAAAAATAGAAAAAGCAGCGCATATTTGAAGAGCTGAAAAAGTTAAGTGTCGATATTCAGCATAGAATACATGCGTTTGTACAAGGAATGCATAAAGCTGGCATGTAGGTGTAGGCAATGATTGGAAGGAAAATTGCATTTTGGTGTTTATTGACGGCAGACTGGAGTCCAAGTATAATGAGGTGTTGCTGAAGTTGCACAGGGTTTTGTTGAGACCACATGTTGAATATTCTGTGCAGATATGATATTCACATTTAATAAAAGATGTGTTTGCATTTGAAACGGTGCAGATAAGGTTCAGCAGATGATCCCTGGGATGAGGGAGTTGTCGTATGATGAGAGGCTGAGTAAATTTGGCTGAAAGTCTCTGGAGTTTGGAAGAATGAGAGGCGATTTCGTTAAACCTACACAAGACTGATTGGGTTTGACAGGGTGGAGGCTGAGAGATTTCTTCTGCTGCTCGGGAAATCTAACCCACGGCAGTACAGTCTCAGGAAAATGGGCTGATCATTTCGGCCTCAGAAAAGGCGAAATTACTTCACTGAAATGGTTGTGAATCTTTGAAATTCTCTATGCCAGACAGTTATGGAAGCTCCATCATCGAATACATTTAACGTTGGGATAGACAGGTTTCTGGCCTCTCCGGGAATTCAGGGACAGGGAGAGCTGGTGAAAAACAGAGTTGTACCCAAAGATCAGCCATGACGGTATTGAATTTCGGGAACACGCTCGATGGACCGAGTGGTCTACTCCTGCTCCTATTTATTGTGTTCATGTGTATGATCAAGCTAGTAATTCATGTTAAAATAAAAACAGAAAGTTCTGGAAGTTCTCAGCAGGTCTTGGAGCAAATGTGAAGCGGACAGAGAGTTAAGGTTCTGAGTCTAATATGGCTCTTTTTAAACTAGCAACTCAGTGTGAGTTACAACAATTAGCACAATATCGAGACAGGGAATTGAATTGAATCCAGGCAGTGAAAGCCCTGAATTTAAACTCCTGTATTATTTCTGCAGTAAACTTGTTCTGGAAACTTACCTGCCAATTGAAAGTGTGGAGGTTTGAGAGCACCCCGAGCCAAATTGACTCCCGCTATTCCTGTTTCTGCTTATATTCCCGACACAGATTTACTTTGTGCCCTTCTGTAACAGTGAAATATTGTCCAAACTTTGCCAGTCTTGCTGTTATTCAGTAAATTACCATACTGTTATGACACAGAGGCTCATCCCCTTTATCTCACATCGTAATCTGGAAAAACTATTTGTGAAACTGCTAACTGTTTTTAATTAACGTTCAGAGGCTTATTAATGATAAAAATGCCTGTCACTCACTTTGACTGAATAATTAACAAGCTATTTTATTCAAATAACCAAGAACTTTAAGTAAACAAGTAAAACATGTTAATTAAGGTACGGTTCGACTGAAATGCAGTTCAAATAATACTAGGAACATTCATTACCAAAACTGTAATAACAGAATTTCAGTCACTCTCAAAGAAATTATACAAACGGCCTCGATGGGATTCAGAAGATTTTGGAGTTCTTCAGTAATTGTGCGGTGTCTGTAAGGTCTTTCTAACTCCGCATCCTTCTGTTAGATAGTTTTCTTGAGCGAATTTTAATCTGTCAGGGGTGGAGAACTGCTGTAGAGGCAAATGTTTTTTTGACTGGCTGCCCTGGCCTCTGGAGATGGTCACCCAAGATATTATCGAGCGATGACTGTTCCTCTGCCCTTTTTTTACCTGATGTGGAGATGCCGACGTTGGACTGGGGTAAACACACTGAGAGTTTTAACAACACCAGGTTAAAGTCCAACAGGTTTATTTGGTTGCAATTGCCATTAGCTTTCAGAGCGCTGCCCCTTCGACAGATGGAGTGGATATCTGCTCGCAAACAAGGCACACAGAGACAGAAAATCAAGTTACAGAATACTGATTAGAATGCCAATCCTTACAGCCAACCAGGTCTTAAAGATACAGACAATATGAGTGGAGGGAGCATTAGGCACAGGTTAACGAAATGTGTATTGTCTCCAGACAGGAGAGCCAGTGAGATTCTGCAAGTCGAGGAGGCAAGCTGTGGGGGTTAACGAAAGTATGACATGAATCCAATATCCCGGTTGAGGCCGTCCTCATGTATGCGGAATTTGGCTATCCATTTCTGCTCAGCAACTCTGCGCTGTCGTGTGTCGTGAAGGCCGCCTTGGAGAACGCTTACTCGGAGATCAGAGGCTGAATGCCCATGACCGCTGAAGTACTCCCCCACAGGGAGAGAACAGTCATGCCTGGTGATGGTCGAGCAGTGTTCATTCATTCGTTGTCGTAGCGTCTGCATGGTTTCCCCAATGTACCATGCCTCGGGACATCCTTTCCTGCAGCATATCAGGTAGACAACGTTGGCCGAGTTGCAAGAGTAGGTACCGTGTACCTGATAGATGGTGTTCTCACGTGAGATGATGGCATCCGTGTCGATGATCCGGCACGTCTTGCAGAGGTTGCTGTGGCAGGGTTGTGTGGTGTCATGGTCACTGTTCTCCTGAAGGCTGGGTAGTTTGCTGCGGACAATAGTCTGTTTGAGGTTGTGCGGTTGTTTGAAGGCAAGAAGTGGGGGTGTGGGGATGGCCTTGGCGAGATGTTCGTCTTCATCAATGACATGTTGAAGGCTCCGGAGGAGATGCCGTAGCTTCTCCGCTCCGGGGAAGTACTGGACGACGAAGGGTACTCTGTCCACCGTGTCCCATGTTTGTCTTCTGAGGAGGTCGGTGCGGTTTTTCGCTGTGGCGCGTCGGAACTGTTGATCGATGAGTCGAGCGCCACATCCTGTTCTTATGAGGGCACCTTTCAGCGTCTGGAGGTGTCTGTTGCGATCCTCCTCATCAGAGCAGATCCTGTGTGTACAGAGGGCTTGTCCGTATGGGATGGCGGCACGGTAGCACAGTGGTTAGCACTGCTGCTTCACAGCTCCAGCGACTTGGGTTCGATTCCCGGCTTGGGTCACTGTCTGTGTGGAGTTTGCACATTCTCCTCGCGTCTGCGTGGGTTTCCTCCGGGTGCTCCGGTTTCCTCCCACAGTCCAAAGATGTGCGGGTTATGTCGATTGGCCATGCTAAAAATTGCCCTTAGTGTCCTGAGATGCATAGGTTAGAGGGATTAGTGGGTAAATATGTAGGGATATGGGGGTAGGGCCTGGGTGGGATTGTGGTCGGTGCAGACTCGATGGGCCGAATGGCCTCTTTCTGTACTGTAGGGTTTCTTTCTATGATTAACGTGTTCAGGGTGGAAGCTGGAGAAGTGGAGCATCGTGAGGTTATCCGTGGGCTTGCGGTACAGTGAGGTGCTGAGGTGAGCGTCCTTAATGGAGATGCGTGTGTCCAAGAATGCAACCAATTCCGGAGAGTAGTCCATGGTGAGTCTGATGGTGGGATGGAACTTGTTGATGTCATCATATAGTTGTTTCAGTGATTGGTCACCACGAGTCCAAAGGAAGAAAATGTCATCGATGTATCTAGTGTATAGCATCGATTGAAGGCACTGTGCGGTGAAGTCGTCTTGGTCGAACCTGTGCATGAAGAGGTTGGCATATTGAGGTGCGAATTTGGCCCCCACGGCTGTTCGGTGTGTCTGGATGAAGAACTTGTTGTTGAAGGTGAAGACATTGTGGTCCAGGATGAAGCGGATGAGTTGTAAAATTGCATCTGGAAACTGGCAGTTTTCGGCGTTGAGTACTGAGGCCGTTGCAGCAATGCCATCATCGTGGGGGATGCTGGTGTAGAGTGCCGAGACATCCATTGTGACGAGGAGTGCTCCTGGTTCAACTGCTCCATGTGTGTTGAGGTTCTGTAGGAAGACGGTCGTGTCGCGACAAAAGCTGGGGGTTCTTTGTACCATGGGTTTCAGGATGCCCTCGACATAGCCTGAGAGGTTCTCGCACAGGGTCCCATTGCCCGATACGATGGGACGGCCGGGTGTTTTCGCCTTGTGTATCTTTGGGAGGCAGTAGTGATCTCCAACGCGGGGAGTACGTGGGATGAGAGCACGGAGGGTGCTCTGAAGGCCCGGATCAAAGGATTTGATCGGAGTGCTGAGTTGACGGGTGTGTTCTTTAGTCGGATCTGTGGGTAACTGTCTGTAGTGTTCCTCGTTGTTCAGTTGTCGGTACACCTCTTTGCAGTAATCCGTTCTGTTCAGTATAACGATGGCCTCTGAGTGCGGAATTGTCTCCTCAACTCAGTCCTAAATGGTTGACACACCATCCGGATAATGTGAGCCCAGTTCAAAGCATTCCAGACTCCAGAAAGAGGCGGGGGAGGAGTGGGGGTGGGGGCTGGAGGGGGTGTTGCGGGGTTGGGGGGGTGGGGAGAGCGGCGGTGGAAACAATCTCTCAGCATGTACACTGTCAAACAGTCTCGCCTTTCCAGACTTTTCAATGGGATCACTTTTCATTATTCCATACCCCAGGGAGAACATGGTAACAGCAATGAATCTCTCCTCCAAGGGCAACTGCCTCATCACAACAATCAATCCAGTGAATCTTGGTTACACAAACAGCGCGAGAATAGAGGGAAATAAGAGAAAAGTATGGAAAGTTGATAGAGGCACAAAGAGAGACTGAGACAGTGAAAGAGACTGACGTCGATACACAGAAACAAAGAGACAGATATAGACAGTGAGTGGGGGAGTCAGCCACATCTAATGCATGAATAACAATGTAGACAAAGCCAGCGGCCGGAGCCCACAAGCATTGGGTCCTCTGAATCGTTGACGAGGGACAAAGAGAATGTTCAAAAGCATAGTCAACTTTTGAAAAAATCTCGAATTGCTTGAGAGGCAGTTTCCCAAACCGAACCGTGAGTAAACTCATCCTGCCCTGTCCACGGCAAAGAAATGAGCAAGACTTCGCCATTGCGAACAACAACGGGGCTTGTCTGCGATTTGAACCCAGGGCCTTTCGCAAACTGGCAAATCACAACACCCAAAGCAAGAATCATACCCGTACACCAACGAGCCACTGCTGCAAGGGGCGCTCAAATACAGATATTATATTGCCATACAAATATGATCTGACAACTGCAGTGGAAGTTGGAAGCGCTGGAAAAACTCAGGAAGCCAGGCAGCATGTGCACACAGGGAAAGGAATCTCCTCTTACACCTGCATAACTTTTCTTTTCAACGGGTAAAGGTTGGAAATGTAGGAGGTTTTAAACAAGTAAAATCCAGGAGCTAGAAAGCATAACAACAGGAAACAGCTCTGATAAGGAACAATTCAGGAGAGATAAATGAACAAGTACTGTGTAGTCCATGGCCTGAGAGTGAGGAAAGCAGAGTATCACAGAATGTCTGCACCGCAGCATGAGACCATTCACAAGATCTTTGAAGCAGTCGCGTGTCCTGTGGATAATAGGGAGCCGGTGGGTGTACTGTACAGTGATTACACAGGAGCTGCAGTGATGAGGTTGGTGGATTTTGGAAATTGAGAGGAACACATGAGCAGCTTGTGTGACTATTTCACCTCATTGCCGCTTTTATACGGCAGCGAAAAGTAATCGTTGTTGCCACTGAATGAAGAACTAACTTATGTTCAACCTGAACAGAACACTTTGAAAGAGAGACTTGCCTCTGGTGGAAATAGATCTGAGATGGAAATAATGAAATATAAAATGAAGTAAATTAGATTAAACATCCAACGTATTAGAAATATTGGGACGTTCAACCTATTAGAAATATTGGGTTTACAGTAAGTGACGTGAACTGATGCTGTGATCGCAGATATAGAACTGGGACCACCATCACACCGAGTGAATCCGCTGTCTGTTTAAATGTTGATCAAAGAAAACTTTTAATCATCTTGCACAATGGAACATACGGGAACTCAGTCAAGAAGCACCCTCCACTCACAAATAACAGAAAAGGTCAATTTCATCTCGCAACTTTCAGCCTTTTGCCACCTTCTGTATATTTACCAAGAAGATTTATAAAGTAAGTGAATAGAGTTTGTGATGGTTAAAAAAAAAAGCGTTCACACCCTTAGCGTACGTAAGCACAGTGACGCACACAGAGGAGCAAACATAAGTATGGACCACGCGAGACAGAGGACTAACGAGCGACAAAACGGGAGCTTAGCATAAAGGGAATATAGCTTAGGGATAGAGCATTTGACTGCAGGTCACGACGTTTCTGCATTCAAATCGAATGCCTGCTTCCGCGCTTAATTGATTTTTTTTCAATTAAAACTGCCCTTCATTGACTGGAAAGTGCTTTGTGACGTCCGCTGGTCGGGATAGGTTCTATACAAATGCAGATATTTCATGATCTTCATTCCAAGTCCTCTGTTACTGAGCCCAGTCAGTGGGAACAGTCTGTCCCTCCCTGCTGTTTCAAACGGCCCTTTTCCATGTTAGGAGAAGGGATTAACCATTACACCACAACAACACTGTGGGGTAAAATAATAAAATATACATGTTTAGATTTGTAAACGATGTCATCATTTGGTCTTTCTGTGTCAGGTTTGGTGAAAATTGAATTGGCGTCTAACTTGCAGCCAACACGCTGTCACCCTGATTTAGGATGCCTTGTAAGTTCCAGTTGCGTCAGTCTCTGTGGCGCAATTGGTTAGCGCGTTCGGCTGTTAACCGAAAGGTTGATGGTTCGAGACCATCCAGGGACGGGGCTTTCAGTTTTTTTTCCTCTCCATCTGCTTTCATTGTCTCTCGGTTTTTGAGTGTCACTGAGTCCTTGGGCAACATTTAAAAAAAACTTATCGTGTGTTTCTGCCTCTACTGTTAGCCGACGTTAGTTTATTGAACATTTATCTCTGACATATTATGTGTAACAATTTATATATTTCAAAAATTATTAAACTCAATAACTGAACTCGAAACTTTAACCCATGTTTGATCTTGGGTTTCCATTTTCCTGCCCATTCCTCTTCTTTCTCAGATAGATCAGGAATCTGTCTGTCCCAACCTGAAATGTGTTCAATGAGGGAAATACACAGCAAGTCGGCAAAGATCAGTGGAATGAGGACTGAGTTAAACTTTCACCAGAATGCTGCTTTTATAATTGAAAAGTCCTGAGATTGAGAGCAGTGAGTTCACATTTGAGGCGTTTCAGTTCTTTGAGAGACGAATGCCTGCCGTGTTTTACAAGGTAAGTTTTCACAGGATCAGTAATGATGAGGTTGGTGGGTTTTGGAAATTGAAAGTTACACGTGAACAGCTTGTGGGACTATTTCATTTATCATTGCCGTCTTGCCGTTTTATGTTCTGATAAAACCTGTATTTATAATACAAGCATGAGATGGTGGAAATTCTCAGCAGGTTTGGCAGAATCTGTGCACACGCATCAAATTTTAAACACTTCCATGTGTCACCTGTGTTCCTGAAGTATACTGATCCTTGGGTTCAAAAAAAGTTGATAAAAACTTTTCAAAGCAGCTGCCCCATCTCTAAGCGTTATTACATATCAAGGAATCACATTATCTCACAGCCATGTGGCATTTACACTCCCCCAAAGCTTGAATAATATTCTGCAACTGCATTCATGGAGAAAGAGATAAAATTCGGGACAAATGTTATTTTCTGAATCTTATGTTAGATCAATGACTCTGCCACATGGCTGAAGTTTGCAACCGAATTATATTTCAACAAAACAAGGATTTAAATTGCAATCAGACTGCACGGTTTGATATTCTCGGCCGGTCACATTGGTCGTGAGCAGAGTTTCTGGATTGTAGGAGTTAACATGTTCATTTCATATACGATGAGTTCCCCGATTTAAAATAAGGTCGAAACATTATCGAAATTAATATTTTTTTGAATTTTCCCCGATTCTTGATCGCTGTTGAATATGAACTGGATTGGAGCAGACAAAATGTAAATTTGTTCTTCACCATTTATTGAAAAAAAATACCCTCAGCAAAGTCGCTGCTGGCATACTGTTGCTTTTCTGCTTCCACTGTCACACTCACGATGCAGCTGATGCAGGCTGATGGATTAGCCATGGCAAATGAGTGATGTTCCGGTTCGACAGTGGCAAAAGTGCCTCAGTAAGGTACTCTGGGCGTACATTTTCTGGTTAATGTTTCAGCCATTCATGACTGAGATATGGAGATATTTCTTCACTCCAAGGCTTGTGAATCTTTGGAATTCTTTGACTTGTTATTGTCACATGTATTAGCATACAATAAAAAGTATTGTTTCTTGCGCGCTGGACAGACAAAGCATACCGTTCATAGAGAAGGAAACGAGAGAGTGCAGTTTGTAGTGTTACAGTCATAGCCGGGATGCTAGAAATTGAATTGAAGCATTGTGAGAGAGTTTAAAAGAGTTAGAATGAAGTTTTAGAAGCATAGAACGAGAGTAAAAGATAGAGTTAGAAGGTATGCTGGGCACAGCTTCCAAGAGTTCGCCTCGCTCGGACGCCATCTTGCATCAATTCTGTAGCGGCACAGAGGTCTGTGAATCTTCAGTTGATGAAGACTTTGAAGGTTGAGGTGGAGAGTTGTTGGAATCTAAGTGAATGAAGGGCTGTTGGTATAAGCTGGGAAATTGGGATTGAGGCTGTGGATCTGCCTTGATTCAGTCATGGAGGAGGCTCAATGGTTCATGTGACCCAATTCTACTCCATTGATGCTGTTCATTGGCAATACCAGATACGGCATCAATAGGTTCTGCTGGTACCATTGATGAGCTCAGGGCAGTAATGATGTGGAGTTTCCGGCGCTGGACTGGGGTAGGCACAGTAAATAATCTCACAGCACCAGGTTAAAGTCCAACAGGTTTATTTGGTAGCACAAGCTTTCGGAGCACGCCCCTTCATCACGTGAGTCACCTGATTCGGACAGTGCTCCGAAAGTTCGTGCTACCAAATAAACCTGTTGGACTTTAACCTGGTGCTGTGAGAGAACTGACTGGGCAGTGATAGTAGTTGAAGCGTGTGATCGAATCTCATCACCGCTATATGTCCAGTTCCTTAACTTTATGAAATACCTTTGTTATCACACAAATTCCAATGGAACGCAAATGTAAATTATTGTTTGCAATTGATAGGTTTGTGGAACCAGTTTCCTTGAATCATTGCATCGCAATGTCTCTGTGGTGCAGTGGTTGTCACATTCGCCTTACACACGAAAGATCCCTGGTTTGATCGCGGCAGAAATACTTTCATCATAAACAGAAAAGGTTGGAAGGTCTAAAGAGACATGACAGCATCTGTGGAGAGAGGAAAGAGCCAAACTTTCAAGTCTGGATGACCCTTCGTCAGAGCTCCGGACTCGAAACGATGGCTCTATTCTCTCTCGACAGCTGCTGTCAGACCTGCTAAGATTTTCCAGCATTTTTCTATTTTTGTTTCAGGTTCCATCATCCGCAGTATTTTGCCTGCACAAAAAAAAACAAAAGCTTTTAATTTCAGAGGGATTCGACTACTGGAATTATTTGCGCGTTTGTCACTAAACATGAACTGACCGACTGAGTATTCCCCGTATTTTCTGATTGTAAAGTCAGGAATCACTCAGCGAAAGGGGAAAAAAAAGGATTTTTGTGATAGGGCACAAAGCAGGATGGATTACATGACACCATGAATGGTGGAAAAGACAACATCGAGGAAGTGATGGTGGAGCCTGGGTGGTCTAGTGGTTCAGAGTCAATGTTTCCATAGCTATGGCCCGGAATTGATGATAAACTGTTAACTAAACAGAGCGCTTTGCTCAGCACGGACTGAATTTCTGGAGATGAAAGTATCTGAACATAAAGGAAGAAGGCATAATTTGCTTCAGTTGGTCATAAGATGTTAGAATGACTGTGTGACAATGTCAGTAGCGAAAGTGACTTGAAATGAAGCGGTGGAGACAGAGATGGTTATCAAAGAATTTCAAATCTCTAATATTAGCTTTCCTGGCATGCCGTGGTCAGGTTTCATCGCCATGTTCCACGTTGGAGTACCAGGCAAGTAGCGAATAACTTCTTATTTAACTCTTCATTAAACGAAAGCACGCCTCACAGTGTCTGTTAAGGGAGAAACAAGATCAATCTTCAGCTGTATGAATTGTATTAGAGCCGGAAAAATCAGAGATGTAACAGTAACAAACTCTGAAGAAGAATGACACGGCAGACATTTATCACAAAAACAACTGACACAGATGTCAAATTCTTCCTCTTTCAAGTCTCATCGATTGACTCCTTGTTCTCCACCTCGGATATTTCCACATCCATCAAATATCACCCACCTGAAAATTCAATCTCTTCTTCGCTCCACTGATGATGATACACCAACTCCACGCTGGGCGCAGGAATTGGCTCCATAGCTCAGTGGTTGCATCAGTTGGACAGTTTAAAGTTTATTCATTAGTGCCACAATTAAGCTTACTTTAACACCGCAATGAAGTTTCTGTGACAATTACGTCATCGGCAGAACCGCCACCTTCTCGGGTAAATTGACAGCTAATTTAGCATGGCCAATGTACCTAACCAGCACATCTTTCACTCTGTGGGAATAAGAAGGGGCACCCGCAGGAAACCCACGCAACACGGGGAAAGCATGCAGACTCTGCACAGACAGTAACCAATGCCGGGAATTGAAACCGGGCCCCTGGCGCTGTGAGGCATCAGTGCCACCATGTTGCCCAGAAAGATCTTATCTTGTTCATAAACGGAGAAAGAGCAGACAATGTTTGTAAAGGTGACCTAGTTCTTTTTTAATTGATTAGAAATGGGTGTCGCTGCCGGCCAGCATTTATTGCCCATTCTTGTTGCCCTGGGACAGTTAGGATCAAACACTTTGCTGCAGCTCTGGAGTCAGTGTAGGCCAGGCCGGATAAGGGACGGCAGGTTTCCTTCCGTAAAGCACATTACCGAACTCACTGTTTGTTTTTCCGACAATCGACAATGGTTTCATGGTCATCAGTAGATTCTTAATTCCAGATAGTTTTTATTGAAAAACAATTCTACAACGTGCCGTGGCAGGATTCAAAAGCGGGGCCCCATAAAATTGGATGAGTTTCTGGATAAATAATTTCGCGATAATATCACCAGGCCATCGTCTTTCCTAATATAAGCGTTTGTCTTGAGAGATTTGGGTGTGTTTGTACAAGGAACGCAGGAAGATAGCATGGTGGTGCAGCAAACAATAGGAAGGGAATAGCATTTTGGTCTTTATTGCCAACAGATTGCTGTATAAGAATAAAAACACCAATTTACATTTATACAGGGTTTTGTTGGGAGCAAGTGTGAAATATTCGGTGCAGTTCTGATATCGACAATGCTTTTTATTTTCGAAAAAGGCTACCCTTCCATCGGAGACGGTCCACTGGGTAGGTTCCTGTGATGAAAGAGTTCTCCTGGGATGAGAGGCTGTGTAAATTGGGCTGAAATTCCCTGGAGTTTAGAAGACTGAGAGACAATTTTATTGAACCTACAGAATACTGAGAGATTGTTTCCCAGTCTCAGATGAGGACACATCGGAGAACTGACACACAAACACATCCAGCCAAGACTCTAATTCTTAACTTTAATTGCATATTTGAAATGAATATATATTATACCATGTGATATGGATGATATGAATATTCATTAAATAAATAATGTTGACAACACCTGACAACAGTCGAGCGGCAACACTTGAGAAATATTTTTATTGTTGCCTCTGTTCACAAGCCGGAACTGCGCGACAATGAATGCTTATGGGGAAAATAAAAGTACAACGACCGCCTCTGGATGGTACTGAGCCACCAAACATTTGCTTAAAGTCGAACGCAATAACGAATTCCGCAATTAAGACGAAGACACACTATATTAGGGTGTCAGCAAGTGCTGTTATATATCCAACCCCAATTTTCTTTTTTAAAAACATAGTCGAGAACTACAACATGACCACATCGTTTACAATACTATGCAAACCCCTTTGACTACTTTACCCCCCACAGCGTTGCAGCGATTTAGGGGTTTCCCGCTTCTCCCAACATTGGAAAGGGCCGTTTGAGAGAGCAGAAAGGGACAAACTGTTTCTATTGACGATTGTCAGTAACCAAAAATTGGGACTGAAGGTAATTTATGAAAGACCGAATTGTATTTATGCGACGCCTTTCCCGGTTGGTGGACGTCACAATGCGCTTTGCAGCCAAAGAAAGACCGTCACAATTGAAACTAAGACAAAGACAAGGAAGGGGGCACTCGGATTTGAGCCGAGGGCCGTTTGATCTGCAGTCAAATGCTCTACCACTGAGCTACACCCCCTCAGCTGTGAACTGATGCTCGGGATCCAGCATAGTCTTATTAAGTGGTGGAGGGGGTTCCAGTGGTCAGACTGCATCACGCTTTGTCTCAGAGTTACTGGTTTCTGAGTGAAGTCGGAGAGCTCAGCGTTTAAGTTAGCGAGATGTTTTCTTGTGATTTGGCTGAGATTTGGATCCAGGACTAGGAGATGTTTGTGTCAATCTAACCAATAAAATCAACCCCATTTGTCATGCAGATTTGAACTTGTATCCCCATCTCTCTTGGCAGCGCTTTGCAGCCTATCACTGTCCTTCACAATCTGTGTTTGTTCTTGAACTGTTGCCCATGTGACATTTCCAATTCGGACACAAATATCGATCTAACTCCACTGCTTCTGACAGAGCTGTTTTCGATCAGGAAACAACTCAGGTCTCTTACATGGATTATCAAAAACTTTAAATCTTAGCATATTGAAGCCGATCAATGACCCTGAAAGCGCCAAATCCGAAGCACTGGACCACGAGGATTTCATTCTCCTGGTTCTCCCATAGACTGAATACAGGAATTCCACAGTGCCAATTATTCACAGTCGCATTCTCCTTCCAGTTTTGTACACGTTGTTCAGCTTTGAAAGTATTCATCTTTTCACATTAGCTTCCAGTGTGATGAAAGCAGATCAGTGATGAGCTGACGTTTTTCAACAGATTTACCACAATAAGGTTTATAACAAACATTACTCTTTGAATGTGGTGAGATACAGTGAAATTTAATGCAGTAGAAGGTAACTCACTCATTCTGATAGTTGGTACCAGCAATTGCAATGTAAATATGATGTCGAGATACCGGCGTTGGACTGGGGTGGGCACAATAAGAAGTCTCACAGCATCATGTTAAAGTCCAACACGTTCATTTGCTTCGATAATAAAATCAATTTGCTTTATTTGATCAGCGCCCCGAAAGCTCCTGAATCCAAATAGACCTGGTGTTGTAAGACTTCCTAATGTAAATATGAATTGTTGTGGGTAATGGACAGGATTGTGGAATGGGGCAGATTTTTCCTTCTTCCTGTTCAACCTGCCACAAGTATCTCTCCCGTTTTCGACCAGGAAGCAACATCCACTCTCCTTAATTCATGTGTTGCACGAGAGCAATGAATCATCATTCCCGACCCGCGAATCGAACCCAAACCGTGGCAGTGAAAGCAGCGAATTCTAGCGACGAAACCAACACGGAAATTGAAGTGACCTGAGCATTATTGAGCAATTGTGGGCGTGTGTGTGCGTGTGTGATTTGGGAGAAAGGTCACGTGCTCTCAGGTAATCCCTGATGAATGAAGCCACCGACCTCGTTATCGCTGAGCGTTTTGTGTTCTTGAGCAATCGGCCTCTGGGGCTGATGCAATGAGGCCAGGAGAGTAACCCACTGCACCGTCTGCAATGTGATTGCGGTCCGATTTGCTGAAAGCTGTTAATTTTATAAAAATAATCTTTTTGCGAATTGTAAATGAAATGCCCTTCAGTACCCGGTAAGAATTCGCACACCAGGTTGAAGTGCAACAGGTTTGTTTGAAATCACGAGCTTTCGGAGCACAGCTCCTTCATCACTCATGCTGAGGATTCACCACATTTTTCTGTCTTTGAATGAAAGCAATAGATATCGCGTCAATTCCCCGGTATCCTGAGTGTACGACACTGATTTCCACAGTACACTGCTTTAAATGTTTGTTTTCAATGTGAAATTAAGTAGTTTGATTCCATGTGAAGCATTTAAACTTACACTCTTCCGGGAAGATGGTGACATAGTGGTAAAATCAGTGGAGTAGGAATCCTGTGACCCAGGCTCACAGGTCACGATCCCAAAGCAGTCTAGAACTGAAACGGAATTGAAAGCTAGTCTCCGTAATGAAGCTTTGTTTTCTGATTGTCATGAAAACACATCTTGCAGAAGGAAATCTGCCATCCTTCTCCTTTCTGGCCTCCATGGGACTCCAGAGGAAAGGCAATGTGATTGACTCTTAACTGCCCTCTGAAATGGCCCAGCAAAATACTAAGTTCAGAGGGAAATAGGGGTGGACAACAAACGCTGGCATTGACAACGAAATATATATTGCATTAGCAGCATTTTAAGAAATGATTAATTCTCATTTTGTTTCATTTCATGTCAAACAGGGTGACATATTCTGGTGTCTTATTATTTAAGACCTCAACCTTTCAACTGTTCAAACAGGTAAGATTCAGTCAGAGAAAAGTGAACCACTGTGATCCAAAACTAGGTTTTGTACTTGCTGCGAATCCCACCTCAAATTAGAAAATGTTGGAAGCACTCATCGGCTTCAACAGCTTCTGTGGAGAAGGAAAGAGAGTGAATGATTCAGGTTGCTGACCTTTGACCCTAACTGGAAAAATTAAGTCAAGGAAAATAGAGAGGGAGAGGAGGAAAGAACAAACGGTCTTTTGATAGGATGGAAGGCTGGAGTGATTGAATTACAATGGAGATTATTATTGTTCCCACTGACACAATCTCGCAGATCTGGGTTTAAATCTCATAATAAATGAGAATAAAACCTCTCGCTGAGTTCAGCGCTCAACTCCCCGCCTTCCAGTGAACTGGAGGCAGTTTTCAGTTACAAACCCACAACTCTGAGATAAACAACGCAGAAAGGAGAAAGACTCAGTTTGAGCGGTGACACTTCTGGAGGAACGGAGATCTGGAATCACTCAGGAATGAGACAAAGTTTAAAAATCGACGTCGCCCAACGTGGGGCTCGAACCCACGACCCTGAGATTAAGAGTCTCATGCTCTACCGACTGAGCTAGCCGGGCACACGTACTCAAATGCTTTCCATAACCTAAAATGCACGGAGACAAATACGGTTTTTCCATCTGGTGTCTCAGCTTGTTCTGATTTCAAAGTTTGCAATGAATCCACCGACAGAATCCCCAAAGTTCCTATCCATTCATCTCAATCATTAATTACATTATTCACATCTTCCAATTCTTAGCTTCACCTCTCCCAAATATTCCAAACTCCTCTTACGTCATTCACCTTATTTTTCTTTGTTCTTAATAATTTAGCCAGGGGTGGAGGGAACTCAACATTTACACTGTCAAACTGTTTCCCAGTTTCCGACTTTTCAACAAGATCACCTCTGATTATTCTAAACTCCAGAGCGAACAGACTCATCCCACTGATTCTCTGCTCCCAGGAGAAACCCATAAATCAATCCAGTGAACCTCGGTTACACACAGACAGCTAAATAATGGACAGAGCAAGGAGCAAAAGATGTCAACGTAATAAAAACATCGTCAGTGAGTCTGAGGGAGTTATATAGAGACAATGAGAAACAGAGATAGCGAGTGTGGTACACATCCACAATCCAAGAATGAATAACAATAATCACACAGCTTGCTGTCTCAACCAACAAACATGGGGTCCTCTAAACTGGTGAACAGAGATCAAGTGAATGGCCACAAGCATATTAACCTTTTAATGTCTTGATTTTCTTGTGTGAGTGTTGTGTTGATAGATTGCCTGCTATCTGTGCTCAGGTTCTCAAACCAAATCCCACGTAAACCAATCCCAACGTTTGCACTGAAAATACATTTATAAAACCTATGACTTGTCCAATATGAAACAACAGCTGATTGAGGGATCGAGTCCGGCATGTGAACCCGAGATCGCTCACACGTTTGTAGATGTTTACTCCCCAGGCCCGAGTCATACCTCTCGTCCAATGAGCCACTGCTGCGGATGTGGTTCAATGAAAATATTTCCATTGACTTCCAAAGCTGCTCAGACTTCTGCAGTGAAAGGTGAAAATGCTGGAAAAACTCAGAAAGCCAGACAGCTTGTGTGCACAGGAAAACAAATCTTATATTTTAGCTCCATAACCTTTCATTGGGAACAACTGGGAATTTTTAGAAATGTAGGAAGTTTTAAACAAGTGTTATCCAGCAGCATAAACAAGAGGGTTTGAGGCCTCTTGCCGGGTGTAAATCAGGAGAGATTAAATGAGGGAAACAAAGTAATTTAAAGTAATAAAACCACAGAATGGGGCCATTCCTCAGTCCCTTACAGGACTCAGTTGTGTTGTGGATGAAGGGGAGCCTGTGAGTGTAATGTACGTAGATTACATTGGAGCCACGGTGATGAGTTGGTGGGTTTGAAAAATTGAAATTTACACTTAGGAACATAGAATTAGGAGCAGAAGTGGGCAAATTCAGCGCTTCGAGCCTGAACCATCATGCAATCAGTTCATGACTGATCTCTCCCTGTTCTCAAATCCACCTCCCTACCTGTTCCAATATCCCCTCATCCCTTTAATTATCAGGAATATATCTGTCTCTTTCTTGAAATCATTTAATGATTCAGACTCAACCGTGCTATACGGCAATGCATCCCACAAATTCACGACCCTCAGTGAGAAGCAGTTCCTCCTCATCTCAGTTTTAAATCTACCACCTCTCAACCTATACATTTGACATGGTGTTCCCGATTGCGCATAAGAAAAAAGATTTCACTTTCTTCAATCCTATTTAGAATTTTATACACCACGATCACTTCAGCATCTTGTGGGACTATTTGACCTCACTGTCGATTTCATGTCCCAGCAAACACAATCAGTGTTGTCATTAGCTGAAGCAGTCACTTATGTTCCATCCAAACTGGACACATGAAGGGATATGTGGTAAGTCATTTTGAAAAACACAGTTCACCCGTGGCCCTGGGAGTCCAGTGGGTTGTATTCAGTACTCCCCATTGTTGTTTGTTTTCAATTCCCGCTTAGAGAACGATTATTTATAGCTGTCAGCAAACTATTGAAAAATAACGTGATTTACTATCTGATCGAAAGTAGATCTACTAATATGAGCCGAGTGAGTTTTGCAAGTCTACATCACAGCTGGAAACGTCACATGTGCAACAGGTCAAGAACAAACACAGTAGCAGAAAGATAGTAATAGGCTGCAAAGCGCTGACAATTGAGATGGTGATGTAAGGTAACATCTGGATGGTAAAAAGGTCAGATTTTGGCGTTCACACTGAATTATTCAACTTTTCCCTCACTCTGCAACGAAAATATTTGGAAAAGGTTCTCTCTCGTTTCAAACAGTCGGAAGTGGAATTAATAACTGTAAGTGGAATGTCTGTTGTATGTTGTCACTGATTGAATGTATCACTGGGATGGAAACAGAAGGTTCCATATTGCAACAGAGACTTGCTTGTGGTGAATGTAGTCTGGCCTGGCGCGAAAAATAAAGCAACACATGCAGTGTGTGTAAAGCAAGTTGTAAAACAGGCTACAAGCAGCTGGTCTGGTGGTCAGAGTTTGACACTTTCACTGCTGTTTCGATTGGTGGTCAGGTAATGGAGATTTGTTGCTCTCATCCAAGCCGTAAAAACAAATGTCAGTTATTGCCTGGTGGGACATATAAAACACAATCTCGCCTCGTGTCCTGAAGTGAAGACTGAGCAAATTCAACAGGAGGTTTTTTTCCTGTCATTTCTGGCAGGATATTGGGAACCAGACAAGGCTAAGGGCAGTTTAAATGGTGCTGGTCCTTCACTGCAGCTCATTCTGTTTCTGACTGGATGTGATTCCTGCTTGTTACACAGTTCAGGATAAATTGATTCAGTAAAGGAGCAGGCTCAAGCCAACTGATGGACTGTCGCAGCTCCAGTGCTGCTAATTTCAATAACGATACCAGTAAAGGACACAACTGCTGACATGGTAACGTAGCCGAGTAATCTAAGCCAGTGGCTGAAGGTCCAGTCTTTACGGAGTTGTTGTGTTCGACTGCAGCCACTGCCAGAATGGGTTTGAGTTTAGGTCCCTGCAGTTAAAGTCCAGCATTTCAGATTGAATGCAAGAGTTTGTGCCGTGTCGTTTTTGGCATGAAGAAAGAGGAGCGACAGAGCAATGTGAACAGATGTTGAGGTAAAGGAACGAGTGTGGAAGGACTGGAGCAAATTATCGTGGATTCTGGAATCGGAAACAAAAAGAGAAAATGCTGGAAAATCTCACCAGGTCTGGCAGCATCTGTAAGGAGTGAAGAAAGCTGACATTTCGAGACCAGATGACCCTTTGTCAAAGCTGGGAGGAGTGGAACTGCTCCGATGGAGAATATAAACGGGAACACCGGTTGAATGGCTGTCTGTCGAAATAAACAGCAGGATTGCAAACATTGAGACTGCAGTCCCGGCCCAGGGGATGGATTGGGATTTTCTAACTGAGGTTCAAATCCTATCATGTGCGCTTCCCGTCATTCCTCATTGTGACTTTTTTTTAATTGAAAGTTATTGGAAATGAAGCAATGGGTGCAGAGATGATCAACTCACTCCATATTTGTCACATCAGCGTCACTGAGGGTCTAGTGATCAGCGTCGGCGCCGTGACGCGGTTTCGATTCCCAGTCTCGGAGTGAATAAATTTTTGTTCATTTCTTCATTCAATAAAAACAGCGTCCGTGAAGGGAACAACAAGCTAAATCTTCCAGCTGGATGAACTTGTATCAGAGCTGGAAAAATCAGAGATGTAACATTAACGATAAACTCTGAAGAAGAACCACATGTCACACACAACATACATGTCAAGTACATACACAATACACATGTCAAATCATGTCACTTTCAACTTCTGTCTTTTAACTTCCGGCACTCCACCTCAGACATTTCCACATTCATCAAAAATCTCCGTCCTCAAACCCTATCGTGGTTCTCAATCCACGGATAATGCTGCACTTAGTGGCAGCTCCTTGCAGCATTTGGCTCCATAGCTCAGTGTTTAGAGCACTGGTCTTGTAAACCAGGGGTCGCGAGTTCAATTCTCGCTGGAGCCTACGGGCAAAGTTTAGCTGATAGAAGCTGTAGGAAAGGGGAAGAGAGTCTAATAGTCAAACAAGAGATAAGTCGAGGTTCAGATCGGGTGTGATTTTGGAAAGCGAAAAGATATGTCCTTCTTCGTAAAAAAATCGAAAGAGCAGGACATATTTGAAGAGCTAAAATAGGTTAGTGTCGATATTGAGAATAGAATAGATGCATTTGTACAAGGAATGCATAAAGCTGGCATGTAGGTGCAGGCAATGATTGGAAGGAAACTTGCTTTTTAGTCTTTATTGACGGCAGACTGGAGTCCAAGTATAACGAGGTGTTGCTGCAGTTGTACAGGGTTTTGTTGAGACCACATGTTGAATATTCTGTGCAGATATGATATTCACATTTAATAAAGGGTTTATTTGCATTGGAAACGGTGCAGATAAGGTTCAGCAGATGATCCCTGGGATGAGGGAGTTGTCGTATGATGAGAGGCTGAGTAAATTGGGCTGAAAGTCTCTGGAGTTTGGAGGAATGAGAGGCGATTTCATTAAATCTACACAAGTCTGATTGGGTTTGACAGGGTGGAGGCTGAGAGATTTCTTCTGCTTGTCGGGAAATCTAACCCACGGCAGTACAGTCTCAGGAAAATGGGCTGATCATTTCGGCCTAAGATAAGGCGAAATTACTTCACTGAAATAAGACCATAAGACCATAAGACATAGGAGCGGAAGTAAGGCCATTCGGCCCATCGAGTCCACTCCACCATTCAATCATGGTTGATTTCAACTCCATTTACCCGCTCTCTCCCCATAGCCCTTAATTCCTCGAGAAATCAAGAATTTATCAATTTCTGTCTTGAAGACGCTCAACTTCTCGGCCTCCACAGCCCTCTGTGGCAATGAATTCCACAGACCCACCACTCTCTGGCTGAAGAAATTTCTCCTCATCTCTGTTCTAAAGTGACTCCCTTTTATTCTAAGGCTGTGCCCCCGCGTCCTAGTCTCCCCTGTTAATGGAAACAACTTCCCTACGTCCATCCTATCTAAGCCGTTCATTATCTTGTAAGTTTCTATCAGATCTCCCCTCAACCTCCTAAACTCCAATGAATATAATCCCACCATCCTCAGACGTTCATCGTATGTCAGGCCTACCATTCCTGGGATCATCCGTGTGAATCTCCGCTGGACCCGCTCCAGTGCCAGTATGTCCTTCCTGAGGTGTGGGGCCCAAAATTGCTCACAGTACTCCAAATGCGGCCTAACCAGTGCTTTATAAAGCCTCAGAAGTACATCTTTGAAATCTTTGAAATTCCCTATGCCAGACAGTTATGGAAGCTCCATCATCGAATACATTTAAGGTTGGGATAGACAGGTTTCTGGCCTCTCGGGGAATTCAGGGATATGGGGAGCTGGTGAAAAACTGAGTTGTACCCCAAGATCAGCCATAACAAGCTATTTTATTCAAATAACCAAGAACTTTAAGGAAACAAGTAAAACATGTTAATTAAGGTACTGCCCTTCATTGACTGGAAAGTGCTTTGTGACGTCCGCTGGTCGGGATAGGTTCTATATAAATGCAAATATTTCATGATCTTCAATCCTCGTCCTCTGTTACTGAGCCCAGTCAGTGGGAACAGTCTGTCCCTCCCTGCTCTATCAAACGGCCGTTTTCCATGTTAGAAGGGATGAACCATTACACCACAACAACACTGTGGGGTAAAATAATAAAATATACATGTTTAGATTTGTAAACGATGCCATCATTTGGTCTTTCTGTGTCAGGTTTGGTGAAAATTGAATTGGCGTCTAACTTGCAGCCAACACGCTGTCACCCTGATTTAGGATGCCATGTAAGCTTCAGTTGCGTCAGTCTCTGTGGCGCAATTGGTTAGCGCGTTCGGCTGTTAACCGAAAAGTTGATGGTTCGAGACCATCCAGGGACGGGGCTTTCACTTTTTTTTCCTCTCCATCTGCTTTCATTGTCTCTCGGTTTTTGAGTGTCACTGGGCAACACTAAAAAAAAACTTATCGTGTGTTTCTGCCTCTACTGTTAGCCGACGTTAGTCTATTGAACATTTATCTCTGACATCTTATTTGTAACAATTTATATATTTCAAATATTATTAAACTCAATAACTGAACTCGAAACTTTAACCCATGTTTGATCTTGGGTTTCCATTTTCCTGCCCATTCCTCTTCTTTCTCAGATTTCTCAGGAATCTGTCTGTCCCAACCTGAAATGTGTTCAATAAGGAAAATACACAGCAAGTCGGCAAAGATCAGTGGAATGAGGACTGAGTTAAACTTTCACCAGAATGCTGTTTTTATAATTGCAAAGTCCTGAGATTGAGAGCAGATAGTTCACATGGAAAAGGGCTGTTTGATAGAGCAGATAGGGACACACTGTTTCCACTGACGAGGGTCAGTAACCAAAGGATTGGGATTGAAGATAATTAATGAAAGACCGACTTGTATTTATGTCGCGCCTTTCCCGGTTGCTGGACGTCACAACGCGCTGTGCAGCCAATGGAAGACAGTTGCAATTGAAAAAAAAGTATCAGCGAGACAAGGAAGGGAGCATGCGGATTGGAACCGAGGACCTCTTGATCTGCAGTCAAATGCGCTACCGCTGAGCTACACCCCCTCAGTCGCAAGCTGGTTCACGGGAGCCAACATATTCTTATTAAGTGTGGAGGGGGATCGAGTGGTCAGACTGCATCCCGCTTTGTCTCAGAGTTACTGGTTTCTGAGTGAAGTCGGAAAGCTTAGTGTTTAAGTTAGCGAGATGTTTTCTTGTGATTTGGCTGAGATTTGGATCCAGGTCGAGGAGATATTTGTGTCAACCTAATCGATAAAATTTACCCCATTGTCACACAGATTTGTATCCCCATCTCTATTGGCAGCGCTTTGCAGCCTATCACGGCCTTTCACTATCTGTGTTTATTCTTAAACTGTTGCCCATGTGACATTTCCAATTCAAACACAGAATTATAGATCTAACTGCACTGCTTCTGACAGAGCTGTTTTCGATCAGGAAGCAATTCAGGTTTGTTGAACGGATTATGAAAAACTTTAAATCTTAGCATATCGAAGCCGATCTATGACTCTGAAAGCGCCGAATCCTAAGCACTGGACCACCAGAATTTCATCTTCCTGATTCTCCCAGAAACTGAGTACAGGAATATGCACAGTGCCAATTATTCACGGTTGCACTCACCTTCCAATCTTGTGCACGTTGTTCAGCTTTGAAACTGTTCATATTTTCACATTCGCTTCCAGTGTGATGAAAGCGCAGCTGTGATAAGCTGAACCTTTTCAACAGATTAACTACAATAAGGTTTATAACAAACATTACTCTTTGAATGTGGTGAGCTACAGTGAAATTTAATGCAGCAGAAGGTAGCTCACTCATTTTGACAGGAGGTGCCAGCAATTGCAATGTAAATATGATGTCGAGATACGGGTGTTGGACTGGGATGGGCAGAATAAGAAGACTCACAGCATCATGTTAAAGTCCAACTGGTTCAATTGCTCCGATAATAAAATAAATTTGCTTTATTTTATCAGCGCCCCGAAAGCTCTTGATTCCAAATCGATCCGGTGTTGTGAGACTTCTTCATGGAAATATTAATTGTTGTGGGTAATTGACAGGATTGTGGATTGGGGCAGATTTTTCCTCCCTGCTGTTCAACCTGCCACAAGTATCGCTCCCGTTTTAAATCAGGAAGCAATACCCACTCTCCTTAATTCATGTGTTGCACGAGAGCAATGAATCATCATTCCCTAACCGGGAATCGAACCCAGACCATGGCATTGAAGGCGGCGAATTCTAACGACTCGACCAACAAGGAAATTGAGGTGTCCTGAGTATTATTGAGCAAGTGTGCGTGCGTGTGCATGTGTGTGTGGGTGTGTGGGTGGGTGCGTGCGGGTGGGCGGGCAGGTGGGTGGGTGCGTGCGTGCGTGTGTGGTTTAGGAGAAAGGTCTTGTGCTCTCGGGTAACCGCTGATGAATGAAGCCGTCGACCTCTTTATCGCTGAGCTTTTTGTGTTCTTGAGCAATCGTCCTCTGGAGCTGATGCAATGAGGCCAGGAGAGTAACCCACTGCACCGTCTGCAATGTGATTGCGGTGCGATTTGCTGAAAGCTGTTAATTTTATAAAAATCATCTTTTTGCGAATTGTAAATCAAATGCCCTTCAGGGCCCGGTAAGAATTCTCTCCAGCTAAAAGTGCAGCTGGTTTATTTGGAATCTCTAGCTTTCGGAGCGCAGCTCCTTCATCACTCACACTGAGGATTCACCACATTTTTCTGTCTTTCAATGAACGCAATCGATATCTCATCAATTCCCCGGTATCCTGAGTCTCTGACAATGATTTCCACAGTACACTGCTTTAAATCTTTGTTTTCAATGTGAAATTAAGCGGTTTGTTCCATGTGAAGGATTTACACTTATACCCTTCGGGGATGATGGTGAAGTAGTGGTAAAATCAGTGGAGTATGAATCCCGTGGCTCAGGCGCACAGGTCCCGATCCCACCACAATCTAGAACTGAAACGGAAGTGAAAGCTAGTCTCAGTAATGAAGCTTGTTTTCTGATTGTCATGAAAACTCATCTGGACCTTTTGCAGAAGGAAATCTGCCATCCTTCCGCTTTCTGGCCTCCATTGGACTCCAAACTCAAGTCAATGTGATTGACTCTTAACTGCCCTCTGAAATGGCCCAACAAAATACGCAGTTCAGTGGGAAATAGGGATGGACAACAAATGCTGGCATTGACAATGAAATATATATTGCATTAGCAGCATTTTATGAAAGGATTAATTCTCATTTTGTTTCATTTCATTTCAAATAGGGTGACATATTCTGGTGTCTCATTATTTAAAACCGCAGCCCTTTAACTGTTCAAACAGGTAAGGTTCAGTCAGAGAAAAGTGATCCACTGTCATCCCCAGCAAGGTATTGTAGTTGCTGCAAATCCCACCTCAAAACTGAAAATGTTAGAAGCACTCATCGGCTTCAACAGCTTCTGTGGAGAGGGAAAGAGAGTGAATGATTCAGGTTGCTGACCTTTGACCCTAACTGGAAGAAATGTGTCATTTAATGGTTTACAAACACGTACAGAATCAAGGAAAATAGAGAGGGAGAGGAGGAAAGGACAAACGGTCTTTTGATCGGATGGAAGGCTGGAGTGATTGAATTACAATGGAGCTGATTATTGTTCCCACTGACACAATCTCGCAGATCTGGGTTTGAATCTCATAATAAATGAGAACAAAACCTCTCGCTGAGTTCAGCGCTGAACTCCCGCCTTCCAGTGAACTGCAGGCAGTTTTCAGTCACAAACCCACAACTCTGAGATAAACAACGCAGAAAGGAGAAAGACTCAGTTTGAGCGGTGACACTTCTGGAGGAACGGAGATCTGGAATTCACCCAAGAATGGGGCAAAGTTTAAAACGATGCCACCCAACGTGAGGCTCGAACCCACGGTCCTGTGATTAAGAGTCGTATACTCTACCGACTGAGCTCGCCAGGCACATGGATCAGGCTCGTTTCCATAACCTAAAATGCATGGAGACAAATATTGTTTTTCCAACTGATGTCTATACTTGCTCTGATTTCAAAGTTTACAATGAATCGACCTACAGAATCCCCAAGTTTCCTATCCCTTCCTCTCAATCATCAATTACATCATTCACATCTTCCAATGCTCAGCTTCACCTCTCCCAAACATTCCAAACTCCTCTTACACAATTCACCTTTTTATTGTTCATAATAAACGAGCCAGGGGTGGGGGGAACAGCCTCTCAGCATGTACACTGTCAAACTGTTTCCTACTTTCAGACTTTTCAATAAGATCACCTCTGATTATTCTAAACTCCAGAGCGAACAGACTCACCCCACTGAATCTCTCCTCCCAGGAGAAACGCAGAAATCAATTCAGTGAACCTCGGATGCACAGAGACAGCGAATGAATGAAGACAGCAAGGATCAAAATCGGTCAACGTAATAAAAACACAGTCAGAGACACTAACAGATTCTGAGGGAGATATATAGAGACAATGAAAAACAGAAATAGCGAGTGAGGTACACATCCACAACCCATGAATGAATAACAATATACACACAGCCAGCTGCCTGAACCGACAAACATGGGGTCCTCTAAACTGGTGACCAGAGATCAAGTGAGTGGCCACAAGCATATTCACCTTTTAATGTCTTGATTTTCTTGTGTGAGTGTTGTGTTGATAGATTGCCTGCACTGTGTGCCCAGGTTCTCATACCAAATCCCACGAAAACCAATCCCACCGTTTGCACTGCAAATACATTTACAAAACCTTTGACTTGTCCAATACGAAACGACAGCTGATTGAGAACTCTCGCTCGGCCTTTGAACCCGGGATATCTCGCATGTTGGTGATGTTAACACCCTCAGCCCGAATCATACCCCTTGTCCAACGAGCCGCTGCTGGGGAAATTGTTCAATGAAAATATTTCCATTGCCATTCAAAGCTGCACAGATTTCTGCAGTGCAAGGTGAAAATGCTGGAAAAACTCAGAAAGTCAGACAGCTTGTGTACATAGGAAAACAAATCTCATATTTTAGCTCCATAATCTTTGATTACTACGGGGCATGGTAAGAAATTAGGAGGTTTTAAACAAGTGTTATCCAGCAGCATAACAAGAGGGGAGACCTCTGGCCGGGTGTAAATCAGGAGGGCTTAAATGAGGGGAAAAAAGAATTTTAAAGTAATTACACCACAGAATGGGGCCATTCCCAAGTCCTTTACAGGACGCAGTTGAGTTGTGGATGAAGGGGAACCTGTGGATGTAATGTACGTAGATTACATTGGAGCCACAGTGATGAGTTGGTGGGTTTAGAAAATTGAAAGTTACACTTAGGAAATAGAATTAGGAGCAGAAGTGGGCAAATTCAGTGCTTCGAGCCTGAACCGTCATGCAATCAGTTCATGACTGATCTCTCCCTGTTCTCAAATCCACCTCCCTACCTGTTCCAATATCCCCTCATCCCTGTTATTATTAGGAATATATCTGTCGCTTTCTTGAAATTCCACAAATTCACGACCCTCTGCGAGAAGCAGTTCCTCCTCAAATCAGTTTTAAATCTACCGCCTCTCAACCTATATATTTGACCTGTTGTTCTCCATTGCCCCATGAGAAGAAACATTTCGTGAACGTTCAATCTATCAATTATTTTTAGAATTTTATATACCCCGATCACTTCAGCATGTTGTGGGACTATTTTACCTCACTGTCGATTTCATGTCCCAGCGATCTCAAACGGTGTTATCATTAGCTGCAGCAGTCCATGTTCCATCCAAACTGGACATATTAAGAGATGTATCGTAAGTCAATTTGAAAAACACATTTCACCCGTGACCCTGGATGTCCAGTGGGTTGTGTTCAGTACCACCCCAGTGTTGTTTGGTTTCAATTCCCGCTCAGGAAACGATTATATTTTGCTCTCGGCAAACTATTAAAAATAAAAGCAGATCTCCTAACATCAACCGAGTGAGGTTTGCATGTCTACATCACAGCTGGAAAGGTCACATTTGCAACAGGTCAAGAACAAATATAGTAGCAGAAAGACAGTGATAGGCTGCAAAGCGCTGACGATAGAGATGGTGATGTAAACTAACATCTGGATAGTAAATCGGTCAGATTTTAGCGTTCACACTGAATTATTAAACCTTTCCCTCACTCTGCAACGACAATATTTTAAAAGGTTTCTGTCCAGTTTTGAACCGTCGGAAGCGAAAGTAATAACTGTGCGTGGAATGCCTGTTGTCTGTTGTAATGGACTGAATATATCACTGTGGTGCAAACAGAAGGTGCCATTTTGCGGCAGAGACTTGCTTGTGGTGAATGTGATCTGGCGCGAAAATTAAAATAACAAAAGCAGCGTGGATAAGGAAAAACTGTAAAATAGGTTGGTCTGATGGTTAGAGTTTGACACTTTCACTGCTGTTCAGATTACAGGTCAGGAAATGAAGATTTGTTGCTCTCATCCAAACCATAAAAACAAATGTCAGGTATTGCCTGGTGGAACATATAAAACACAATCTTTCCTCGTGTCCTGAGGTGAAGACTGAGCAAATTCAACAGGAGGTTTTCATGTCATATCTGGCAGGATATTGGGAATTAGACAAGGTTAAGGCAGTTTAAATGGTGCCGGTCCTTCACTGCAGCTGATTCTGTTTCTGACTGGATGTGATTTCTGTTTGTTCCACAGTTCAGGATGAATTGATTCAGTGAAGGAGCAGGCTCAAACCGACTGATGGCCTTTCTCAGCTCCTTTGCTGCTACTGAATTTCAGTAACGCTTTCAGTAAAGAGCAGGATCGTTACGGGGTAGCGTTACGGGGTAGCGTAGCGGAGCAGTTTAAACCCGTAGTTGGGTCCAGTTTCTGTATAAGCTGTGGGTTCAAATCCCGCCATTGCTCGAGTGGGCTTGAGTTTTGGTCCCTGCAGCTGAAATCCAGCAGTTCAGATTGAATGCAGGAGTTTGTGCCGTGTCGTTTTTGGCAGGAAGAAAGCGGAGACACTGACCAATGTAAACAGTTGTTGAGGTAAAGAAGCGCATGTGGAAGGAGTGGAGCAAATTATTGTCGATGCTGGAATCGGAAACAAAACGGGAAAATGCTGGAAAATGTCAGCAAGTCTGGCAGCATCAGTTATGAGAGAAGAGAGCTGACGTTTCTAGTCCAGATCACCCTTTGTCAAGACTGGAAGGAATTGAGTTGCTCCGACAGAGAATACAAACGGGAACACAGGCTGAATGGCTGTCTGCCGATATAACCACAGGGTTGCAAACATTGAGACTGCAGTCCCGGCCCAGGGGTAGATTGGGATTTTCTAACTGAGGCTCAAATCCTGTCATGGACGCCTCCCGTCATTCTTATTGAAAGTTATTGGAAATGAAGCAATGGGTACAGAGATGATCAACTCATTACAAATCTCTCACATCAGCGTCTCTGAGGGTCGAGTGACCAGAATCGGCGCCGTGACGTCGTTTCAATTCCCAGTCACAGAGTGAATAACTTTTTGTCCAATTCTTCATTTAATGAAAACCCGCCTCATAGCGTTTGTGAAGGGAGCAATATCTAAATCTTCCAGCTGGATGAACTTGCATCGGAGTTGGAAAAGTCAGAGATGCAAGTCCAGGATGCTACCGGGACTTGATGGATTAAGTTATAAGGAGAGGCTGGATAGACTGCGACTTTTTTCTCTGGAGCATAGGAGGCTGAGGGGTGATCTTATAGAGGTCTGTAAAATAATGAGGGGCACAGATCAACTAGATAGTCAATATATTTTCCCAAAGGTAGGGGAGTCTAAAACTAGAGGGCATAGGTTTAAGGTGAAAGGGGAGAGATACAAAAGCCTCCAGTGGGCCAATTTTTTCATACAGAGGGTGGTGAGTGTCTGGAACAAGCTTCCAGATGCAGTAGGAGAGGCGGGTACAATTTTGTATTTTAAAAGGCATTTAGATGGTCACATGGGTACGATTGGTATCGAGGGATATGGGCCAAATGCGGGCAATTGGGATTAGGTTAGGGGTTTAAAAAAAAGGCGGCAAGGACAAGTTGGGCCGAAGGGTCTATTTCCATGCTGTAAACCTCTATGACTCTATGACTCTATGAATCCATGTAACACTAACGATAAACTCTGAAGAAGAATCACATAACAAGCACAACATACATGTCAGATACACACAGAGCACACATGTCAAATCATGTCATTTTCAAGTTGCCTCTTTTAATTTCCTGCTCTCCACCAAATCAAAATCTCCACCAGATTAAAAATCTCCGACCTCAATCCCTATGCTGCTCCTCAATCCACTGATAATACTCCACGCAATGTATAAAACTTGCAGCGCTTGGCTCCGTAGCTGAGTGGATAGAGCCCTGGTCTTGGTCAACCAGGGATCGTGCCTTCAACTCTCGCTGTCGACCAAGCTTAGTTGATGGAAGCTGTGGGGTGGAATCCAACAGACTGCGAGATGAAACAGAGAGCTTTTCTGAGTGAAGGAGCAGATCAGGTGCAAACTTGAAAAACGAGAAGTTATTCTTCTTCATAAAAAAATAGAAAGAGCAGGATATATTTGATGAGTTGAAAATGTAAATGTTGATATTAAGAATAGAATAGATTCGTTGGTACAAGGAATGCATTCAGCTCGCATGTAGGTGCAGCAGGTAATTGGAAGTGGAATTACATTTTGGCCTTTATTGCCGGCAGACTGGAGTCCAAGAATAACGAGGTGTTTCTGCTGTTGCACAGGGCTGGTTGGAACCACATGTTGAATATTCTGTGCAGGTGTGATAGTCAAAGGGACGTGCTTGCATTGGAAACGGTAAAGAGAAGATTCACCAGATTGCTCCCTGGGGTGAGGGAGCTGTCCTGTGATGAAATTCTCTGGAGTTTAGAAGAATAAGAGGCGATCTCATTAAACCGACACAGCTCTGAGTAGGTTTGATGGGAGATTGTTTTTTTTCTGCTGGTCGGGGAATCTAACCCACTGTGGAACAGATAAGGGGCTGATCATTTCGGGCTAAGATAAGGAGAAATTACTTTACTCAAAGGGCTGAGAATCTTTGGCATTCTCTGTACCTGACAGTTATGTATGCCCCATCATCGAGTACATTTAAGGTTGGATGAACAAGTTTCTGGTCTCTTGGGGAATTCAGCGATAAGGGGAGATGGTGGAAAAACTGAGTTGTAGCCCAAGATCGATCAAGATGGTATTGAATAGCGGAACAATCCCGATGGACTGAGTGGTCTGCTTCTTCTCCTATTATTCATTTTATAATAAAAGCAGAAAGTGCTGTAAGTTCTCAACAGGGCTTGCAACAAATGTGGAGCAAGATATAGAATTAAGTTTCCGAGTCCAATATGACTCTTTGCAAACCAGTAACTGATTGCGAGGTACAGCAATTAGCACAGCATCGTGAATGGGAATTGAATTGGATCCAGGCAGTGAAACGCTGAATTTAAACTGCCGCAGGATTTCTGTTGGAAAATTGTTCAGGAAAGTTGCTGCCAACTGAAAGGGAGGAGGTTTGAGAGCATCCTGCGCCAAATAGAACCCCTCTAACAGACGAGACTGTTTGACAGTGTACATGCTGAGAGCTTGTTTCCACCGACCCTCTCCCCGCCCTGCCCCCAAATAGACCCCCTCTACCCCCTCATGCTGTTGTATATTTCCAATCGATTAGAAATATGGGATTCACAGTAACTGGTAGAAATTGATGCTGTAGTTGTAGATATAGAACTGGAATGCAACATCACACCGAGTGAATCCACTGTCTGTTTAAATGTTGATCAGTGAAAATTTCAATCATCCTCTGCTGTGCAACACACGGCGACTGAGTCAATAAGCAATAGCCAGTCAAAAAAAGCCTGTACCAGTCAATCTTTCTCGCAACTTTCAAACATGTTGTTATTCTCTACCATTTGCCACTGACGTATATCAATAAGTGAACGCAGTTTGTGGTGTTAAAAAATGTCTTCACCCCCTCTGGGAACTGAATCACGTTGATGCACAGAGGAACACACACAGACACCGAGAGTGACAGAGGGCGGACAAGACACAAACACCCATAGATCAATGATGTCACTAACTGGGTTCAGTTTTGTTCCATTTCTGGCTGGGGTTTTGGTGATTTCTAGCTGATGAACAGAAATGAAGGAATGCGAAGTGAAGCAGGAAAAACAGATGGGAATATTTGAAAGATTTTGATTCCATTGAAAGAATAATAATTCTGCAGTCATCGAAAGGAATGAATGCTGAGCAGCGCATTGGGTGAGGTTCAAATCTCCGTGAGAAAACAATAATTTCAAATCCACCGCCTGAGCCGCTTGGCCACCACTGCAACCGGTGTCAATGTGTTCGTGTTACTCATATTAAATCATTGAATAGTGACAGCAACAAAAGTTGCTGTCGAGAACCTTCTGTTCTAGAAGGTCACGCTGCACCTTTCATTCCTCCTTTTTCGTTCTTACAGAATGCCATTCGCTGAAAAGACAAACGAGCTGCACTTTTCGGCAGTGGTGGGATTTGAATCCACAGCAATTCAGATATTGAAACTTAAATTTAGTAATTAAGACCATGCGGCTCCGCTAACAGTCGAAGGTAACTATTGCTCAGAATAATACCGGCAATGGGTTAGAATATGATTGAGATTTTGGATAGAACATTTCGCCCCTCAAGCCCCTCACAATATTTTGGAATCACAGCCAAGCAGTTGTTTTCCATCTGTTACATTTCCGACTTTTCCAGCTTTGATGAAAGATCCAGCTGGAAGATTAACTTTGTTTCTCTCTCCACGGACGCTGCCAGATCTGGTTTCATTCAATGCGGAATTCCTTTTCATGGTGTCAGTTCACACAGCAATACAAACGAGTTACCCTCTGGCTGGGGATTGAATCCAGTCCACAGTGATGAACGTGCCGAATCCAAACCACTCGACCAGCAGGGAAGCTGACAGTGACTTCCCCAATCAGCGGATCATCGTCATTTTAGCCATTCTCTTCCTCCTCTTCCGTCACACAATCGACGGGTTTCTCATTTAAAAAAATACTCAACTTATTTCCACATTTGTCACCTGCCATCGAGACCATGGCCGTGAAGACGTTGACTTTGCACCATTGGAACACCCGAGTTCCGCCATCACCAGCTCAATGTTGCCTTGTCTATCATTCCTTGTGTCAAATAATACATCCTCCCTCGTTTTCTGTGCCGAACCTTACCTTCTGCCCTTTTCAAGGAGTGACCCCTGACTTCACAACTAGAAAATGCAGGGGAAACCCATCAGACTCGTTAAAATTTGCAAATATATGAATATATAACTTTTCCCTCAGTCTGCAGTGAAAATGATTTGGAAAACAAATTCTACCAGTTTCACGCCGTGGGAGGCGGACGCGATAACTGTCGTGGAATTATTCCTGTAATTGGCTGAACACTTCTCTGGTGTTGAAACGGAAGGTGCCATTTTGCAGGAGAAGTTTCTGGTGCAAGTGGTTTGGCGTGGAAACTAAAATAACAAAAGGATCGTGGGCAAAGCAAATTGTAAAACGCGCTGTAATCTGTTGGTCTGCTGGTTAGAGTTTGAAACTTTCACTGCTGTTTTGATTGCAGGTCAGGAAATGAAGATTTATTGCTCTCCTCCAATGCGTGAGAACAAATATCAGTTATTTCCAGGCAGAACGCACAAATCCCAGTCTCGCCTTGTGTCCTGTCCTTTCTCAAGTGAAGACCCTGAGCAAATTCAACAGGAAGCCATATTGTCCTTTCTGGGAGCTAAACGAGGTTAAGGACAGTTTAAATGGAGCCGGCCCTTCACTGCAGCTCATTGTGTTTCTGACTGGAGATGATTTTTGTTTGCTGCGCATTTCAGGATCATGTGATTCGGCTACGATTTAGTCAGGGCCCATCCCAACTCCACAGATTTTGATATATTTCAGTATTAATGCAATGAAACGACATGATTATCAAGACTGTGGTAGCGTGGCCGAGCGGTCTAAGGCGCTGGATTTAGGCTCCAGTCTCTCTCGAGGCGTGGGTTCGAATCCCACCGCTGCCAGAGTCCAACAGCTCGGGTTGATCGGAGGAGTCTGAGCGGTGTCGTTTTTGACAGACGCCCTTGTGAGAACAGGATATTGCGCTTGACTCATCGATCGACAGTTCCGACACGCCACAGCAAAAAAGCGCACCGACCTCCTCAGAAGACAAGTACGGGACACAGCCCTCAGAGTGCCCTTCCTCCTCCAGTCCGTCCCCAGAGTGCAGAAGCCAAGACAGCTTCGGAGTGGAGAAGCTATGACATCTTCTTCGGAGCCTTCAGCGTACAATCGATGAAGACGAATATCACGCAAAGGCCATCTCCACGCCCCCACGACTTGCGTTCAAAAAACAGCGCAACCTCAAACAGACCATTGTTCGCAGAAAACTGCCCAGCCTTCAAGTAGAACAGCGACCACGACACCACACAACCCTGCCAGGGCAACCTCTGTAAGATGTGTTGGATCATCGACCCGGATGCCATCATCACACGTGAGATCAGAATCCACCAGGTAGACGATACATACACATGCAACTCGGCCAACGTTGTCTCCCTCATACGCTGCAGGAAAGGATGTCCCGAAGCATGGTACATCGCCGAGACTATGCAGACGCTACGACAACAGAAGAATGGCAACCGCTCGACAATCACCCGGCAAGAGTATTCCCTTCCTGTCGGGGCACGCTTAAGCAGTCAAGTGCATTCAACCACCGATCTTCGGGTAAGCGTTCTTCAAGGCGGCCTTCAAGACGCACGACAACGCAGAATCGCTGAGCAGAAACTGATAACCAATTTCCATACACGAGAACGGCCTCAACCGGGACCTTGGGTTCATGTCACACGACTTGTCACCCTCACCATTTGGCCTGGGCTTGCAAAATCCTACTAACTGGCTTGGCTTGAGACAATTCACACTGCTTTAACCTGTCATTGTCCCCGCTCTCCACTCGCATTGTCTGTACCTGTAAAGACTTGATTCGCTGTTAAGACACGCATTCCAACCATTATCTTGCAATTGAGTCTGTGTCTTTCTATGCCCTGTTTCTAAACCCAACTCTCCACTCACCTGATGAAGGAGCAGTCTCTCGAAAGCTCGTGCGACCAAGTAAACTGATTGGACTTTAACCTGGTGTTGCGAGACTTCTTACTGTGAGGGAGATCAACAATGATTTTACTGAATGGCGGAACAGGCCCTAATGAAGGAGCAAATGGTCCATTGCAACTCCTCTTCCCTATTCTCTTATGTTGTTCTGTTCAGCTCATTGTTCTGAGAACAGATTCAAATGGTTCCTGCTCCTCCCTCTGACGTCATGAATTGGAGACTGAAGACACTCGGAACTGATTGGGTGAAATGTCGGATAAAGGAGATGTGAGCTGATTGGGTGTCTCCTGCTGGAAAGGAATGAACCAATCACCACTGGGGCCGGATATTACTCAACATCTTCTGAACTCTGAACTGAAACAATTGAGCTTTAACTCATTGAGTTCCCTTAGGCATTTGCTGGAGGAACGCTTTTTTAATTTGGAATTACAAGATAAGTTGATACATCAGGTTGAAAGTAACGAGTGTGTTCTTGTATGAAGTGGCATGGGTTCTCAATCTAACCATGCGAACCTGCAGCAACACAGTGGAGTTGAGCATTGTAGTCAGGTCGATTGAGTGCGATATGCTATCATTTGTTTCTGTACTGTAGTGCTTGTAAAGGACCCGGGTCCGAAACCGGGCAGAAGAATACATTAAGATTTTTCATGTCGGGTGAGAGAAATCTGAATGATTTCAGTTTGTTGCTGAATATTATCCGAATCTCGATTCATATTATCTTTGCTTGACGTCGGCCTCAAATGCTTCCTGTAAACTAAATGCTGAATATTTTGGCGCACTGACAGGAAATAAATGTTTCTATTTTGACAGCATGCGCACATTAGCTTTTCGTTCAGTCTACAACAGAATGTAACGGGTTAATAGGTGCAGACTAACAGAGTTAATCACCATCTGAAACATGTCTAATGGTAGTCTGTGCTCTAAAAGACAGGTACAAGTGAAACTGCACGTGGGCATTGTCAGCTGTTCCTGAAGTGTAGTTGTTCTCACATTCGCCTCACACGCGAAAAGTCCCCGGTTCGAAACCAGGCAGAAACACTGTTGGATCGTTGTCATTAAGTAAGAGCGAAGTCTGCATGATGTAAGTTCATAGCTCAACCTCATGCGAATCCGATGTCACGGTCATGTTATATTGGCTTTGATCTCGGCCTCAAAAGCATTTCGGAAAGTCAGAAATGCTCTCTTTGAGGAAGCAGGGAATAAAGAACTCCATTGTGTATACACATATTCGCAACTCGTGCAGTCCACAAATTAATTTAATGGGATTAGAGGTGCAGACTGACCTAGTTAATCACCATCTGAAATATATCGAATTGTATTGTGTGCTCATAAAGACAGACACAATTGAAATTGTAACTGAACTGGAGGAAATGGGCACATTTCACAGAAGCACCTTTGTAAAATTGCTCTTCACAGTAAAGAAATAATTAAAGCCACTCAGACAAATGTGGAAATCGAGATTCAGTGCGGACCTCCTGGACTTCCGATAGATGGACGAGATTTAGGCGCCAGAATACTTCACACACAGAATAAAGAGGATTCAAGTACATTTTATTTTCTTTAAAGAATGAATGTGGTCAATCTCAAATAAACATCATGGCATGGGTATTACCCAGTGACTCTATTTCTTTTGTTGGTCAGACATGTTTCCAAGAAAATGTTGTATATTTCAGAGATATTCAATTCAGAATGAGGCCATCTGTGTTAAATAAACGTATTGAAATTAAATTTTTAATAACTACAAATATTTCATATAACTGTTTGAAATTATTTGACGGAAGATGAGAATGATGTATTAATGAATGAACCGAAACCATTGCTGCCTGAGCCATTTGCCAGACGAACGCTTTTTAATTTTGAAGTTTAAGATAAGTTGAGATATCAGGTTGAAAGTAACGGATTTGTTCTTCTATTAAGTGACATGGACCCTCAATGTGACCATGACAACCTGCAGCAACACAATGTAGTTCAACATTGCAGTCAGGCCAATTGGCGGCGTGGCGCATTCTCTTGTTTCTGTAGTGTAGTGGTTATCACATTGGCCCAACACGTGAAAGATCACCGCTTCAGAACCGGGCAGAACATTCATCAGTTTTCCCATGCAGGGTGAGGGAAATCTGTGTGATTTCAGATCGTTGCTGAACACCATCCAAATCTGGATGTTACAGCCATCTTATCTTTGCTATGAGCTCGGCCTCAAATATTTTCTGTAAAATAAGAAATGCTGATTGTTTTGACGCACTGACAGGAAATTTTCGATTTAGACAGCGTGCACATATTAGCATCTCTTTCAGCCCACAAATGACTTTCATGGGTTTATATGTGCAGACTAATATAGTTAATCACCATCTGAATCATGTCTAATTGCAGTGTGTGCTCAAAAAGAGAGACACAAGTGATTGTGTCAGCGAATGAGAGGAAATGGCGCACATTTCCGACAACATTTTTTTTGAAATCGTTCTTCATAAGAAAGAAATAGGAAACAGCACTCAGTCAGATGAGGAAATCGAGACTCAGTGCGGATCTATTGGACTTTCCTAAACATGGCCAAAATTTATGTGCCTGAATGTTTCACGCCCATTTTAAACAGGCTCAAATGCAACTAACGGATGCCTTTTCAATCTCTACCATTGAAATGGAGTTGATTTTGTTTAACAGCAGACGATGATCAATGTCAAAATTGCGATCTGCCTTACCCAGTTAGTCGCTTCCTTCTGTTGCTCAGTTATGTTTGCAATTCAGTGATGTTCAATTTCAGAGATATTCAATTCAGAATGAAGACATATATGTTAAATAACGCATTGATACTAAATATTGAAACAAATACTGAGTACAATTGTACAATGAGCTTTGACAAAGTGTCATCTGGACTCGAAACGTCCGCCCTTTTCACTCCTTACAGGTGCTGCCAGACATTGTGAGATTTTGCAGCATTTTCTCTTTTCTCATCCGCAGTAATTTGCTTTTATTACTGAGTACAATTGATTGAGATTATTCGAAGAAAGATGAAAATAATGCATTAATGAATGGGCAGAAATCATTGCACCGTTAGATATTTGCGCGACGAACGATTTTGAATTTTGATGTTCGGGATCAGTCGTACAATCAGATTGAAAGCAACGATGATCTTCCTGAATTCAGTGACATGGGCTCTCAGTCGCACCATCGGAACCTGCAGCAACACAGCGTAGTTGAACATTGCAGATTGGCCGATTTGCTCTAGCATACTTCGAGCTGTTTCTGTAGTGTAGTGGTTATCACGTTCGCCGAACACGCGAAATGTCCCCGGCTCGAATCGAGACAGAATCATTCATGAAGCTTTCCCATGTCGGGTGAGGGAAAATTGCTTGATTTCAGTTCGTTGCTCAACATCATCCGAGCCTCGATGTGAAAGGCATGTTCTCATTGCTCTGAAATCACCCTCAAATGCTTTCTGTGAAATAAGAAGCACATTCTTTTTGACGCACTGAGAGGAATGTTCAATTTTGACACCGAGCACATATTCGCAGCTCGTTCAGTCTACAACAGAATTTGATGGGTTTATAGGTGCAGTCTAATATGGTTAATCACCATCTGAAATATCTGATAGTAGTGTGTGCTCAAAAAGACAGATACAAGTCATACTGTAAGTGAACGAGAGGAAATGGCGCACATTTCACTGGAGAATATTTTTAAAAATCGTTTTTCATCATGAAGAAACAGGAAACGCCAATCAGACAGATGAGGGAATCGAGACTCGGAGGGGGGGGGGGGGGGGGGGTGGGGTGGGGCGGTGGAGGGGGGGGGGGGGGGATCTACTGGACTTTCCTGTCAAGGGCCGGAATTTATGCGCCTGAATGTTTCACGCCCATGATAAAAAGGGCTCCAGGGTCACTATCAGATAATTCTTAAATCTCTTCCATTTCCATCGAGTTGACTTTTTCAAAAGGCTGACTATGTTCAATCCTAAAATTGTGATCTGTATTACCCGGTGACTCGATTCATTTTGTTGGTCAGTTATGTTTGCAATTCAGTGATGTTCAATTCCAGAGATATTCAATTCATGATGAAGACATATGTGTGAAATAATGCATTGATACTAAATATTGAAACAAATACTGAGTACAATTGCACAATGAGCTTTGACAAAATGTCATCTGGACTCGAAACGTCAGCTCTTTTCACTCCTTATAGATACTGCCAATCCTTGTGAGACTTACCAGAAGTTTCGCTTTTCGTTTCCGATTCCAGCATCCGCAGTAATTTGCTTCTTTACTGAGTACAATTGATTGAGATTGTTCAAAAGGAAGATGCGAATGATGAAATAATGAATGGGTAGAAGTCATTCCTCCCTTAGATATTTGCGAGACGAACGCTTTTAAGTTTTGATGTTCGGGTTAAGTCGAACAATCAGATTGAAAGTAACGGTTATCTTCCTGAATTCAGTGATATGGGCTCTCAGTCGAACCATTGGAACCTGCAGCAAGACAGCGTAGTTGAACATTGCAGACAGGCAGATTTGCTCCAGCGTGTTTCGAGCTGTTTCTGTAGTGGAGTGGTTATCGCGTTCGCCGAACACGCGCAAAGCCCCCGGCCCGAAACCGAACAGAAATGTTCATTAAGCTTTCTCATGTCGGGTAAAGATAAATAGCTTGATTACAGTTTGTTGCTCAACATTATCCGAATTTCGATGTGAAAGGCATGTTATCATTGCCCTGACATCACCCTCAAATGCTTTCTCTGAAATAAGAAGCACATTTTTTTTTGGCGTACTGAGAGGAATGTTCGATTTTGACGCCGAGCACATATTCGCATCTCGTTCAGTCTACAACAAAATTAAATAAGTTGATAGATGCAGACTAATATGGTTTACCACCATCTGAAATATCTAACAGTAGTGTGTGCTCAAAAAGACAGATACAAGTGATGCTGTAAGTGAACTAGAGGAAATGGCGCACATTTCACAGAATATCTATTTTTAAATCGTTTTTCATCACTGAGAAACAGGAAAAGCCACTCAGACAGATGAGGGAATCGAGACTCTGTGCGGATCGACTGGACATTCCGGTAAAGGTCTGGAAGTTACGCGCCTGAATGTTTCACGCCCATAATAAAAAAGGGTCAACTGTCACGAACAGATCATTCTTGATTTTTCTCCATTTAAATGGAGTTGACTTTGTTTAAAAGCTGACGATATTCAACCTAAAAATTACGATCTGTATTACCCTGTGATTCGCTTCGTCCTGTTGGGCAGTTATGTTTGCAATTCAGTGATGTTCAATTTCTGAGATATTCAATTCATAATAAAGAACAAAGAACAATACAGCACAGGAACAGGCCCTTCGGAGCTCCAAGCCCGCGCCGCTCCCTGGTGCAAACTAGACCATTCTTTTGTATTCCTCCATTCCCACTCCGTTCATGTGGCTATCTCGATAAGTCTGAAACGTTCCCAGTGTGTCCGCCTCCACCACCTTGCCCGGCAGGGCATTCCAGGCCCCCACCACCCTCTGTGTAAAATGCGCCCTTCAGATATCCGTGTTAAAACTCCACCCGCCCCCACCCCCCTCACCTTGAACCTATGACCCCTCGTGAACGTCACCACCGACCTGGGAAAAAGCTTCCCACCGTTCACCATATCTATGCCTTTCATAATGTTATACACAGGGGCGGCACTGTAGCACAGTGGTTAGCACTGCTGCTTCACAGCTCTAGGGTCCCGGGTTCGATTCCCGGCTCGGGTCACTGTCTGTGTGGAGTTTGCACATTCTCCTCGTGTCTGCGTGGATTTCCTCCGGGTGCTCCACAGTCCAAATATGTGCGGGTTAGGTTGATTGGCCAGGTTAAAAAAAAATGCCCCTTAGAGTCCTGGGATGCGGAGGTTAGAGGGATTAGTGGGTAAAAATATGTGGGGGTAGGGCCTGGGTGGGATTGTGCAGACACGATGGGCCGAATGGCCTCCTTCTGAACTGTAGGGTTTTTATGATTCTATGACCTCTATTAGGGCACCCCTCATCCTCCGTCTTTCCAGTGAGAACAACCCCAGTTTACCCAATCTCTCCTCATAACTAAGCCCTTCCATACCAAGCAACATCCTGGTAAACCTCCTCTGCACTCTACAGCGTCCACGCCCTACTGGTAGTGTGGCGACCAGAACTGGGCGCAGTATTCCAAATGCGGCCGAATCAACGTTCTATACAACTGCAACATCAGATCCCAACTTTATGAAGACATAAGTGTTAAATAATGCATTGAAACTAAAAAGTGAAACAATTGTACAATGACCTTTGAAAAAGTTTCATCTGGACTCGAAACGTCCGCCCTTTTCACTCCTTACAGGTGCTGTCAGACATTGTGAGATTTTGCAGCATTGTCTGTTTTCTCATCCGCAGTAATTTGATTTTATTACTGAGTACAATTGACTGAGATTATTCGAAGAAAGATGAAAATGATGCATTAACGAATGGGCAGAAATCATTGCTCCCTTGGATATTTGCCAGACGAACGATTTTAAATTTTGATGTTCGGGATAAGTCGTACAATCAGATTGAAAGTAACGGTTATCTTCCTGAATTCAGTGACATGGGCTCTCAGTCTCACCATCGGAACCTGCAGCATCACAGCGTAGTTGAACATTGCAGACAGGCAGATTTGCTGCGTTGTGGTTCAAGCTGTTTCTGTAGTGTAGTGGTTATCACGTTCGCCTAACACGCGAAAGGTCCCTGGTTCGAAACCAGGCAGAAACATTCTTTAAGCTTCCTCATGTCATGCAAGGGAAAATTGTTTGATTGCAGTTTGTTGCTCATCATGATCCGAGCCTCGATGTTAAAGGCATGTTATCATTGCTCTGACATGACCCTCAAATGCTTTCTGTGAAATAAGAAACGCTTTTTTTTGACGCACTGACAGGAAAGTTCGATTTTGACACCGAACACTTATTCGCATCTCGTGCGAGGAAATGGCGCACATTTCACAGAAGAATCTTTTAAAAATCGTTATCATCACTGAGAAACAGGAAAAGCCACTCAGACAGATGAGGGAATCGAGACTCAGCGCGGATCTACTGGACTTTCCGGTAAACGTCCAGAAGTTATGCGCATGAATGTTTCACGCCCGTAATAAAAAAGGCTCAACTGTCACGAACAGATCATTCTTGATTCTCCTCCATTTAAATGCAGTTGACTTTGTTTAAAATCTGACCATAGTCAATCTCAAATTTGAATCTGTATTACCCGGTGATTCGATTCGTTCTGTTGGTCAGTTATGTTTGCAATTCAGTGATGTTCAATTTCAGAGATATTCAATTCATAATGAAGACATATGTGTTAAATAACGCATTGATATTAAATATTGAAACAAATACTGAGTACAATTGTACAATGAGCTTTGATAAAGTTTCATCTGGACTCGAAACATCCGCCCTTTTCACTCCTTACAGGTGCTGTCAGACATTGGGAGATTTTGCAGCATTTTCTCTTTTGTCATCCGCAGTAATTTGCTTTTATTACTGAGTACAATTGATTGAGATGATTCGAAGACAAATGAAAATGATGCATTAATGAATGGGCAGAAGTCATTGCTCCCTTCGATATTTGCCAGAAGAACGGTTTTGAATTTTGATGTTCGGGATAAGTCGCAGAATCAGATTGAAAGTAACGGTTATCTTCCTGAATTCAGTGACATGGGCTCTCAGTCTCACCATCGGAACCTGCAGCATCACAGCGGAAAGGATGTCCCGAGGCATGGTACATTGGGGAAACCATGCAGACGCTATAACTACGGATGAATGAACACCGCTCGACAATCACCAGGCAAGACTGTTCTCTTCCTATGGGGGAGCACTTCAGCAGTCACGGGCATTCAGCCTTGGATCTTCAGGTAAGCGTTCTCCAAGGCGGCCTTCACAACACACGACAGTGCAGAGTCGGTGAGCAGAAACTGATAGCCAAGTTCCGCACACATGAGGACGGCCTAAACCAGGATGTTGGATTTATGTCACATTATCAGTAACCCCCACAGCTTGCCTCCTGGGCTTGTAGAATCTCACTAGCTGTTCTGTCTGGAGACAATACACATCTCTTTAACCTGTGTTGAACGCTCCCTCCACCCACATTATCTGTACCTTTAAGACCTGGCTGGCTGTAGGATTCGCATTCTAATCAGTATTCTGCAACTTGATTCTGTCTGTTTGCACTGTTTGAGAGCAGATTTCCACTCCATCTGACGAAGGAGCAGTACTCCGAAAGCTTATGATATTTGCTACCAAATAAACCTGTTGGACTTTAACCTGGTGTTGTGAGACTTCTTACTGTGTTCACCCCAGTCCAACGCCGGCATCTCCACATCATCGGGACAATAACCAGAGACAGACAGAGCTTCACCCCCATAGTTCCAGTCTGAACACCAGAAACAGAGGCAGTGATCACTGTCTGCATAAGACCCGGAAATGGAGAAGTTGAAACAGTCAGTGGACTGTAATGAGGTCGCAAGTGACTCCGTCTCTCCGCCCATTTTTACATCTTCAAACATTCGCTTCCTCCAGAAGGGAATCGTGATTTTTCATCAGTGATCAGAGAGCGCCCTCCCGTGGACAGCACTGCTGCATATTGGAAACAGATACACACACGGCCACCTGTAAAGACTGACACATATCTAGATAATAGAATCAAAGAATTTGTACAGTGCAGAAAAATGCCATTCGGCCCACCGATCACAAGCTTCCCGGGCCCTATTCCCGTAACCTCATACATTTACTCCGCTAATCCCCCTGACAGTAGGGTCAATTTAGCATGGCCAATCAAACTAACCCGCACATCTTTGGACCGGGGGAGGAAACCGGAGCACCCGAGGAAACTCACGCAGACACGGGGAAAGCAGATACGCACACGGCCACGTGCAAAGACAAACACGTGTAAGGATATATAACCATATAGATATATGCCCAGACACTGTCATCAACTCTAACGTCCCTCGTTATAAATCCAGAATTATTCTGTAGATTTCTGACACATTAGTCTGAGTTGCTAACTATGAAAATACATGAATAACCCCAACTCCGTGTTCACTAGAAGCCTCGTATACCGCACAGAATCAACAAAAGCATCGACACAGGGACAAGTAAACACAGTGATCGATTCTCAAACTGATCGACTCAAACATAGACACACAGACAATCACTAAGGAAGATAAACAAACAGATTAACACAGCCACTGACACACTCAAGAGAAGTTCACCCATTGACAATCCCGAAAGCGTACTAGCTCCAGAGTAAACTTACTGAACTGGAATTCCCTGGGGTCGTGTCAGTGCGGCAATATCGTGTTAGATATTCATTGCGATGGAACTGTCCATTTTAACAAAAAGAACAGCCAGAAATCTATTTCTCATCAATGGTGATCATTCATTGATGACTCAACAGTGGACACTTTTGAAGAATAAGCAATAATGGGTGTATTTCTTTTTACAGCCAAACACATTCTGGATGTGTCCATATCATGTTTAAAGTTTATTTATTAATGTCACAAGTAGGATTACATTAATACTGCAATGAAGTTACTGTGAAAATCCCCTAGTCGCCACACTCCGCCACCTGTTCGGGTACACTAAGGGAGAAATGTAGCATGGCAATGCACCTAACCAGCACATCTTTCAGACTGTGGGAGGAAACTGGAGCAAATCCACACAGACACAGGAAGAACGTGCAAACTCCACTCAGACCCAAGCCAGGAATCGAACCCGAGTCCCTGGCACTGTGAGACAGCAGTGTGCCACTGTGCCACCGTGCCGCCCCATGTGAGGTCGGTGTAGGTAAGACAGATTCCCCACCCATTCTCGAGGTTGTCAGATCGGATGTTCGGGACAACACAACGAGACTGCTTCAGGTATAGATGATTCATTCTCCTCTGTTATATTCCACACCCTTTGGAAATTAGTGGAGTTAAGGTAGTTATATTAGATATGATTCCGAAATAATGAGGAGATGCTTCATCCGATTAAACTCGTTTTGCAAATTCGATATGAAATCAATTGCATAAATAAATATACGTTTACAATGAAAACTATACTGGGAAGCTATATCCAATCCTTCATGCCATTGGGTCAGGGAAACGTTGCTACTTCAAGAAAACTGTACACGGATTCCACGGAAACTCCTTCTTCAAATGGGGATTGGACAATGACTTGAAAGGGAGAAAAATCAGCTTCATGGAATGAGAGGAGGAAATTGAAATGAGAACAAAGAACAGTGCAGAACAGGAACAGGCCCTTCGGCCCACCAAGCCCGCACCGGCACATCAGTTGGGTACCTCGTAATCAAATAACTGGCATAGGCATGGTTGGTCGAAGGGCCTCTTATTGTTCTTTGCCATTGTCAACCATTTTCAATCATTACAACAATCTGAGGTCCCTATCTGCTTCAAGAAGATGACCATCATCCCGGTACCTAAGAAAAATCAAGCAGCATGCCTTAATAACTATCCGCCGGTGGCTCTGACATCCATCATTATGAAGTGCTTTGAAAGGTTTGTCATGGCACGAATCAATTGCAGCCTCCCGGACTACCTGGATCCACGACAGTTGCCTATCGCCGCAACAGGTCCACAGCAGACGGCATTTCCGTGGCCTTGCACTCAACCCTGGATCACCTAGATAACAAGGACAGACTCCTATTTATTGACTATAGCTCAGACTTCAACACTATTATTCCCACGAAACTCATCTCCAAACTCCGTGACCTGGACCTCGGCACCTCCTCTGTGACTGGATCCTGAACTTCCTAACTCACAGACCATAATCTGTAAAGATAGGCAACAACACCTCCTCCACGATCATCCTCAACACCGGTGCCCCAGAATGCTGTGTTCTCAGCCCCCTACTATACTCCTTATATACCTATGACTGTGTGGCCAAATTCCCCTCCAATTCGATTTTCAAGTTTGCTGACGATGCCACCGTAGTGGGTCAGATCTCAAACAATGATGAGAAAGAGTACAGGAATGAGGTAAAGAATCTGGTGAACTGGTGCAGCAACAATAATCTCCCGCAATGTCAACGAAATGAAGGAGATTGTCATCGACTTCAGGAAGCGTAAAGGAGAACATGTCCCTGTCTATATCAACAGGGACGAAGTAGAAAGGGTCGGGATCTTCAAGTTTTTAGGTCTCCAGATCACCAACTATCTGCCCTGGTCCCCCCATGACGACACTATAGTTAAGAAAGCCCACCAACACCTCCACGAGCTCAGAAGACGAAGGAAATTTTGCATGTCAGCTACGACTCTCACCAACTTTTACAGATGTACCATAGAAAGCATTCTTTCTGGTTGCATCACAGCTTGCTATGGCTCCTGCTCTGCCCAAGACTGCAAGGAACTACAAAAGGTCGTGATTGTGCCCAATCCATCACACAAACAGTCTCCCATCCATTGACTCTGTCTACACTTCCCGCTGCCTGGGCAAAGCAGCCAGCATAATTAAGGACCCCACGTCCCCGGACATTCTCTCTTTCACCTTCTTCCTTCGGGAAAAAGATACACAAGTCAGGTCTCGTACCAACCGACTCAAGAATAGCTTCTTCCCTGCTGCTGTCAGACTTTTGAATGGACTTACCTTGCGTTAAGTTGATCTTTCTCTACACCCTAGCTATGACTGTAACATTGCAAAGTGCACAGTCTCATTTCCTTCTCTATGAACGGTATGTTTTGTCTGTATAGCGCGCAAGAAACAATACTTTTCACTGTACGTTAATACATGTGACAATAATAAATCAAATCAAATTAAAATCATTCTTGGATCAAAATGTCTACAGCAGTCCCAATGAGTGTTGCAACATTTCAAGAGATTCCCCTTGGGTCCTAGGGACGCCAGCAGTTTCTGTAGTGTAATGGTGGTTGCATTCGCCTCACACACGGAAAATCCCTCGTTCAAAACCATGCCGAAATATTATTAAAATTTGTTCGTTAAGGGTGAGGCAAGTTTACATGATTGAAATTTGTTGCTGAACATTATCCGAAACTCAATATTAAAGCCATGTTATCTTTGCTCTGACCTCGGCCTCAAAATCTTTCAGCAAAATCAGAGATCTTGTATTTTTATGACGCAATGAGAGGAAATAGATGCTGCTGTTTTGACACCATGGACATATCAGCAACTCATTCAGTCCACAACAGAATTTAATGGCTTTGTTGATGCAGACTAACAAAGTGAATCATCATCTGAACCATGTCGAATAGCATTGTGTGCTCAAAAAGGCAGACACAAGTGAAACTGTAACTGAACTTGAGGAAATGGCGCACATTGCGTGGAACCATTATTTAACATCGTTCTTCAGAGTAAAGAAATAGGGAAAACCACTCAGACAGTTGAGGAAATCGAGAATCAGTGCGGATGTACTGGACTTTCCTGCAGCTGAATGGAACTTAGACGTCTGAGTGTTTCACACACAGAATAAAGAGGGATCAAGTATAACTAACAAGTCATTCTTAAATCTATTCCCTTGAAAGATATTTGATTTTGTTTAAAAGCTGATTGTGGTCAATCTCAATTAAGCACCGTGACATGTGACTCGATTCATGTTTGCAATTCAATATTGTCTACTTCGGAGATATTTCATTCAGAATGAGGAGATATGTAATTAATAATAATATATTAATATTAAACATTGAACAACGAACAAATACTGGGTAGAACTGGTTGAAATTATTCGAAGGAAGATGAGAATGATGCATTAATGATTGAGCAGAAATCATTGCTTCCTTCGATATTTGCCGGACAACCGCTTTTAAAGGTTGAAGTTCAAGATAAGTTGAGAAATCAGGTTGAAAGAAACTGTTTTTGTCTTGTATTGAGTGACATGGGCTCTCAGTATAACCATTCAAACCTGCGGCAACACAATGGTGTTGAACATTGTGGCCAGGCCAATTGGCGGCGCTATACTATCAGTTGTTTCTGTAGTGTAGTGGTTATCACGTTCGCCTCACACGCGAAAGGTCCCCGGTTCGAAACCGGGCAGAAACATTAATTATAGTTCTTCATTTAGCGTGAGGGAAGTTTTGCATGGTAGTTGTTGCTGAACATTATCCGATTCTCCATGTTGTAACCATGTTATCTTTGCTCTGAACTCGGCCACAAATGCTTTCAGCAAAATCAGAAATGCTGTGTTTTAAGACGCAATGAGGAAATAAATGTGTGTATTTTGACACTGTGCGCATATTAGCAACTTGTTCAGTCCATAACAGAATATAATGGTTTTACAAGTGCAGACTAACATAGTTAATCATCATCTGAAACATGTGTCATAGTCGTGTGTGCTCATAAAGACAGACACAAGTGAAACTGTAACTGAACGAGAGGAAATGGCGCACATTTCCCGGAAGCATATTTTTTAAATTGTTCTTCATTATAAAGAAATGGGGAAAAATCACTCAGGGAGATGAGTAAATCGAAACTCAGTGTAGATCTGCTGGACTTTTCTATAGATGAACGGGATTTAGGCGCCAGAATGTTTCACATGCAGAATAAAGAGGGATCAAGTATAACTAGCAAATCATTGTTAAATCTTTTCCCTTTTAGGATGTTTGATATTGTTTAAAAGCTGACTGTCTCAAATAAGCACCATGGAATGTGTATTACCCAGTAACTCGATTTCTTTTATTGGTCAGTAATGTTTGCAATGCAATGTTGCATATTCCCGAGATATTCAACTCAGAATGAAGATGTATGTATTAAATACATGGATTCATATTTAATATTGAATAACGAAACAAATATTGAGTAACTCGCCAACGTTTCGAGTTTGGATGACCCTTCATCAGAGCTAAGGGCAAAGAAAATCAGACAAGATTTATATTATATGAGTGCTGTAATTGGACAAAAGGAATGAAAAGGAGAATGCAGAAGGCTGAGAGAGGTGTGAAAAGTGTTAATCAGTATGGTAGAGCAGAGGTACAGATGGTTTGCCCTGAATGGAGGGGGGGTTGGTGGGGGGGAGGGGGCGGGTGTGGGCGAGAAGGAGAGCAGGAATGAAGAAGTTGAAAAATGGAAGTGAGAAAGAAATATGATAAAATGGATGAATGAGATGAAAAGAAGAAACAAAATAAAATAAAATAAATGGAAATGGGGTGAAGGTGGAGGGGAGAATCATGCTCTGAAGTTGTTGAACTCAATGTTCAGTCTGGAAGGCTGTAAAGTGCCCAATCGGAAGATGAGGTTCTGTTCCTCCAATTTGCATTGGGGTTCACTAGAACATTGCAAAAAGCCAAGGACGGACATGTGGGCAGGAGAGCAGGGTGGAGTGTTGATGTGGCAAGTGACAGGAAGATCTGGGTCCTGCTTGCGGACGCACTGAACGTTTTCAACAAAGTGGTCACCCAATTTGTGTTTGGTCTCTCCAATGTAGAGTAGACTGGATTGGGAGCAGTGAATTGAATAGACCAGATTGAAGAAGGTGCATGTGAAGCGCTGCCTCACTTGAAAGGGGTGTTTAGAACCCGGGAAGTGAATAGGGAGGAGCTAAAGCGGCAGGTGTTGCACCTTCTACGATGGCATGGGAAGGTGCCATGGGTAGAGGATAGGATGTTGGTTGGATGGAGGCATGAACCAGGGTATCCCAGAGAGAACGATCCTTGTGGAATGCTGGGAAGTGGGCGGGGGGCTGAGGGGAAGATGTGTTGGGTAGTGGCATCATGCTGGAATTGGCAGCAATGGCAGCGGATGATCCTTTGAATGCGGAGGCTGGTTGGGTGAAAAGTGAAGACAAGGGGAACCCTGTCCTGGTTCTGAGAGGAAGGGGAGGGAGTGAGAGCAGTGGCTCGGGGGATGGGTGGACAGGGGCAAGAGCCCTGTCAACAACATTGGGTGGAAAACCACAACTGGTGAAGAAGAAAGACATATCTGCAATGCTATTTAGGAAAGTGGTAAGATCAGAACGGATGCAGCGGAGGTGAAAGAATGAAGAGAATGGGATGGAGTCGTTTCAGGATGTGGGTGTGAAGAGCTGCAGTCACGATAGTTGTGGGAGTTGGTGGGCTTGTAATAGATACTGGTGGATAGTGTAACCATGAGAACCTGCGGCAACACAGCAGAGTTGAACCTTGCAGACAGGTCGATTGGCTGCGCCTAACTGCTGGTAGTTTCTGTAGTGTAGTGGTTATCATGTTTGCCTAACGTGTAAGAAGTCTCTGGTTCAAAACCAGACAGAAACTTTATCATTTCAGGAAGTATGCATGATTTTGGTTATTTGCTGAACATTATCCAATTCTCAATGTTGTCGCCATGTTATCTTTGTTTTGACCTCGGTCTCAAATGCTTTCAGGAAAATCAGAAATGCTGCATTTTAAGATGTCGTTGCAGGAAAGAAATGTTTGTAATTTGACACCGTGCATATATTAGCAACTTGCTCAATCCATGAAACATGTCTAATCGTCGTGTGTGCTCATAAAGACAGACACAAGTGATACTGTAACTGAACTAGAGGAAGTGGTGCACATTGCACAGAAACATCTTTTTAAAATCGTTTTCATAATAATATAGGGAAAACCATTCATGCTGTTGAGGGAATCGAGGCTCACTGCAGATCTACTAGACTTTCCGATAGATGAATGGGATTTAGGCGCCAGCATATTTCACACCCAGAATAAACTAACTGATCATTCTTAAATCTCTTCCCATTAAACATATTTGATTTTGTTGATAAACTGACTGTGGTCAATCTCAAATAAGCATCATGGGATGTGCATTAACCAGTGACTCGATCTGTTTTGTTGGCCAGTCATAGTTGCAATTCAATGCTGCATATGTCAGAGATATTCAATTCAGAATGAGGACTTGCATAATAAATAAATGTATTGATGTTAAATGTTGAATAATGAACAATGGTTCATTTTCAGTTTTTGTTTCAGATTCCAGCATCCACAGATTTTTGCTTTTATTTATTCGCTCTGACTTGAACCTCAAAATTTATTCAGAGCGATCGGAAATACTGGATTTTCATGAGAAGAAAAAGATGATGTGTGGGAGGAAACAGGAGCACCTGGAGAACGTGCGGACTCCGCACAGTCACCCCAAGCCGAGAAACAAACCTGAGTCCCTGGTGCTGTAATGGCTGTCCACAGAGAGAATGTGGACAACCTGTGGTGAACCATTGTTGGTTGCCACCAGGTAGTGCTGAGCCATGGTCTGGCCAGTACTATGAGTCTGTAGATATGTTACTGTTGGGGTTAGGGTTGGGCTGTTCTACCTGTTAATATAGTCCTATGGTACACACCAGTTGGCTCCGCCTCCTGGGAGAGGTATAAAGGTCACTGCTTTGCCTGGTGGCCCTTTAGTCTGGGATTGTATATAGTAGCTCTGTTATTGTTGGCAATAAAAACCTTTATTTCCCGAGTACATCTTGCCTCCCGTGTGATATATCGCGCATCACAACCATGAGCAGTATTTTCCCCTGGTTTCATTCCCTCACCCCGCAGTATAAATATCTTCCACTTTCTATGTCTTTTTGCTTTGACAAAGGGTCATCTGGACTCAATATTGCAAATATCTCTGACATTAAGTGATGTCCATCTTTGTGCGGGGCAAACGTGCTCCATTTGGCCAGAAGGTGAAGAGTCGGAACAGATGTGCCCCTAACAAAGATGACGACGATGTGGGGGCGGGGCTTTGGGCGGTGCACGCAGGGCGGTGCACGCAGAACGCTGAGGCGGTTGGGATCGCACATGCGCATTGCAGCGGGAGTGTTTTGTTGACGGAAGCGTGCGGCTTCTTCTCTTGATCTGAATCAGATTTGAAAGCGGGGTACGGTTAACGGTCGGCGGCGTTGTCATGGCGGCAGGGGCGGGGCTTGTCCACGGCGCGCGCTGGCACAAGTGGACCCTCGAGCTTAACTTGAGCGGCAGCAGCAGGTGCGGAGGCCGCGCGGGAAGCCGGGGGCTCGAGTAGGAGGCAAGCCGGGTCAGCCCGTCTCTCCTGAGGGGAGGCCATCGCACACTGACCCGGGGATGTGGCACCAACCCAAAACTTCCCAACCCCGGGTTTTTCACGCCTCTTTTACCCCTCACCGAGCTCCTCAGCACAAAGCAGCCCCTCAAATCCCCCAGAAATCACTCAGACCCCACTTGGCATCTTTTCCCCAGGTCATGACCCTGAGATGCCCTTTTGGTTTCAGCCCCTCCACCTGATCAGGTGCCAACTGCGGTGGTGGTTGGAGGAACGATTGCTCGTTTCCAGGACCCGGTGCTGAACTGGATCTCTCTCAATGTCCCGCAGTGTTTGTTTTCAAGATACAATTTGGTACATCTGGTGATTTGTCACTTTGTCCCTAAATGGAGGGCAAGCGGATTGGCACCCTGATTATCAATTGACACTAATCCACTTCTGCCATCCTCCATTCCCGTGGCAGTTCAATGGACACAACGGCAGTGTGTGTCCGAGGTTTGCCCAAGCTTTAGTTCATGCTGGCACTATTGCCACCACGTTGGGGTTCTCAACAGAGAGACTCCCTCTTTAAAGAAGGTCTTGAAAGGGTGACCAATTTGTGTTTTCTGTTTCTCACAGGAGCCGTGATCAACAGTGTGGCCAGAGAGACTCCATGTGCCCAGTCGCATATTCGGACAAACAGCTGCCAGACATCTGTGTCCAAGAAACAGACTGGATCCTGGTTGAGAAAGTAAGTTGGATTTGAATGTGTCTTTAGTGTGTGACTGACAACGCCCCTGGTTTGTCCACGGTGGTGAAGTACCTTGGTGAACCACAGCAGCCTGTGTGATAAAGGGTTAATCATCATGCTTACTTCAAGGCCTGGATATAAGATCAGTATATGGCCTCCCCTAACCGGCCCCCTTTACTGATACCCTGCTCACTTTCTGTTTTCAGCGCTGCTGGGACATCGCCTTGGGCCCATTGAAACAGCTGCCCATGAATCTGTTCATCATGTACATGGCTGGCAACACCATCTCCATCCTCCCTATCATGATGGTGTGCATGATGGCCTGGAGACCCATACAGGCCTTGATGTCCATGTCTGCAAGTGAGTATTGTATCGAATCTGCAGCTCAGAAACAGCTCTGAACCGGCATCACTTGAATGTAGCTTAGAATAGAGTTCTGGGAGTTGGGTAATTAAGGGAGTTAGAGAAGAAAGGGAAAGAGGTGCTGTTTTGCTTTCTAACTTTCTCAGCCGTCAGGAAGTGATCTTACTCTTCGACAGGAGAAGAAGCTAGATTTTTGGTGAGGATCTGCTAAGTGACTACGGTTTATTCTATTCTTAAGGATTAAAAAAGTACAGCAACTGGTGGTAAGGTTAATAAAATACTTAAAAACTAAAATACTTGAAAACAAAAATAAAATATGTAATTAGGTAAAATAATTAAACAGTTTATTCGCACACATTAAAGATGTGTCACAGCTGCAGCATGTGGGAGCTCCTGGCTGTCAGTTTGATCCAGGGCAACCATGTCTGCAGTAAGTGAAGTTCAAGCAGCTCTGGTTCAGAGTTTATGAGCTGGAGGCTGAACTACAGACACTGCAATGCATCAGGGAGGGGGAAAGTTACCTGGATTCTTTGTATCAGGGAGCAGTCACACCTCTTGGCCCAGGGTCTGCTGATTTGGTCAGTGGTCAGGAACAGGAGAGTGAGACAGATAAGGGAACTCACAGACAGGAGCCTTAGCCTTTAACATTGTCCAGCCAGTTTGAGGTATTTTCAGCTTGTTTGGATGAATGGGAGCTGCAGGATGGATGAACCAATTACCCATGGCACTGTGGTAAGGAAACCATTCCAGTGAGGGGAGCAAAAAGGAATGCAGTGATAATGGGGACAGTATAGTCAGAGGGATTGGCACATTCTCTGCAGTAAAGAATGTGAATCAAGGCAGCTGTGGTGCCTGTCTGGGGCCAGTGTTCAGGACATCTGATCAGGGCTGGAGAAGAACTTTCAGTGGGGAGGGGAAGGTTCCATTCGTCGTCATCAATGTAGGTATAAACAACAGAGATAAAGAAGGAGATTTTCAGTGTCGATATGAGGACCTAAGCACTAAATTAAGAAGCAGAACCTCAATGGTTATAATATCTGAATTATTACCTGAGCCACATGCTAATAGGTATAGGACAGATCAGATCGGAGGGATGAATGCGTGACTGAAAGGCTGCGTTAAAGTTTATTTATTAGTGTCACAAGTAGGCTTACGTTAACACTGCAATGAAGTTACTGTGAGAATCCCCGAGTCGCCACACTCCAGTACATGTTCGGGTACACTGAGGGAGAATTTAGCGTGGCCAGTGCACCTAACCAGCACGTCTTTCAGACTGGGAGAAAACCGGAGCACCCGGAGAAAACCCACACAGATACAGGGTGAACGTGCAAACTCTGCACAGATAGTGACCCAAGGGGTGGCACAGTGGTTAGCACTGCTGCCTCACAGCGGCAGGGACCCAGGTTCAATTCCAGCCTCGAGTGACCGTGTGTGTGGAGTTTTCATGTTCTCTGTCTGTCTGCGTGGGTTTCCTCCGGTTTCCTCCCATAGTTCAAAGATGTGCGGGTTAAATTGATTGGCTATGGTTCGTTGTCCCATAGTGTCAGGGGGACTAACAGAGTAAATACGTTGTGTTACAGGGATAGGGCCTGGGTGGGATTATGGTCGGTGCAGAAGCGATGGGCTGAATGGCCTCCTTCTGAATTGTAGGGATTCTAAGCCAGTATAGAACCGAGTCCCTGGTGTTGTGCGGCAGCAGTACTAACCACTGTGCCGCCCTAACTGGTGTGGGAGGTGGGTTCTGGTTCATGGGACACTGACATCAGTACTGGGTGAAGTGGGATCTGTACCATTGGGACAGTCAACACCTGAACGGTGCTGGGGCCGGTTCATGCGAACCCCATGATGAGGAAAATAGAGACGGTTTTAAACTAAATAGTGGACAAGGAATCAAATTTGGGGCAAGGAATGACATTTATATGAAATTTATATGAATGACTGGATGATGGGATGTTTGGCAAATTTGCCGATGACACACAGATAGATGGAAAGTAAGTTGTGAAGCGGACATACAGAGAGTACAGAAAGATAGAAAGGTTAAGTGAGTGGGGAAATATCTGGTAAATGGAGTAGAATGTGGGCAAATTTGAAATTGTCCATTTCGGCAGGAAGAATGAAAAAGAAGCATTTTGTCTAAATTTTGAGAGATTGCAGAGCTCAGAGATTCAGAGGGATCGAGTCATAGAGGTTTACAGCATGGAAACAGGCCCTTCGGCCCAACTTGTCCATGCCGCCCTTTCTTTTTTAAAACCCCGAACCTAATCCCAATTGCCCGCATTTGGCCCATATCCCTCTAAACCCATCGTACCCATGTAACTATCTAAATGCTTTTTTAAAGACAAAATTGTACTTGCCTCTGCTACTACCTCTGGCAGCTTGTTCCAGACATTCACCATCCTCTGTGTGAAAAAATTGCCTCTCTGGACACTTTTGTATCTCTCCCCTCTCACCTTAAACCTATGCCCTCTAGTTTTAAACTCCCCTACCTTTGGGAAAAGATATTGACTGTCTAGTTGATCTGTGCCCCCTCATTATTTTATAGACCTCTATAAGATCACCCCTCAGCCTCCTACGCTCCAAAGAAAAACGTCCCAGTCTATCTATCCTCTCCTTTTAACTCAATCCATCAAGTCCCGGTAGCATCCTGGTAAATCTTTTCTGCGCTCTTTCTAGTTTAATAATATCCTTTCTATAATAGGGTGACCAGAACTGCACACAGTATTGCAAGTGTGGCCTTACCAATGTCTTGTACAACTTCAACAAGACATTCGAACTCCTGTATTCAATGTTCTGACCAATGAAACCAAGCATGCCGAATGCCTTCTTCACCACTCTGTCCACCTGTGACTCCACTTTCAAGGAGCTATGAACATGTGCCCCTAGATCTCTTTGTTCTGTAACTCTCCCCAACGCCCTACCATTAACTGAGTAAGTCCTGCCCTGGTTCAATCTACCAAAATGCATCACCTCGCATTTGTCTAAATTAAACTCCATCTGCCATTCGTCAGCCCACTGGCCCAATTGATCAAGATCTGGGTGTCTGAGTGCATAAATCACAAAAGTCTAATATGCAGGTACAGCAAGTAATTAGGAAAACTAATAGAATGTTATCATTCATTGTGATGGGAATTAAATACAGAACTAGGGAGGTTATGCTTCAGTTGTACAGGTCACTAGTGAGACCACATCTGGAGTACTGTGTGCAGTATTGGTCACCTTATTTAAGGAAGTGTGCAAGTATGCTGGAGACAGTTCAGAGACGGTTTACCAGACACTGATACCTAAAATGGATGGGTTGTGTTATGAGGAAAGGTTCGCACATGTTCCTGAACTTCCTGCTTTTCCATTCTCGCTCTCAGTCTTTAGGGTCCTGGGGAATTCTTATCAGCACTGGCTGCAGTGTCTCATCTACTTCATCGGCAACCTGCTGGGGTTGGCCCTGGCCATCTACAAGTGCCAGGCAATGGGGCTGCTGCCCACACACGCCTCTGACTGGCTGGCATTCATCCAGCCGCCCCAGGTGAGATCCGCACTCTGTATGTGAGGGGGAGCCAGGAAAATAGGAAGAGGAAACCATTCAGGGCTGTGGAGCCTGAGAGGTTGAGTAGATTGGGCCCAATTATTTTTATTCATTCGTGGGATATGGGCATCACTGGCTGGTCAGCATTTATTGTCCATCCCTAGTTGCTCTTGGAGGGCAGTTGAGAGTCAACCACAGGAAATCTGCCGCCCTTACCTGGTCTGGCCTACATGTGACTCCAGAGCTACAGCAACGTGGTTGACTCTCAACAGCCCTCGAGCAACTAGGGATGGGCAATAAATGCTGGCCAGTCAGAGACGCCCATATCCCACAAATGAACAAAAACAAATGAGGGATGGGGGAGGAGTGCAGGGAAAGTGGGGATGTCTTTGGGAATTGAGAGATAGGAGGAAGAGTGTGGGGAAAGTGGGGATATCTTTGGGAATTGAAGAATGGGGAGGAGTGCGGGGAAAGTGGGGATATCTATGGGGAGGAGTGTGCGGAAAGTGGAGATATCTTTGGGAATTGAGGGATGGAGAGGAGTGCAGGGAAAGTGGGGATATCTTTGGGAATTGAGGGATGGGAAGGAGTGCGGGGAAAGTGGGATATCTTTGGGAATTATGGGATGGGGAGGAGTGTGCGGAAAGTGGGGATATCTTTGGGAATTGAGGGATCGGGAAGACTGCAGGGAAAGTGGAGATGAGGTTGATGATGAATTGTGGAGCAGGCTCGACAGAAGCTATTCCCACTCCGATTCTTACCACCTTCTCCTTTCACACAGAGAGTGGAGAACACAGGCGGGGGCCTGGTCCTGTGATGGTCCCACTCTCCTCCTATCGCTCCCTGAGACACGGCCCGAGGACGATCGACACCGGATACAACCTACCGTCTGGCTAACCTGGGACCAGGCGTTCTGTAGGTAACATGCCCTCCCATCACTGCCCCCCCCCCACGCACACACAGACATTGGCCCGTGCACCTGTGACCGATGTGGAATGGCCGGAGATATTGACAGCAGGGACTGTGTATTTTTTCACTGGGGATTCAGTTGTTTATCATGTTGACCCCTTTGCTGAGCCTCGGATAAGGGACCTGTTGGAGTTGACGATGGGACTGGAGGTTCCTGGATCAGTCATTCCCAGCTTATCCTGGTGCCTCTCATTCTCTCTCACCCAGGTCAGAAGGTCACAGATTTGTGTAACCTGTTCCTGAGATTCGAGCTGCTGTAACAGGTTCTCCCAGGGGTCCCTCAAATCGTCTCTGAAATTTAAGTTCCCTGGCTGTGTGTTGCATCGTGCCTTGTGGGATCTTGCTGTGCAGTCACCATCTCTTCCTACAGAACGGCAGGAGGGAACATCGAAAGGAGGGAATGATTTAGCTCCTGTGCTTGGTCTGGCCTGTTCCAGAGCGCTCTGAATCAACACAGCAGCTTCCTGTTTCCAAAACACAGTTACTGCTGTTCACCTGGGAAACCCGGCAGGCACTGCACACAGCAAATCCCACAAACTGTCGGATAACCACCAAATGTTAGGCTGTTTGAAGGATAAAGATCGGCCCTCGGAAACCAGCGGGAGCTCTCCTTCGCTCCATCCAGTAGTGGCCGTGGGATTTTACTATCCACCTGACACAGCAGTGAGTGAGGAGGGGGGGAGCTTGGTTTCACTTCCTCCGCACTGACAGCCGGAGGCAGGTGATTGACAGTGTAATGTGTGCAGCTGTCTGTGTGCCCACCTGGGCAGCATGGTGGCACAGTGGTTAGCACTGCTGCCTCACAGCGCCAGGACCCTGGGTTCGATTCCAGCCTCGGATAAATCATAGAATCCCGACAGTGCAGAAAGAGACCAATCGGCCCACTGAGCCTGCACCAACAACAACCCCACCCAGGCCCTATCCCCATAACCCCACGTATTTACACTGATCATATCCCCAACACTAAGGGGCAATTTAGCACGGCCAATCCACCTCAATCGCACGTCTTTGGAGTGTGGGTGGAAACCGGAGCAACTGGAGAAAACTCTCACAGACACGGGGAGAATGCACAAACTTCACACAACCTGAGGCTTGATTTGAACCCAGGTCCCTGGTGCTGTGAGGCAGCAGTGCTACCCATTGTGTCTGTGTGGAGTTTGCATGTTCTCCCCGTGTCTGCGTGGGTTTCCTCCGGAGGCTCTGGTTTCCTCCCAAACTTCAAAATGTGCTGGTTAGGTGGATTGACCATGCTAAATTGCTGCTTTATGTCACAAAATATGTAGATCAGAGTGATTAGTGGGGTAAAGATATGGGGTAACGGGAATAGGGCCTGGGTAAGATGCTCTGTCAGAGAGTCAGTGCAGACTCAAAGGGCTGAATGGTCTCTTCTGCACTGTAGGAATTCTATGATTTTGTCTGTGAGCAGGCACGCTTGTGTCTATGAGTGAGTGTGTGTCTGTCGGGGTGTACACGCATTTCAGTTCATGTGTGTGTGTACCTGTGTGCGAGCACATACATGTTTGGTGTGTATGTATGTCTGCTTTCGCTTTATTTAATGATTGTGTTTGAGTCGTTCCTCTTTGTGTGTGTTTGTGGGGGGAGGGGGGTGCGGGGAGGTGGTCACTAATCCGTCCCCTCCCCATTCTGAGACCACACCCGAAGCAGGAGTGAACGGAAGAGGCCGGAGGCGAATCGATAACCTCGAGGTGAGTGAGGAAACAGTCAGTGTGAGTTTGATGCTGCTGTGAAGAATGTGTCATGTCTTTTCACTGATTCTGTAACTGTGGAAATAAAGAGTTTCAGCAAAATGGGATAAAAGCAAATTACTGCAGATGCTGAATCTGAAACCAAAAGAGCAAAAGGTTTGTCAAAGGGTCATCCAGACTCGAAACTTCAGCTCTTTTCTCTCCTGACAGATGCTGCCAGACTTGCTGAGGTTTTCCAGCGTTTTTTCTGTTGGTTTCAGCAAAACGGGGCCTCCATAAAATGACAGCAGACAAAACCAAGACTCAGATTTCACTGACTTCACCAGCTTAAGACTCTCTTGTTCCATTTTAAACTCTGCAACACTCTCGCCTTTTCTCTCCCACAATATTCAGGCTTCAGTAACCCGAGCTGGTGGTTAAATAACCGTTCCCTATTTGCTGACTCATTTCACCATCACTCCTGTTCTTCCAGCGCAATCCCGATCCCCACTTCCACTGCTGAAGAACACTACCAGACATCCCTCCCTCCGTGTTCAACTCTTCAATGTTCACCTTTTCAGTTGGGTAGGGTTTCAATTGAGAATCATAACACATCCCATTTCCACCTCCTCGTGGTGTCTGGACCAGATCAGGTGAATTTTCCACTAAAAGCTCTGTTTAATCCTTCTCCCCAAACTCCAGCATCTACAAGGCACAACTCTTGTGTCCAATTGAATAAGCTCCAATTTTCTGACTTAGTGCAGCTCCAACAACTCAGGAAGCTCAACACCATCCAAGACAAAGCAGCTTGATTGGCAATCCTCCTACAAACATCTACTCCCTCCAACACTGACTCACATGGCAGCTGTGTGTACCACCTACAAGATGCACTGCAAGCACTCACCAAGGCTTCTTTGACAGCATGTTGCAAACCCGCAACCTCTAGCCCCTTGGAGAAGGGCAGCAAATGCCTGGGAACATCATCACCTGCACGTTCCCCTCCAAGTCACTCACCATCTATACTAATTCACTGCCACAGGAACTCGCTGGACAACTCGTTTAAAAAGGAAATGTGATGAGTACATGAGGGAAAGGAGATTAGAAAGATGAGCTGAAAGGCTGAAATGAGGGAGATGGAATGGGAGGTATCTTGTGTGAAATATAAACACCAGCACAGACTAGTTAAACCGAACAATGTCTTTCTGCTCTGGATATTCATAGAATCCCTACAGTGTAGAAGGAGGCCATTCGGCCCATTGAGTCTGCACCCACCACAATCCCACCCAGGCCCTCTCCCCATAACCTCGTGCATTTACCCTAGCTAGCCCCCCGACACTCAGGGCAATTTAGCATGGCCAATCCACCTAACCCACACATCTTTGGACTGTGGAAGGAAACCGGAGCAAACCCATGCAGACACGGGGAGAATGTGCAAACTCCACACAGACAGTGACCCAAGCCGGGATTCGAACCCGGGACCCTGGCATTGTGAGTCAGCAGTGCTCACCACCGTGTCGCCCAAGAATGAGAGAATTCTCTGTGATTCAATGTAATCTCTGACCGGTTCTTGATCAGTAAGTTCCACCATTTGCACTGCACCGGTCAGAGTACAACCTGATGCTGAGTAATCATACTGAGATTATGTCATGTGTAAAATTACAAATTGCAACATTGTCATTGAAATTGGTGCACAGAAATTTTCATCAATCAGATCCACTCTCAAAAATGTTCTCCCAAACAACGCACTCTCTCAGATCTTTTCAGCAAGGATCCACTTCCAGGATTTCAATCTCTCCTTTCACTATTCTTCTGCCTCAGATTATCACATGCATTCAAGCTTCCACACAATCTCTCAGGTACCCAGCCATATCAACAGAACACTACTGTTTCACAGGTGGTACCAAAGTCCCAACCTTAGGATTACTTCAGAGTCTGGCTTTTTGCCAGCCAACTTCATGTGTGTTGCCTTTAACTGGAAGCCTCTCTCTCCCCCTTTCTTTAATTTCAGGGAACAGTATCTTGTTCAGATTCCCTTTGACTTCAGTTTTCCTCAGACTTTTTTCATTCCCTGGTTTCTAGAACTATCTGTTCTCCAACTTATGGGACTTTCTTTCTTGCCCTTACTCCATTGTTCTGCCTAATGGTTCTGGCAGTTTCCTCTTCAGCTAACTCAAAAATTATTTCTGACCCAAAATGGCCACTGGTTGCCAAGTCTTTCCTTACCTAGTCTTTCCTTATGTGTGTTTTCACATTGTAAACTCTCTGAACACAATACAGGCACAGTTTGAAATGAAACCAAAACCCCATACATGCAAATACCTTTATTTAACATTAATCTATGAAAGTTTTAACCCTTCTGTACACAGAAACACCGAATTAAACTCACTTAAATGTATATCTTATTTCTAATATCCAACAATACAAATATAGGTTACTAAATCGACTGCTTGACAGAGAGAAACTAAAGAAAGATGAGTTTAGGGTTGGGCAAATTGTTAGACACAGTTTGACCCAATGGAAGCGAGGGAAACAGCAGAGGCAGCTGATCAGACTGTCTCAATCTTAGTGACGAGCTCCATGAGCTCCTCAGACTTGCTGTTGTCGGTGAGGATGGAGGAGAGAGGGAGAACCCTTCAAAAGGAACTAAAACAGAAAATGCTGGAACGGTATGTTTTGTCTGCAAAGCGCACAATAAACAATACTTTTCACTGTATCCCAATACATGCGACAATAATAAATCAAACAAAAAATCAGATCAAAATAAGATACTGCAGATACTGGAAATCGAACCTCAAAACTGAGTGGATCTCTTCCCAAACTCAGAGCAGGTGAATAGCCTCTCCCCAGTGTGAACTCGCTGGTGTACAGGGAGTTGGAATAATTCCCTGAACCCCGTCTCACAGTAAAAGCAGCTGAATGCTCTCTCATTAGTGTGAACACATTGATGAGACATCAGTTCTCTACAGCTTTTATAGCAGTTCTCACAGTCTGGGCATTTAAAAGGTCTCTCCCCAGAGTGAAGCGGGGGTGGTTGGAGGGTAGATTATGGAGTGAATCCCTTCCAAAAGTGTCCTGGACCAGAACCCATAAATTATGTTAGGAAGCCAGATTAGATCCAAACAAATTTTTCTATTTTGGCATAAATGTGAGGATCGGATGCTTCACTTCAGGAGTAATTCCACTGACAAATTAGGAATCTTTCATGGTAAAACAAACTTTATTTAACAACAGCTTGAATATAATTCCAAAAAATGAAGCAGCTTAACTATTAACAGTTGAACAATATTTAAAAGTGAAAGGAAACAACTTTAATTTCTAATTTAGCACAATTTCAGTTCCAAATATGCAACATTCCTCAGAGATGTAGATGCCACTTCAGTTACAGTGAGAAACCATAAATATACTTGCTATAATGAGTATAGACTGTCCTGAAGCTTTCAGCGAGAAGACAAGTCTTAGAGCAGCTTATAGAAACCCTCCATCTTCAAACAGTCCCCGGTGCTTCCAGCTCTGACGGGTAACTGAAACTCTCCTCACAGTCTGCACATTTTCATGGTCTCTCCCTGATTTGAAATCCAATCACAACTTGTGAATTCGCTGGTGCGTCAGAAGATTCGATGAGGTAACGTATCCCTTCCCACACTGCAAGCAGGTGAACGGCCTCTCCCCACTGTGAACCCGCTGATGTATTGCTAGTTTAGACGACTGATTGAATCCCTTCTCACACACAGAACAGATGAATGGCCTCTCCTCTGTGTGGATTCGCTGGTGTATTGCTAGGTTGGATGAGTGATTGAATCCTTTCCCACACACACAGCAGATGAATGGTTTCACCCCAGTGTGAACTCGCTGGTGTGTCAGCAGAGTTGATGACCGACTGAATCCTTTCCCACACACAGAGCAGGTGAATGGCCTCTCCCCAGTGTGAATTCGCTGGTGTGTGAACAAGGTGGCTGACTGAGCAAATCCCTTTCCACACTGGGAACAGGTGAATGGCCTCTCCCCAGTGTGAACTCGCTGGTGTTTCAACAAAGTAGATGAGTCAGCAAATCCCTTCCCACACTGGGAGCAAGTGAATGGCCTCTCCTGAGTGTGAGTTCGCTGGTGTATCAGCAGAGTGGATGAGTGAGAAAATCGCTTCCCACATTCAGAGCAGGTGAACGGTTTCTCCCCAGTGTGAACACGCTGGTGTATTGCTAGATTGGATGACTGATTGAATCCCTTCCCACATTGGGAGCAGGTGAACGGCCTCTCCTCAGCATGAGTCCTCTGGTGTATATGTAAGCTGGATAACTGAGTGAATCCCTTCCCACACTGGGAGCAGGTGAATGGCCTCTCCCCAGTGTGACTGCGTCGATGAGTTTCCAGCAGGGATGGGTAATTGAATTCCTTCCCACAATCCTCACACTTCCATGCCATCTCCCTGTTGTGACTGCAATTATGTTTCCAAAGGCCAGATGATTGGTTGAAGTCTTGTCCACAAACAGAACACATGTACAGTTTCTCCCCACTGTGAGTGGTGCTTTTTTCTTCCAATTTCAAAATGCAATGATATTCAGGTTACAATAAATTGGCCGACTCATCAGGTTCTGATATCATGTTTTGTTTCAGTTTCTCAACTGCAAATCTTTTTCTTGTGAACCCCTGTGAAATTGATTTAAAACAGAAAAAAGTGAGTGAGAAAGAACCCACAAAAACACAACGGTGGGTTGTAAAATTGAGCTGAATGAATCTGGTAATTTGTGGAGCTGCCGTGAGGAAAGGGTAACCAAGAAAGCTGCTGGATTGTCTCACAAACCCAACTGGTTCGCTGATATCCTTCAGGGAATGAAACCTGCCACACAGCCTGGGTCTACACAGGACTTTGGGAGGAGATAGAGAGAAGTAGGAGTGGCTGAGGTGAAGGTAAGGGATTTTATACATCTACAACTTGACAAGAACTTTGACAGAATCTCACAAACCCTCAACTCCACCAACTGGAAGGACCAAGATAGCAGATGGGTATAAACACCATCACCTCCGAGTTCCTCCAACCCACACACCATCCTGACTTATCTGACTTCCAGTACTAAACGAACAGAAATTTCTTTCATATAAATACTGGGAAGACTGAACCCACTGTCTTCAGTCCCCTCTCCAAGCTCCACTTGCTCGCCAACAACTCTATCCCTCTTGCTGGCAACATGTCTGACCTGAACCAGGCTGTTCACAACCCTGGTGAAATATTTCACCCCAAGATGAGCTTCCAGCCACATGTCCACATCATCATCACTATTTCCATCTCAGTGACATCGCCCGACTCCACCCCAGTCTCGGCTCATCTGGAATTCTCATGGACTTCAACCCAGATATATGGACTTCAACCCAGATAAGTGTGTGGTGATCCATTTTGGCAGATCCAATGGGATGAAGCAGCAGTATAATATGAAGGGTACCATTCTTAGCAGTGTAGAGGATCAGAAGGACCTTGGGGTCCGGGTCCATAGGACTCTTAAATCGGCCTCGCAGGTGGAGGATGCGGTCAAGAAGGCGTACGGCGTACTGGCCTTCATTTATCGAGGGATTGAGTTTAGGAGTCGGGAGATAATGCTGCAGCTTTATAGGACCCTGGTTAGACCCCACTTGGAGTACTGCGCGCAGTTCTGGTCACCTCATTACAGGAAAGATGTTGAAGCCATTGAAAGGGTGCAGAGGAGATTTACAAGGATGTTGCCTGGATTGGGGGGCATGCCTTATGAGGATAGGTTGAGGGAGCTTGGTCTCTTCTCCCTGGAGAGACGAAGGATGAGAGGTGATCTGATAGAGGTTTACAAGATGTTGAGAGGTCTGGATAGGGTAGACTCTCAGAGGCTATTTCCAAGGGCTGAAATGGTTGCTACGAGAGGACACAGGTTTAAGGTGCTGGGGGGTAGGTACAGAGGAAATGTCAGGGGTAAGTTTTTCACTCAGAGGATGGTGGGTGAGTGGAATCGGCTGACGTCGGTGGTGGTGGAGGCAAACTCGTTGGGGTCTTTTAAGAGACTTCTGGATGAGTACATGGGATTTAATGGGGTTGAGGGCTATAGATAGGCCTAGAGGTGGGGATGTGATCGGCGCAACTTGTGGGCCGAAGAGCCTGTTTGTGCTGTGGCTTTCTATGTTCTATGTTCTATTCCATTCTGATGTGAAACTCAGGGGAATGGGAATATAGAGAGGGAATGGGACTGGCTGAATTGCTCCAAAGAGGGTTGGCATGGATTTGAGTTGCCAAATGGATTCCTTTTGTGTTGTAATGTCTCCATCAGTGGAAATAGGTAACGTTGACACAGTGCCTTTTATATATCAAGACGAGAAATAGGGATTCATAAATAACATAGCACGTACCATATAACTACATTAAACATATCTCTGTCCCAGGCGAATTTACTGTTCATTCAAACAGCCTTCTCCTGGGAAAACTCCCCCTTTAATTGTGAACATTAGGTAAGAGGCTATCCTATTCGCCAGATAAATAAATGCGACAACCTGAGGGAGCTAAAAGATGTCAATATCTTTGAGAAAGAAAAAGATACCTGGGCCTAGTCTTGCTCCTAATTCCGATGTTCGTCTGTAATCGTTCCAGAGTCTGCAGCCTCCCTGGATTCACTTCCTTTCCCTTCAGTAGCTGCAAGTCCCCAATTTCCCCCAGAATGAGAAAAGAAATGGAAAGGGGGAGACATTGATTTCCTCCCAGATGTTGTCCAGAGGTGGAAGTTTCACTCTGAAAATCATCAACAAACTTCCGCATTGTGACGTCAATGGAGGCCTGCCTATATCAGCCAATAGGAACCAGTCTGCACCGCAGTGACATCTTCGGGTTCTCGTGCGCAGGCCCGGGGGCCGTGGAGACGGGAGCCCCGCCCCCACCCATTGTTCCCCTCCCCCTGCACCTCCTCCAGCCACGGTTTCCAGGCAACCGGCTGGCGGCTCCGGCCAGAGCGAGAAGCCGCTCGGTGATCTCCCCCTCCCCACTCTCTCTCCGGCGGCTGCGGCTCAGCAGCGCTCTCTGCGCCTGCTCCGGACAGCTCGGCTCAGCAGCGCTCTCTGCGCCTGCTCCGGACAGCTCGGCTCAGCAGCGCTCTCTGCGCCTGCTCCGGACAGCTCGGCTCAGCAGCGCTCTCTGCGCCTGCGTGCTGGGCTGCCAGCTGAGGGAGTGGGGGAGGGGACTTTGCAAAATCTCTTCCCATCAAATTCTTCCAAGTCCCGCAGTTTGATTTGAAACAGAACAGATTCTGTTTGTAGCTTCACCACAGACTCAAACTTCACACACAGACTCAAACTTCACCACAGACTCAAACTTCACACACAGACTCAAACTTCACCACAGACTCAAACTTCACACACACACTCAAACTTCATCACAGACTCAAACTTCACCACAGACTCAAACTTCACCACAGACTCAAACTTCACCACAGACTCAAACTTCATCCTCTGGACAACATCTGTGAGGAAAACACTTTCTTTCCCCCCTGGGAAATACAGAGACAGAGAAATTCTCTGGAACTGGAATTAGAGCCAAATATACTGAGGGGGAAAATGTTTGTGATTTTGTGAAACCTGTTTTTATTGTCTGAGCTTTTTAAAGTGTAATTTATCCTGTCTATTCAAATACTGTTTATCTCTTTGCATGATTTCGTGATGCTGGTTTTAGATTGATTTGTAAAGTATTTTTTAAAATGTGAAACCTTGTCCTTCAGTATTCCATTGGAACTTTCTGGAAATTTGTTTACTTTTTAGATTAGTAACAACAGAGATATATCTTGTGTTCAAATATTTGGTATGTTTATGTTTTGGTAATAAGATTCATTGTTTTATTCTTGTAATTATAGCATGTCGTTACGTTATATAGTTCCAGTCAAAGAGACATTACAATTCAGAAAGATTGCTTTTAAAATCTGGAGTAAATATAGTTTTCTCAAATCTCCTTCCCATCACCTATCTAATTAAGAAATGCGGCACTGTATACCACATGTTTTTAGTCCAGTTATATTCAGAATTATCTGTTCTGAATTTCTATCCAGTTCTGACGGTGATGACTTTTGTCAACTCCTTTTACAGGATAATGGAGGGAAGGATTTACAGATTGAAATCTCAAAGGAAACATCAAGTGAAGAATTAACAGAATTGTTCGATTATTGGGACCAGAATATTATCGGCATTTGAGTCCAGGAGAAATATTTCTCTCTTTTATCTGCTTGAAAAGATTTTAAACATTGGTGTAACACACACACATACCTACCGCAGCTGATCAGCAAACCTGGAGAGATACAAGGACACTGGCACCATGGAGAAACTGTGGAAATGTGGACATTGTGGGAAGGGATTCAGATTCCCCTCAGAGCTGGAAATTCATCGGCGCAGTCACACTGGAAAGAGACCATTCACCTGCACTAAGTGTGCGAAGGGATTTACTAATTCATCCGACTTAATGACACACCAGCGGGTTCACACAGGGGAGAGGCCATTCATCTGTTCACAGTGTGGAAAGGGATTCTCTCGCTCCTCCAACCTCCGGATACACCAGCGAATTCACAGTGGGGAGAGGCCATTTACCTGCTCCAAGTGTGTGATGAGTTTCAGTCGGTTATCTCAGTTGCAGACACACCAGCGAGTTCACACTGGGGAGAGGCCATTCACCTGCTCTGAATGTGGAAAGGGATTCTCTCTCTCCTACAACCTACAGATACACCAGCGAGTTCACACCAGGGAGAGACCGTTCACCTGCTCTGAGTGTGGGAAAGCATTCACTACTTCATCTGACCTGCTGAGACATGAACGAGTTCACACAGGGGAGAGGCCATTCAGCTGTCCAGAGTGTGAGAAGAGATTTAATCGATTATCTCACTTGCAGACACACCAGTGAGTTCACAACAGGGAGAGGCTGTTCAGCTGAGTGAGAAAGCAATCATTGATTCATCCAACCTTCTGACACACCAGTGTCTTCATGCTGGGGAGAGGCCATTCACTGGGTCTGTGCAGGATGGCATTCACTCAGTTATCCAATCTGTTCAGATACCAGCGAGTTCACAAGTGATTACAGGGACTGGATTCTGCTGTTATTCCACATCCAGAACTGAACCATGTTCACTCTGACAGTTTTATTATTCATTCGTGGGACATGGGTGTCGCTGGCTGGTCAGCGTTTATTGCCCATCCCTAGTTTCTCTCGAGAGGGTAGTTGAGTGTCAGTCACATTGCTGTGGCTCTGGAATCACATGTCGGCCAAACCAGGTAAGGACGACAAATTTCCTTCCCTGAAGAACGCTGACAATCGACAACGGTTTCATGGTCATCAGTAGATTCTTAATTCCAGATATTTTTTAGTCAAATTCCACCATCTGCCGTGGTGGGATTCGAACCCATGTTCCCAGAACATTAGCTGAGTTTCTGGATTAATAGTCTAGCAATAATACCACTAGGCCATCGCCTCCCCAAAGTGGGACGGTCGGAGGGTTTCTTTCTGCTGGACTGACCAATCTCATGACTTTGCTTCCAGTGGGCTGATGCTCTTTGAGCTGCTCCGCCATTCAATATGATCATGGCTGTTATTAATATGTACAGAAAATTGTAATATTCTAAATAGGATATTTAGATGGTGATACATTTTCATTTCTTCCTGAGGAAGAGGTTTGTGTCTGTCTAATCATTCCTGTTTTACAAATTAACTTTGAGCTTGAGAATTAGTTTTTTTTAAATCAAAAATCTGGGTTGAGAATCTGGTAAAAACACCCGAAGGGACTTTGCAATCACAAGATGTGGCCCATGTTGATTTAAGGAGTCAAAGCTGGAAGGATAAGAACTGTAAAAGGACAGCTGGACTCTTCCTCTTTGAGTCACAGTGAGACATTTCTAATTAAATACACAGAGGGAATTCCTTCAGTTTTGACATGTTCATTCAAGAAGATTGCAAGTAATTTGATTTAGAAAAAAACAGCCACGGGATATTTGATTATTGTAGATGCTGAAAATCACATTTTCTACTGTGAAAATCAGCTGGAAGTAGCACAATTAACACAAGATTTGGGACATTTAAACTCTTATTGAGAAGAGTACAGCAGCTAATGCTGTAAAAAGGGGGCTGGGCTCAGCCTCTTTTAGCAGGAGACCTGGAGACATTGGCCGGAATTTTACTGGCCCGCCCGAGGCTCGTAAGATCGTGCCCGAGGACAATGGAGAATTCCGTTCTGTGAGCCTCGTCCGCCCAAATTTAGGGCGGGTGTGCTGGTAAAATGAGGGCCATTGGGTCTGACACTTATCGTCCTGCCTTTGTTACAGAGGTGAACTCATCAGGCAGACCTCAGGGTTACATGTTTGGTTTTGAAATTACAAGTTAATTAATTTAAACATCTATTGGACATCCCAATTGGTCTCTGTTACCATGGGGATAAGTGATTCAGGGTCGAGCCTTGATTGGAATTCTGGGTGTTTCTCACAGAAAGCAGGCAGTCTGCAGTTAGCTTGGAAACCGTCAGCTGTGGGACCAGGAGCTGTGAACCAGCTGTGGGACCTGGAGCCAAGAGGGTCATTAGGAATCAGGGGTGTTCCCAATGTTTAAATCCCTCAGGAAGAAGGCAGTGAAGCCCATGCTTGAACTGAGGAGGCCACAGGTTTGAGGTCTTAAAGAAAAGTTGTTTAGTCGAAAGCTAATGGAAGGATCCCCATAAAATCTTGGAGAATAGCTGGAAAAGTGAGGAGAATTAAAGTGAATCTTGGAGAGCATTGACATTCCTTTGGGATGGTTCCAGGAACAGAAGTGAATGAACCTTCAAGAAGAAATTAGATATAGCTCTTGGGTCAAAAAGGGTCAAGAGATATGGGAGGCAGGGAGGGATCAGGATATTGAATTCGATGATCAGCTATGGTCACGATAAATGGTGGAGCAGGTTCAAAGGGCCAAATGACCTACTCCTGCCTCTAGTTTCTATGTTTCTATGTTGTTAAATATAAGGGAACTCTTTTGTGTGTGTGTGTGCGCGCGCAGGGAGGAGGGGGGGATAAAAAGTACAAACAAAAGCTGAAAAATACTGCAAAAACTCAGTAGGTCTGACAGCATCTGTGGTGAGTGAAAATAGGATTCATGTTTTGAGTCCACGTGACTCTTCAGAGCTAAAGAGGGGTTGAAAAGTAGAACTGAGTTTACAGCATAAATCTTCACAAAATATAATTAATCATGCTGGTTTTTAATATTTCTTTTGTTTTATATGAAGTAAAGTTTGTTTTTGTTTAAAAACCTGGAATCTTCTGATGTAATTTTTTCAGTTAATCACTGGGTGTTTAAATTTCTCTTGAAACGTTAATGTTTCCAACCTGAATTGTAACAACTCACACAACAATATTTCAAAACAAATTGTAGAAGAAAAATATGATGTTCTTTATTTTGTACAAAGTATTACATTATAAGATCTAGGATCTTCTAGGATCCACAATTTCTTCGCTCGAGCAATTATTTTAGTGAAACAATTCGATAATAAATGAATAAAAATTGTGCTAATTGTCATCCCTTCGAAAGCAGGAGGGCGATCGCCCGGCACAGAGGGTAATTTGGGATTTCTCCCATAGACCAATTGACAGGGATTATACCCTCCAACCATCTGAAGTGAATTCTTTCCCTGAATCGTCCAGGCCAGTGCAGTTATCAACTTGCAGTTTGGCTGATCAGCTAAGATTTTCTGCAGCATTTCATTGATCATCGTGTGATTCCTTTCACAGAGTCCATCACTGAAAGGACTTTCAGCTGCCGTGTTCATGTTTTCACACACGTCTCCAAACTCATCATTAACAAATTCCCCTCCATTATCAGTCAGAAACCTAGCTGGTGCCCCAGGTCCAGTCCCTGTCCACTTCTCCATGACTTGTTCTAGAATCATCCTTTTGTCCTTAACATGTATTATTGGAGAAAGACTAAGTTGGGTTACCATATCGATAAAGTGTAGAATTAAAATAATTCTGTCTTTGTCTCATACCTTTAGATGCACAGCAACTTCTTCATGAGCCAAGGGAAGGATGTAATGGCTTTGTCCGATACTTTGTACTAATCTGTTCTGAGTCTCGTATCCTCTTCACCAACCAGCCCTGCATCTTGTAGCAGGATTTTTAATCTTTGTTCGATAGGACAAGCAAATTGTTTGTGCAGCTTTAAGACAATTTGTAATTTTTTTCTGATTCTCTTCACCTGATGCCATGAATCCTTCTCAAACCCTATGATTAGAAACATCAGGTTTTGTTAAGAGGATACGATAATGTCCTGATTGAGTAAACTGCAGATCACTGACTTTCCAAATAAAACAATCATACCTTGTTCCATGTCCAGTTGCATTTGTGCCTTTTTCATGGAAGATTCACTCAACATTAAACTGAGGAGGTTCACTGTCAGACACACCAGACTACACCAGGCCTGGAGTGCTGACTCCAGCTACTTTACATGGAATCAACACTCTCTTTAGTGGCTTCAATCTATTGATATCACCAACTGGAAACCTTTCATACTCCTTAACCTTGTGTCACTCTTCACCATGAGGTGAATCTGGGTAACATCTTCAATCTGATCCACACACTGTCGAGGTGCAGTCACTGTGGAATGGTATTATGAGGCAAGGTTAGACTGGAGTTTTGAAGAGTAAGAGGCAACTTGAATCAAACATATAAGATCCAGAGGGGTTTTGACAGGAGGTGGATGTGGAGGGCATGTTTCCTCTAGTAGGAGAATCTAGAATAAGGGGTTACTGTTTAAAATAAATGATCATTCATTTACGGCAGAGATGAGGAAAGTATTTTTTTCAGAGGGTTGTGAGTTTCTGGAACTCTTCCTCAAAAGTTGCTGTAAGAATCACCTTTGAATATCTTGAAGGCAGAGCTGGATATATTCTTGATTAACAAGGGGGTGAAAGGTTATGGGGTAAGTAACAGAACAGGTGACTGAGTCTGTGACTAACACACTCATCATTGGACCAAATTCCTTATGACATTCCAATTCCTTCAGAGTGATAACCATCATCATTGTATTCAGCCTCAGAATTCTCTGTGTTGTGTCTCACTGCGAGTGTTTATCACACGATGATATTTTCATTCAGACCTGAAACACCTGTTAATAGTTCCCCAGTCTTTGCTGGGGTTCAATCGCGTATTAGTGCTGTTCCAATCCTGTCTTTTGTTGCGATATCCAGATGCACTAAAGATGCTTTCACCCTCACACAAAACTTGTCAAAATCCAATCATGCTTCATAGGCAACCAATACATCATCTATCTTGTAAATCTCAAAATGAACCCTAATCAAAGATTCAAACCTTCAGCGTCCAACTGATGGGTTTCCAGCTGTCAAAGTACTTGGCTTCCGATTTTCCTTTTGTTAGGAAGTGACAATGCCAAGGCCAGATCTTGTTTCCTCCTTGGTAAAGATATAACCCATGTCCACATCTCCACTTCATTCTTCCACTGGTCATGTGATTCAGACTCCGAGAACATTGGCAGTTAATCAGACCCTGACAATACCATGTTATAATGCTGATAGGGAATCCTACAGTGGAGGAGGCTAGGGAGGAAATTGCAGGTCTCCGAGCAGAGATATTTGAATCATCGACAGCCATAGGTGAGGTGCCTGAAGATTGGAGGATAGCAAATGTTGTGCCTTTGTTTAAAAAGGGTTGCAAGGAAAAGCCTGGGAACTATAGGCCAGTGAGCCTCACATCTGTAGTGGGTAAGTTGTTCAAAGGTATTCTGAGAGATAGGATCTACACGCATTTAAAGGGCAAGGACTGATTAGGGACAGTCAGCATAGCTTTGTGAGTGGAAAATCATCTCTCACAAATTTGATTGAGTTTTTTGAAAGAGTAACCAAGAAGGTAGATGAGAGTAGTGCAGTTGATGTTGAAGGAGGAAATTTTCCAGAAAACCATATTTGCATCATCAAACATATTTACATATTGGACTAATTGGCACCACTCATAACGGGCCAACAATGCAGAGGGGCACCCCCGGATGGATATTCGATCGGGTCCCCCCCTGCACAGCTGAGAGACTCACGAATTTCAGAAACTACGGAAGATCCCTAATCTGCCTAGCAACAGCGCGTAGCTGCATTTTAAACTGGCCAAGGCAGACATAAAAATCTGATAAACTAAGAGATAAGGATAAAAGGTTAAGAATGAAATACCCCAGACACCCAACAGGACAGGATGACATTAACACTCAATCTCACAAGCAGGAAACACAGACACGGAACAATAGGATCAATTTAAATAAGAGGACACATAGAGATGGTAATGGGAAACGCATTTAGACACCGGGGCAGGACCAAGTAATCCCATTAACACGAACACACACCATACAAATGCTAATCCATGAAACTTCCTAGGGACTTTTGAAACTGACAGACCACTTTATACATTGTGTAAAAAAAGGCATAATCAAATGTTCCCGCGCGAATTTTGGATCCCTATAAAGATCCAGAGCTGATGTGATTTAATTGAGATCAACGTGGCCAAGCCACTGTTTCTGAGCTGGCTACGGGGGTCTCCCTGGGATCCCAGTAATTGTACAATAAAGACACGCTTTGAACCTTGATTTGCGACTCAACTTCTATTCTGCACTGGTAAGGGATATTTCCCTACAACAAAATGGCGTAGTCACGGCAGGATTTGATATCTGACTTCTGACTGATGGCCACAGTTTGAAAGTCGGGATCAAATTTAAACGAATCTGATACAAATCCAGAGCAGTCAAAGGCGAGTGCAGGTCTCCGTTCAAAGTGAGGTACCTTTAAGGGTTAGGGTTTGTCTGTTTTAAGTATTGTTGTCTTGTAGAACTGTATAATCTTGCCTAAGTTTTTAAATTGAAACAGAAGTCCGCACTAAAGAGGTACAGGTCAGAACGACCGCGTGGAAGAAGGTAAGTAACTTTTAACTTTAATAGGAGTAAAGGACCAGAGGTAAAGATAACAGGTTTTGGGCTATTTGATAACAGGAATTAAGACTAATATAAAGATAAGTACCGCATGCAGAACTAATTGGTGTAACTAACCCAGGATTGTAAATGAAACCGCTGTCTGTGCCAAGGCAATAGGACAAGGGAGTGCTTGACTCAAGGTGCCCTACCCTAAACTGGACGTTAAGAGGAGAAATCTCCCACGCTAAGGTTGGGTTTTGAAGCGGGCGCTAAGAGGCACAGGCACTCAGGGTGCAAGGCACGGACAGTGTAAATCGGGTAACAACACTGACTCTGAAGGGACGAACAACCTCAGAGTCGATACAGTTACTAACTATAACAGGGGCTTTGATAACAGAATACATGTGTGTAAGTGTTGAGGAAAAGGGGACCCGATCCATCCTGACCAAGAGACACGACGACGGAGGATCCATTAGGGACCCGGGCGGAGTTTGATAACCTTGTTCGTCTGTAGGGAACACCACAGCCCATAGCAGGATACCCGGTTTTGGGGTAACGGATCAACCCTGCTAGTGGGGGTGGTGGCCGAGCGGGAGGCGTTGTACTTAGAGGGGCTGGGAACAGGGGCGGACAAACCCACTAAACAACCAGCACACATCCCAATAAGACAACACAAAATAGTCCAAGCGTGAGGTGTCAGGAATAGTTGGGGGAGCCCAGGGGAAAGAGACCCACTGGAACCTCACTACGAGGCCCTACAGCAATACAGACGGTGCTGGGGCAGTATCAGTGACAGGAGATAAGGGAGAGAGTTGAGGCACTTTTACTGTAGCAGCCAGCATACGGGGGTTGCAGGACTGCTAGACAGAAAAATGGCAGACCACGTTGTTAAGGGAGAAACTGCAGTAGCTCTCATTTTGAAGTATCTGTTAGCCAGAGAAGCGATTGTTGCAAAGATGAAACGGAACGGGTGGAACGCATCACAAACTTTAGAAGATCAAAGAAAGTGGGTAGACGGAGTTAAACGGGACAAAACAAAAGTAATGGGAGTAATATTAGTGACCCAGTTAGCTGGACTAATTGAGGAAGTAAATGCCTCAATGGAGGAGAGACACAAAGAGACAGAACAAATTAAAGTATTACAGGAGAGAGTGAGGGAATTAGAACACAGAAGACACACTGTGGAGATAACGCAGAGATCAGAGGAAACGGACCCTCGGCGCCCATACGAGTCAGTGCAGAAACATACAGCCACTCCAGCATCAGAAGAAAACGTAGAAAATTATAATCTAGCGCCAGTCACGAGAGGAGGGACGTTAGCACAACCAAAGGCAACCTATAAGCCTTTTACGCCAGGGGAAAGGCAGCAGATGGATAGGAGAGATCTTAGTTTTTGTATTTCAGTGTGTTTGTGAGATCTGGTAGCTTGTCGAATGTAGGTGGTTGTTGTTGTAATTAGATTGAGAGCAGGGAGCTCTTTGTTCCTGTGGAATGTTTGCTACAGGCAGTGGGTGCAGTGTATTGCACCTTGGTTTAGCCTCAGGGGGCTGGGAGAGTGTTAAAACTGTTAAAGATTAAAGTGATAGGATTTCTTGAATTTACTTTTGCTTTGAGTTAATTACAGTTTGGAAGAAAGCAGAATAAAAGCGATTGTCTTAATCAATGTTCTGTATTCTCTTTGAATGTTTTACACTCATCCCAGTCTGAAATGATAAGTTTGAATGAAAAAGGATGTACTGTGGAATGACTTTTGGAAGCTTCCATGTGTGTGTGTGTGTGTTTAAACAAAGTGGTTGCGTGGATGCTTTGTTGTTGTTTGTTTTAACGTTAAGAAAGGATTTAAACCTTGGAAGGAAGCATGTGCTCTTTCCTTTGTCTTGAAGTAGAAATTATAAGAGTTAGTTGAGGGGTTAAGAGAAGAAAATAAGTTATTTTGTGGAAAGGTAGAAAAGCAGGAACAAAAGACTGAGGTCTATGAATTAGTTTAAAGTGTATCAAGTCAGTGAAATACAGTATTAATCGCAGAATATCGCGATTTGCGAACGTCAGATAGTTTAGTATTCTGAACTAGTTTAAAATTATGTACTGCCGTCGGAATTTCATGAGCCATCAAGGTTCAAGGTTTGCCAAATATAAAAGCACTGCAAAGCTTAAAACCTAGCCAGTTAAGAAACCAAAATGTTCCTAATCAAATAACTGGTATGTATTGTACCTGCTTTGATTTTGATTCGGCGCCTGTTACTTTTCCTAGAGTGCGGGGGTTTCGATCTGGAGCTCAGTTTAAAAATAGAAACGGCTTGAATTAAAAGGGTTTGGATATCACGGGTACGATGTGTAAAGTGGTATGATACAACTGCCGCTTGATTATTTTTATTATACAGTATAGCACTGCCATATAGACACAAGAATAACATCAAATCCTGAAAAGCCTTAACCAACTTTGTATGATATATTCATATACTATATTGGGCATTGATAAAGACATAATTATTTTGTGAAGTACTGTGGTGTAGCGCTTGCACGCAAACAAATGATCAAATTAGAGATAGTGTAAGAGTACTCATATAAAGATCGGAACTGTATGGCATGTGATTTTAATGGGGAAAGCGATGTCTTTTGATAAGACTACATACAAATGAATGGATGTATCCGACAATACATCCGAGACCTTAGCACCCAATTGAAGGGGATGCGCCGGTCCGTAATTTCTAATCAGGCACAGGTCGACGCAGAGGGGGACTCAGAAATATTACCAGAAGTCCCAAAAGCCGGGAGCCGGGTATTAACAAAAGTGCTTCCTGCAAAACCAGGATTTGCCCCAAGATGGCACGGACCTTACGAGGTCATTATTAGCGGAGATACCTGTGCCTGTATAGATATAAGGGGACAGGGGGTCTGGAAACACTGGACCCAATTAAAACTATATGAGGACAAATGAACTAAAAAAATACCGTTTTGCTCATTCAACTTCCACAGGAACCAGGACCAGATCTACTATCAAGACGTCGGAACCAACTACTTTTAATTTAATTGCCTGTTTATTTTCTGTATATACTGTAATTGTAAAATACTGTTGAAAAAAAAAAGAGCGATATGGGAACAGGGACATATCTGATAATAACCCTGACCATTGTAAATACACTCCAACATATGGGGGTTAGGGGAGCAGAACCACCAATCATGGAAGGAAACCTATTCCTGAAAACACACATCCAGATCTATGGGAATAGGACCGCTTGTTACCCCTCAGCGCGATCAGTAAACTCCCTATTCATCGCAACACCAGGGTGGCTCCCACAAGAGTTATTCACTATTGACACATCGGGGGCACCCTGCAAAGAACATATTGGGTACTTTAAGCAAGGGATACAAGGAAGGTGTGTAGAGCTCACCGAGCCGGGAATTCTAAGGGGGACGGGACCCCAACCGGAGGAGACACTTGGGAACTACCCACAATGTTTTAAGGGAGAGGGATGGGGGTGCGTGCATGCCTTTGTCCCTAAAAATGATTCGTGCGCTGAGGCACATTGTGCTCTCCAGGAGTGCCGGGTCCGGGAAGGACACTTCACTTGTGACTGCAAGCAACAAAAATGCATTGCAGTCACCGTGGGTAGGCAGCTTATGTGTGGCAAGTGCAACAGCACCCACGTAAGCTCAGCCTCAGGGACATATCCATTTGATTCTCACCAAGAGGTACAATCAAGTGGACAGTCCAGGGGGAGGGAAGGTTCCACAAGATGGGGCCATGCGGTCAAACGACACCGGGGTAATGCATGTTATCGGGTTAAAGACGGGTACGTGTTTTATTTAAAAATGTATATATGACGGCCACAGACAGGCCTCCAAGGTTCTTTTCCGTAGGGACAATCAGACCTCTCACGGTTCCATGCCCAAGCGAAGGGCATGTCCAGAAACGCATAGTGACCAGGGCCATCAGCGCAGAATTTTGCTCCGACTGGCAGGCCCCTGTCACACTAGGGTCTTCTTTAGGATATGGATTTCTGGGGACACTATCCCTGGGAGGCGCCGCAGGGGTGATCAGTGCCAGTAATAGGAACTTCTTCATATGTGGACTGACCATTTTAGGAAACAACACCCTACAAGCATTAGGCGCAATTGACCAAGAACTCGCAGAACTCAGACTATACACACAACAAACGAGATATGCGGTGGACTATCAGCTAGCCAGACAAGGGGGGGTATGCACCATCATCAAGGAAAAATGCATCACATACGTACACGACGAGACACTAAACATAACAGCAGCCATGTCCGGGATACAAAAGCAATTGGATAACTTTAAACAGGGGTTAACAGGGACTGATGGGTGGTTAGGATGGCTGTTTAACACAGTTTGGGGAGCATATATTATGAAGGGATTAATCCTAGTAGTAGCCATCCTGTTCACACTCTGCCTTGGCCTAACCTGTATTAAAGTGATATGTGCAAATATTACATCAAGAATGCTACCCACTGCCAGTATCCAGATGCAAGAACTTAACAACGACACAGAAGAAGAGGAACAACGGCAAGGACAACAGCTGTACAAATCACTGTTCCTCTGAAGGTCGTCCATGGGGGGTCAGCCATGAATGGCACCCCCTGGACGAGAGGAGGGACTGAAGGAGGAAATTTTCCAGAAAACCATATTTGCATCATCAAACATATTTACATATTGGACTAATTGGCACCACTCATAACGGGCCAACAATGCAGAGGGGCACCCCCGGATGGATATTCGATCGGGTCCCCCCCTGCACAGCTGAGAGACTCACGAATTTCAGAAACTACGGAAGATCCCTAATCTGCCTAGCAACAGCGCGTAGCTGCATTTTAAACTGGCCAAGGCAGACATAAAAATCTGATAAACTAAGAGATAAGGATAAAAGGTTAAGAATGAAATACCCCAGACACCCAACAGGACAGGATGACATTAACACTCAATCTCACAAGCAGGAAACACAGACACGGAACAATAGGATCAATTTAAATAAGAGGACACATAGAGATGGTAATGGGAAACGCATTTAGACACCGGGGCAGGACCAAGTAATCCCATTAACACGAACACACACCATACAAATGCTAATCCATGAAACTTCCTAGGGACTTTTGAAACTGACAGACCACTTTATACATTGTGTAAAAAAAGGCATAATCAAATGTTCCCGCGCGAATTTTGGATCCCTATAAAGATCCAGAGCTGATGTGATTTAATTGAGATCAACGTGGCCAAGCCACTGTTTCTGAGCTGGCTACGGGGGTCTCCCTGGGATCCCAGTAATTGTACAATAAAGACACGCTTTGAACCTTGATTTGCGACTCAACTTCTATTCTGCACTGGTAAGGGATATTTCCCTACAACAATGTTGTCTACATGGACTTTAGCAAGGCCTTTGACAAGGTACCGCATGGTAGGTTGTTGCATGAGGTTAAATCTCACGGGATCCAGGGTGAGTTAGCCAAATGGATTCAAAATTGGCTTGATGACAGAAGGTGGTTGTAGAGGGTTGTTTTTCAAACTGGAGGTCTGTGACCAGTGGTCTGCCTCAGGGATCGGTGCTGTGTTCACTGTTATTTGTCATTTATATTAATGATTTGGATGAGAATTTAGTAGGCATGGTAGTAGTAAGTTTGCAGATTACACCAAGATTGGTGGCATAGTGGACAGTAAAGAAGGTTATCTCGGATTGCAACGGGATCTTGATCAATTGTACCAGTGGGCTGACAATTGGCAGATGGAGTTTAATTTATCTAAATGCGAGGTGATGCATTTTGGTCAATTGAACCAGGGCAAGACTTACTCAGTTAATGGTAGGACATTGGGGAGAGTTACAGAACAAAGAGATCTGGGGGTTCAGGTTCATAGCTCCTTAAAAGTGGAGTCACAGGTGGTGAAGAAGGCATTCGGCATGCTTGGTTCCATTGGTCAGAACATTGAATACAGGAGTTGAGACATCTCATTGAAGTTGTACAATAAGGCGACACTTGGAATACTGTGTACAGTTCTGGTCATCCCATCATAGAAAGAATATTAAACTAGAAAGAGTGCAGAAAACATTTACTAGGATGCTACCAGGACTTGATGGTTTGAGTTATAAGGAGAGGCTGGATAGACTGGGATGTTTTTCTCTGGAGTGTAGGCGGTTTAAGGGTGACCTATTGAGGTCTAAAAAATAATGAGGCGTAGATCAGTTAGATAATCAATATCTTTTCCCAAAGGTAGGGGAGAATAAACTAGAGAGTATGGGTTTAAGGTGAGAGGGGAGAGATACAAAAGGGTCCAGAGGGGCAGTTTTTTCAGAGGGTGGTGAGTGTCTGGAACAAGCTGCCAGAGGTAGTAGTAGAGGTGGGTACAATTCTGTCCTTAAAAAGCGTTGACAGTTACATGGATAAGATGGATATAGAGGGATATGGGCCAAACAAGGGCAATTGGGACCAGCTTAGGGGTTTAAAAAAAAAGAGCGGCATGGACAAGTTGGGCCAAAGGACCTGTTTTCATGCTGTAAACCTCTGACCCTAAGGAAGAAACAGGAGTCAATCTTTTACTTGGAATAGATTTATTTACAGAGTGAAGCATTACAGGTACATACTTCCTCAATGTGACAGTGTCTCTCTTTATTTGCACTCAATCATCCAATCAATGCCCTCCATCTTTATATATTTAATCTCAAATAATTTAGTTAACACCCAGAGTCAGAGCAGATAATAGGTCTAAGCTGAGTGATTGCCATAATGTCTCAACAGGGGTTGAATTATTCTTTTACTTCCACACTTAGTGCCTCTCCAATATGAACTCTCTGGTGTCTCCACAGACTGGATGGCTCAGAGAATCCTTTCCCAAACTCAGAGCAGGCAGACGGTCTCTCCCCGGTGTGAACTCGCTGTTTCTGCAGAGCAGATAACAGTGAATCCCTTCCCACAGTCAGCACTACTGAACAGCCTCGACCCCAGTGTGACTGCATTGATGAGTTTTCAGTGCAGATGGGTAATTGAATCCCTTCCCACAATCCTCCCATTTCCACTGTTTCTCCATGGTGCCAGAGTCCTCGTGTCTCTCCAGGTTGAAGCCTCGTCCACACACAGAAAATGTCTACTGTTTCTGCCCACTCTGCACATTGTGATGTTTTTTCAGGCTGTGTAACCAGTCTACAAAGCGTCAAATAGACTTGAGAAACCCAATGGATTCCTTCTGTGGGGTAATGACTCTGGAAAGATACAGCATAGCTACATGTAATATAATTTAAGTTTATTTATTAATGCAACAAGTAGGCATACATTTACACAGCAATGAAGTTACTGTGAAAATCCCTGAGTTGCCACACTTCGACGCCTGTTCGGGTACTCAGAGGGAGAATTTAGCATAGCAAATGTACCCAACCAGCATGTCTTTCCAACTGTGGGAGGAAACCAGAGCACCCAGAGGAACCCCACGCAGACACAGGGAGAATGTGCAGACTCCGCACAGGCAGTGACCCAACCCAGAAATTGAACCTAGGTCCCTGGCGCTATGAGGCAACAGTGCTAACCACTGTGCCACCATGCCGTCCCATAATATATTAAACTCGTAAAAATAGAAATGTGCTGAATTTAAAAACCATAAGAAATGGTCCGCCAGGAAACTGAATCACTCAGTCTCCACATTTGCAGTTTCTCCCTAACGTGATTGTGAACAGAGCTGTTTCCTTCCATGTACAAAATTATCTGCTGTTCAGGTTGTGATAAATTACCTGATGTTTTGTGCAAGTTTCCTGACCCCAAAATCCTACTCTTCTCAGACCAACTTGAACATCTCTTGAAGAGTATACGGGGTGTAGGAGTAGAGTTAAGAGAGAAATCAGGAGGGCAAAAAGGGGGACACGAGATTGTTTTCACAGATAAGGGAAAGGAGAATCCAAAGAGCTTCTACAAATAGATAAAGGGCAAAAGAGTAACAAGGGAGAGAGTAGGGCCTCTTAAGGATCAACAAGGTCATCTATGTGTGGATCCACAAGAGATGGGCGAGATCCGAAATGAATATTTCTCATCAGTATTTACTGTTGAGAAAAGCATGGATGTTAGGTAACTTGGGGAAATAAATAGTGAAGTCTTGAGGACTGTACATATTACAGAGAAGGAGGTGCTGGAAGTCTTAAAGCGCATCAAGATAGATACATCCCCAGGACCTGATGAAGTGTATCCCAGGACATTGTGGGAGGCTAGGGAGGAAATTGCGGGTGCTCTAGCCGAGATATTTGAATCATCGAAAGTCACGGGTGAGGTGCCTGAAGATTGGAGAATGGCAAATGTTGTGCCTTTGTTTAAAAAGGGCTGCAGGGAAAAGCCTGGGAACTACAGGCCAATGAGCCTCACATCTGTGGTGGGTAAATTGTTGGAAGGTATTTTGAGAGACAGGATCTACAGGCATTTAGAGATGCAAGGACGGATTAGGGAGTCAGCATGGCTTTGTGAATGGAAAATCATGTCTCCCAAATTTGATTGAGTTTTTTGAAGGGATAACCAAGAAGGTAGATGAGGATAACCAAGAAGGTAGACTTCCATAGTTAATGATAGGGTGTTGGGAAAGTTATAGAACAAAGAGATCGGGGGGGTACATGTTCATAGCTCCCTGAAAGTGGAGTCACAGGTGGACAGAGTGGTGAAGAAGGCATTCGGCATGCTTGATTTCATCGGTCAGAACATTGAATACAGGAGTTGAGATGTCTTGTTGAAGTTGTACAAGACATTGGTAAGGCCACACTTGGAATACTGTGTGCAATTCTGGGCACCCTATTGTAGAAAGGATATTAAAAACTAGAAAGAGTGCAGAAAAGATTTACTAGGATGCTACCGGGACTTGATGGATCGAGGTATAAGGAGAGGCTGGATAGACTGGGAGTTTTTTCTCTGGAGTATAGGAGGTTGAGGGGTGATCTTACAGAGGTCTATAAAATAATGAGGGGCACAGATCAGCTAGATAGTCAATATCTTTTCCCAAAGGTAGGGTAGTCTAAAACTAGAGCGCATAGGTTTAAGGTGAGAGGGGAGAGATATAAAAGTGTCCAGAGGGGCAATTTTTTCACACAGAGGGTGGTGAGTGTCTGGAACAAGCTGCCAGAGATAGTAGTAGAGGCGGGTTCAATTTTGTCTTTTAAAAAGCATTTAGATAGTTACATGGGTACGATGGATATAGAGGGATATGGGCCAAATGCAGGCAATTGGGGTTAGAACATAGAAAAACTACAGCACAAACAGGCCCTTCGGCCCACAAGTTGCGCCGGTCATGTCCCTACCTACCTAGGCTTATATATAGGCTTACCTATCACCCTCAATCCTATTAAGTCCCATGTACTCATCCAGAAGTCTCTTAAAAGACCCTATTGAGTTTGCCTCCACCACCCTGACGGCAGCCGATTCCACTACCCACCACCCTCTGAGTGAAAAACTTACCCCTGACATCTCCTCTGTACCTACTCCCCAGGACCTTAAACCTGTGTCCTCTCGTAGCAGCCATTTCAGCCCTGGGAAAAAGCCTCTGAGAATCCACCCGATCTATACCTCTCAACATCTTGTAAACCTCTATCAGGTCACCTCTCATCCTTCATCTCTCCAAGGAGAAAAGACCGAGCTCCCTCAACCTATCCTCATAAGGCATGCCACCCAATCCAGGCAACATCCTTGTAAATCTCCTCTGCACCCTTTCTATGGCTTCCACATCCTTTCTGTAATGAGGCGACCAGAACTGGGCACAGTCCTCCAGGTGGGGTCTGACCAGGGTCCTATACAGCTGCATCATTACCTCCCGACTCCTTAACTCAATCCCTCGATTGATGAAGGCCAGCACACCATATGCCTTCTTAACCACCTCCTCCACCTGCGAGGCCGATTTAAGAGTCCTATGGACCCGGACCCCAAGGTCCTTCTGATCCTCTACACTGCTAAGAGTCTTACCCCTGATATTATACTCCTTCATCCTGAGGAGTACTTATTGTGAAGGGGCACATCCACCAAGGTGCTCTCTATCACCCGAGCTTTCCCCTTCCTGGATGTTACCCGCTTGTCTGCCTTCCGTGGCCCTGGTGTGACCACCTGCTGATAGCTCCTGTCTATCGCCTCCTCATTTTCCCTAACCTGACGAAGATCCTCGAGCTGCAGTTCCAGTTCTCTAACACGGTCCCTTAGGAACCGCAGCTCGACATACCATCACAGATATGGACGTCCGGGAGGCCAGGAGCCTCCAGGACCTCCCACATTGTACATTGGGAACAACAGACTGGCCTCACACGCATAGTTTCCCTTCTTATTTCAAGGGACACAGAGAAACGTACTTAAGAATTAAACTTACCCCGCCTCGCCCTTTCCGCCCAAGCCCTTAGAGCCAAAGCCCTTTCAGCTCTCACTCTACTCCCTGCTCACTCGGCTGCCCACTAACGCCGCTGCCCGCTGTATAGTGTGGCCTGCTTTTTAAACCTCCCGCACTACAAAAAAAAATTCAAACACCCTTCCCACAACACCCCGCACGCGGCCTACTTCCGGTCTCGAGTTTAAAAGTTTAGAATAAATAAATAAATACACCAAGCCCGCGAAAAAGTGATTTAAAAGTCGATCTCTTACCCCAGCACTCCTGCAACAAATCGCTCCTCCTTGCCTCTCTCAGGATAAACAATTAGCTTATGGGTTTCCAAAAAAAAAGGACGGCATGGACAAGTTGGGCCGAAGGGCCTGTTTCCATGCTGTAAACCTCTATGACTCTATAACTACATTAACACCTAAACAGAGCTGGAGTTATTTTACAATTCAGGAGAAACAGACCCAAAGGAACATGGTTCAGTCTAAATATGATCAAGAGGAAAATCACAAAATCACAACAGTTCCTTGTGAATTTGCTGGTGTCTCAGAAGAGTGGATGAGGTAACGTATCCCTTCCCACACTGGGAGCAAGTGAACGGCCTCTCCTCTTCGTGAATTCGCTGGTGTATTGCTAGGTTCGATGAGTCAATGAATCTCTTCCCACACATAGAGCAAGTAAATGGCCTCTCTCCAGTGTGAATTCGCTGGTGTACTGTTAATTTGGATGACTGATTAAATCCCTTCCCACACTGGGAGCAAGTGAATGGCCTCTCCTCTTCATGAATTCTCCGGTGTATTGCTAGGTTGGACGAGTCAGCGAATCTCTTCTCACACCGGGAGCAGGTGAATGGCTTTTCGCCAGTGTGAACTCGCTGGTGTGTCAGTAGACTGGATGACCGACTGAATCCTTTCCCACACACAGAGCAGGTGAATGGCCTCGCCCCAGTGTGAATTTGCTGGTGTCTCAGCAGAGTGGATGAGTGAGCAAATCCCTTCCCACATTGGGAACAGATGAATGGCCTCTCCCCAGTGTGACTGCGTCGATGTGTTTCCAGCAGGGATGGGTAATTGAATTCCTTTCCACAGTCCCCACATTTCCATGCCATCTCCCTGTTGTGACTGCAATTATGTTCCCAAAGGCCAGATGATTGGTTGAAGCCTTCTCCACACACAGAACACATGTACAGTTTCTCTCCACTGTGAACGGTGCTTTTTTCTTCCATGTTCAAAATCTGATGATTTTAAGATTTCAATAAATTGGGCGACTCCATCAGGTTCTGATATCATTCTCTTCTGAAACCCTGTGAAATTGATTTAAAACAGAAAAAGGGAGTGAGAGAACACCCAGAAAAACACAAAGGCAGGTTGTGAAATTGAGCTGAATGAATCTGGTAATTTGTGGGTCCTGCACGAGGAATACGTGACTATAAAAACTGCTGGATTGTCATAAAAACACAATTGCCTCAATGTCCTTCAGGGAAGAAAACCTGCACCTAGTCTGGCTCTACACAAGACACTGGGCACTGTGGGAGGAGACAGAGAGAAATAGGAGAGGCCAGGGATGGAGAAGAGGAATTTTATGCATCTACATCTCGACAAGAATTTTGACAGAATATCCCAAGTCCTCAACCTCCACCATCAAGAAGGACCAAGGTAGCAGGTAGATGTGAACACCATCAGCTCCAAGTTCCCCTCCAACTCACACACCATCCTGACTTATCTGACTTCCAGGAATAAAAGAACAGAAATTTCTTCCATATTAAATACTGGGAAGACTGAACCCATTGTCTTCCATCTCCACTACAAACTCCATCCCTCACCAGCAACTCTATCCCTCTTCCTGGCAACTGTGAGAGGCTGAACCAGGCTGTTCACAACCATGGTGAAATATTTCACTATAAGATGAGCTTTCAGCCACATATTCACATCATCATCAAAACCATCCTATTTCCACCTCAGTGACATGACCCGACTCGACCCCAGTCTCAGCTCATCTGGAACTCTCATCAATTCCATTGTGACGTGGAAACTCTTATCCATGCCTTTGTTAATTTGGATTTAACTGTCCTAATACAAGTGCAGCATGGTGGCACAGTGGTTATCACTGCTGCCTCACAGCACCAGGGATCCAGATTCGATTCCCGGCTTGGGTCATTGTCTGTGTGAAGTCTGCATGCTCTCCCGTGTCTGCGCTGCTTTCCTCCCAGTGCTCCCACAGTCTGAAAGATGTGCTGGTTATGTGCATTGGCCATGCTAAATTCTCCCTCAGTGTACCCCAACAGGCGACGAGGGGATTTTCAAGTAACTTAATTGCAGTGTTAATGCAACCCGACTTGTGACACTAATGAGTAAATTTAAAACGCAAGAACAATCCCTGCCGGCCTGCTGCATTCAGCCTCCCTGTCATCTTGAGATGTCAATAACGCCACTGCCTGTGTGCTTAGTCACACCAAGAGGTATTCACCCTTCACCCCCGTGCTTGCTAACCCACAAAACCCTCCAGAATATGTATTTATCTAATTCCGGCCTTCATGAATATTTCTAATATTAATCACTTACTGTTGGTGACTGTTCTTTCAGTTGCCTGGGCCCTAAGCTCTGGAATTTCCTCCTTAAACCATTCCTTCTAACTCACTTTCCTCCTTTAAGATGCTCCTTAAAATCTAGCTCTTTAATCAATCTTTATATCGTCTGCCCTAACATCTCCTTATGTGGCTCAGTGTCAAATGTTGTTTTGTAACATTTCCATGAAATGTATTGGAACGATGCATTGTATCAAAAGTGTGATCTAAACACAAATTAGTGTCATTGACTTGGAGATATAACACTGGGTAAATAACCTGTAACTCCATACCCGATAGCATTGTGAGAGCACTTTCACCACACAGACTGCAGCGGTTCAAGAAGGTCAAACATCATCTTCCCCACAGGCAACACATTCATTTATCTATGGAGAAAGACACAACGTTAAAATTTCACAGTATTTTGAATGAATAACAGGAAATAAAATGCTGTAGATTTGACTATCAATATAAGCTAAGTAGCAGAAGAGAAATGGACTAATGTGCAGAAAAAAACAATCCCTGACTACGAAAGAAACAGTGGGAAGATCAGTGAGTGCAGAATAGAAATTCCCCCCATTCTCTCCTCCTGCTCCAGGGTCAGTGAAGTGAGTTAAAGATGATTCTCATTAACAAACCCATTGCTGCATTTCCTTCCTGAAGCCACATTTGTCCACTGGGGCCTGGCCCCGGGAGAAAGCGCTGCAGCTGCCGTTGTGTTGGGTGTTGAGGCGGTGCCGCTAGTTCCTTATTGGGGGTGTTGAAGCCTCCACTGGGTGTGTGGAGCCTCCCCTCCCACCCACTGCCCCTAACGCTGCCTCCGCTTATCCGCCTCCTTCCCGCCTGAAGATCAGACAAACAAGCGCCTGTCCCTGGACATGAGCCGCACTGCGCATGCCCAACGTCACAATGTCCCATGAACTGATTGATGGCAATTCCGGACCAATGGAAAAAGGGGGTGGGGCTGGAGGACCGACCGGGAGCAGCTGGTCCTCCAACCAATCGGAGTGAACGAAGGGGCGGGACCGAGCTGTCACTGAGACATGCGCATTGCGGGCAATGGCGACAGAGAGAGGCTTTCTTGGCTCCACAATTGGTAAGAGGGTATTAAAGGTTCGCAGCGAGCAATGGATCTAGCGGGTGGGTGAAGAGGTTTTGCAAACGTGTTGTACAAACGCAAACCCCGAACAAGAACGTTTCAATTCCCTCTTTTTGTACCGAGCGGGGCTGCAGCTCCTCATGTTTGGCCCAGGTTAACGATCGCCATCTTTATTGAGGGCAATGTGCAGCAGACCGCATGCGCGGCTGCCATCTTTGTAGGGGGCAATATTGTCAATGAGTGGGAGGAGCTTGCTCCCCATTGTTCAGAACGGACACAACTTGTCCATCAAACATCAGCAACCCTCTGAGTCCCAACGGAAAGAAAGGGAAACAAATCCTGCTCTCCAGATCCCACTCCCTCATGGGACCTCCTGCTCCATGTATCTATAGATCTGCGGCTCAGTTCAGTCACATGAAGACCCATGGCAGAAACTCAGCACCCTGAGGAGACGCCCTCCTCGAATCGAGGGACTGCTGATGATGACAAGATGCAATGTGCAATAGGGAATTGGTGTGGACATCCTGGACCAGGGAGCAGGAGAAGAGAGTGTTGTGAATTTCTATCCTGGACTGCCAGTGATGAATTTTGTAATCTTCTTTGCAGGGTATTAGAAGTGAATTTGCAGACAGAAAACTTCCAAACATCACATCAGAATCTTGTAGAATAACTCAATTCACCAGGACCTAGATAGGATCTCCGTTTTAGAGTCAGCATTGAGTTCCAGGTCATTACCACTCACTGTTTAAAATTTCATTCTCATATCTGCTCTATAGATCTTGCTCAAAACCTTAAATCTGTGTCCTGTCATTCTGATAGGAACAGCTTTTCCTCACTTACCTTGTCTACACCTATTATAATCTTGTACTCAAATCTACCCTCAATCTCCTTCACTCCAAGGAGAAGAACCCCACTTTCTCCAGCGTAAAATTGTAACTATAATCCCTGATCCCTGAACCATTCTGGTAAATCTCTTCTGCACCCTCCTAAGGAGCCTCACATCCTCCATAATGTGTGGTGATCACTGGTTTGCGCAGACCCAGATGTTCTGTGTTCCTGTCTGTGACTCATCACACACCCACAATTGTGCAGTGACATCACCCCCGCTTCCTGGGGATTTCCTCACCTGGGAGATTTTTCTCTGACTCCAGTGTTTCTGATATCTTTTCAGCTGCAGTCTCCAGGAGGAGATTTTAAAACAGAAAACAGTGAAAGTGTTTCACAATTGAGTATTTTTGACCATTGCTCTACACTTTAGAGTTTTTGGTGCTGTGAGAGGTGCTGGTATCTGAGAGAGGTATCTGAGAGAGATGTGCGGGTTAGGTTGATTGGCCAGGTTTAAAAATTGCCCCTTAGAGTCCTGGGATGCGTAGGTTAGAGGGATTAGCGGGTAAAAAATATGTGGGGATAGGGCCTGGGTGGGATTGTGGTCGGTGCAGACTCGATGGGCCGAATGGCCTCCTTCTGCACTGTAGGGTTTCTATGATTCTATGATTCTATGTCTCTGGGGCTGGTCTGACTCCTTTACTGTGGATGTGAATCCATATCCATCCATGGCTCTGTTTCACCTCTGCCCTCCCTGATCACCTAGAATCCATAGAATCCTTACAGTGCAAAAGGAGAGTGCACCGACCACAATCCCACCCAGGCCCTATTCCTCGCATATTTTCGCTGTTAATCCCCCTGACACTAGGGTCAATTGAGCATGACCAATCAACCTAACCCGTACATCTTTGGACTGTGGGAGGAAACTGGAGCACCTGGAGGAAACCGACGCAGACACGGGGAGAATGTGCAAACTCCACACAGACAGTGACCAGAGGCCGGAATTGAACCCGGGTCTCTGACAGTAGTGCTAACCACTGTGCCACCATGCTGCCCACCTCTCTGCCATTGTCTGACTTCCTCTGTGTGTTGGGTGTATTTTAGCTGTGTTTAGTATTTTACTGTTAATCTGCCTACTGTGTCTGAATGAGGTTCCCATAGCTGCCCATTCTCTGACCATGTACTGCTGGCTTAACAGCTTTATCATAGAATAGAATCATAGAATCCCTACAGTGCAGAAGGAGGCCATTTGGCCCATCGAGTCTGCACCTACCACAATCCAACCCAGGCCCTATTCCCGTAACCCCACATATTTACCCTGCTAATCACTCTGACACTAAGGGTCAATTTAGCATGGCCAATCAACCTAACCCGCACATCTTTGGACTGTGGGAGGAAACCGGAGCACCCGGAGGAAACCCACGCAGACACGAGGAGAATGTGCAAACTCCGCACAGACAGTGACCCAAGCCGGGAATTGAACCCAGGTCCCTGGCGCTGTGAGGCAGCAGTGCTAACCATTGTGCCACCGTGCCACCCATTGTGCCACCGTGCCAATCTTTATCTTTATCTTTCCACAGAATCTTTCACAGTCAGGAGTTGTTTTTCCCGTGCTATTGTCCACTTCTCTTCCATTTCTGAGTGTATTTGGACCATCAAGCTCTTCACCATTTTTATTCAATTTAATTATTTCCACACATACTGAAACGTTAACTGTGTTTCTCTCTCCACAGGTACTGCCTGGCCTGCTGAGTATTTCTGACATTTTCTCTTTTTATTTTAGATTTCCAGCAGCTGTAGTATTTTGCTATTATTTTATTGCGGATGTTGCACCAATTCAGAGCCAGTTTGTAACAAAGTGGGTGTTGGTTGTAGAAGTTAGTCCCTGGTCTCCAGTGGAGGTCTTTTTTCATTGACGTCATTGTGCCTGCGCAAGATTTCAATGAAGGAAATTACTGTTCATCCAGTACTGAATGTCAGACAAGTCAGGGCAGTGTGTGAGTTGGAGGGGAACTTGGAGGTGATGGTGTTCACATCTGTCTGTTATCCTTGACCCTTTAAGTTGTTGCTGCTGAGAACTGAACATCCACACTCTCTGGAGTAGAAAATTCTAAAGATTCACAGCTCTTGAGTGAAGAAATTCCTCGGCATCTCAGTCCCATTTGGTCAGCCACTTTTTCTGAATGTGCCCCCATCCTCATTCTATATTCCCCAGCCAGGGGCAACCTTTACTGACCATCTACCCTGTCAGGCTCCTGAAGAATTTTAAATTTCAACCAGATCATCTCTCATTCCGTTAACCTCCATTCATTATCAGAATGAATATTTGGGATCAGAGCGTTGCTCCTTCATCAGGTACGTTCAGACCATATACAGTGTGTCCATCGACATCAAATCCAGGGGCAGAGCTCAGACCATACAGTGTGTCCATCGACATCAAATCCAGGTACAGAGCTCAGACCACACAGTGTGTCCATCGACATCAAATCCAGGTACAGAGCTCAGACCACACAGTGTCTCCATAGACATCAAATCCAGGGACAGAGCTCAGACCACACAGTGTCTCCATAGACATCAAATCCAGGTACAGAGCTCAGACCACACAGTGTGTCCACAGACATCAAATCCAGGTACAGAGCTCAGACCACACACAGTGTCTCCATCGACATCAAATCCAGGTACAGAGCTCAGACCACACAGTGTGTCCACAGACATCAAATCCAGGTAAAGGGCTCAGACCACACAGTGTCTCCATAGACATCAAATCCAGGTACAGAGCTCAGACCACACAGTGTGTCCACAGACATCAAATCCAGGTACAGAGCTCAGACCACACACAGTGTCTCCATCGACATCAAATCCAGGTACAGAGCTCAGACCACACAGTGTGTCCACAGACATCAAATCCAGGTAAAGGGCTCAGACCACACAGTGTCTCCATAGACATCAAATCCAGGTACAGAGCTCAGACCACACAGTGTCTCCACAGACATCAAATCCAGGTACAGAGCTCAGACCACACAGTGTGTCCATCGACATCAAATCCAGGGGCAGAGCTCAAACCACACAGTGTGTCCATCGACATCAAATCCAGGGAAATAGATCAGACCACACACAGTGTCTCCATAGACATCAAATCCAGGTACAGAGCTCAGACCACACAGTGTAACAATGGACATCAAAGCCAGGGGCAGAGCTTCGACCACACACTGGGTTTGGTTTTGCCATTTTGATTCTAAGTACTGAATCTGGGAGTGATTCAGATCCTTGTAAACCTGTTCTCTGGTGCCCCCATGCACACTCTGCCTGAAGAGAAAGCAGCGATTCCGAATCACGGTGTAGGAGTCTGTGGGTGGGGCTCATCGCGCCCAAAATCCTGCAGCTCTGATCGGCGTTTCCAACTGCGCATGCGCAGAAAAATGATAGAATGCTGCTCCCCTACCACATCGCGCCCGGGCTGGAGAATACCTCCCCCTGGCCCCCACAGACATTGCCCTTCCTCCACAGCATTACTGACCCCCTTATCTCCCCACCGCCTCCCCCCCCCCCCCACCGCCACTCAGACCGATCACAACCCCCTCCCCTCCTTCCCCCTCCCCCCCTTCCCCCCAACAATCTCTGGCAGAGAGTCAGCGGACGCCCCCTTCCCCCTCACTGATGTCAGGCAGAGAGATCCACCCTCCCCCCTGCAGGTATCAGGCAGGGTAATTCCCCCTCACTCCCACCCCCGGATCCTCCCGCACAAAGCTGCCATCTCCTCGACTCCGATGGCTGTGTGACACCTCCCTCTCTCACCCCTGTCCCCAATCACTGAGGCTCTGATCCACCCCCTGCCCTCCTCCCTATCAACACACCTGCAAGTGCTTACTTGCCTTCCCCTCAATGCTAACAAACTGCATGGAACTTGCTGGAATGTTCTGCCAAACTGCTGCAGCTGATCTGCCCTAACGAGGGGCAGCTCCATTAAAAACCCAAGAATGGACAGGCAGGCAGGCAGTGCAGGAAGAAGATGAGCACACGACCGCTCCCCGATTTTCTGAGGGCGACTTGGGGAGACTGCTGGTGCAGCAGAGGCAAGGTGGGACACCCTCTTCACCCCAGGAGGATGCAGACCAAGGGGGGGCTGATGGAAATGCAGCCCGGGATGAAGTCGCCGCCTTGGTCAGTTCCAGGGCACTGGCCCCCCCGAACTGGGAAGCAGTGCTGCAAAAAAGACAATGACCCCATCCGTGCTGCAAGGGTGAGGGGTGAAACCCATTCTGCATCTTCCCCATATGTCCGCAGATCCTCCCATCCCCAGCACCCTGCATGATTCCAGCTCCTGGCCCCCAAGCACCTCCTTCCTATCCCCCCAATGAGCCCCACTGTGTTTGCCCTCTCAGGGCCACCACCTGATACTCTGCAGGAGTCACGCCACCATTTATTTCATGACTCCTTCTGTCTCCACAGAAGGAGACTGAGCACGACACACGTGAGAGAGCGAAGACAGGGGGTGGTGAGCCAGACCTCCGGGTCCTCACCCCCTTTGAGGAGTGGGCGCTGGAGCTCTCCAGAGAAGGGGAGATGTGGGCTGCCAGTGACAGCATGGTTCGGCTGCCATCAAGACATGAGCACCTGTCATTCCTTCAGTCACTTCGGGGCAACTTCTCAGGGGCACGAGGTTCGGATGCAAGGGGCAAGGTTCAAAGGAGATGTACGAGGCATGTTTATTTGCACAGAGGGTAGTGTGTGCCTGGAACTCGCTGCTGGGGGAGATTGTGGATGCAGATACGATAGTGACCTTTAAAGGGCATCTCAACAGCTATGTGAATGGGATGGGAATAGAGGCATATGGTCCCAGGAAGGGTAGGGGGTTACAAATCAGATGGGCACTTGGTCGCTACAGGCTTGGAGGGCCGAAGGGCCTGTTCCTGTGATGTAATTTTCTTGGTTCTTTGTTCTATGTTCAATGGAGACATGTGACTCCTGTGTTTGGCATCCCGGATTCCTCTCCCTCCCTTGCATTGAGCCTTGTGTCCTGTGCTGCAGAGACAGAACTGGATGCCCTGGGGGATTCTGGACTACAGGCCCCGGTTACAGCTCCCGCCCTTCCTGGTCCAGGCAGCTCGGATCAGTTCTCGGAGGGTGTGGGTGAAGGGACTCTGAGGGTGACACTGTTTTGGCGTCAGCTGTCACCTCACAACTCACCATCCCAGATACTGACACGTCGGTGGGTGCAGTTAGTGGTGAGGCTTCTGGGTCACTCTCTGGTGCGCATGACACATCTGATAATGTACATTGGGTGGAGGAGGGAACTTCCGAGGCCTCTGGCAAGTGGGGGCCTGCCCGCGGCAAGGACTCAGCTGGCCCCAGGCTACATGCTGGTTCTCTGAGATCACTTCTCCCTCAGCTGCTGGAGATGCAGCAACAGAGCCAGGGGATGCAGGAGAGGCTGACGGCCACACTGGACTAACTGCGAGGCTGTTGGGAGGAGTCCCAAAGCTTTCAGGTGGACCAGCTATTGCCTGTCTTGTGTGATTCCCAGGCCAACACTGCAGTGAAAAACCTGGGGCAGGGGATCCTCACCATGAGTGGCAGGCTCCAAGCGATTCTGAGTCCCAGCAGGCCACAGCTGAGGGACTGAACAGGCTTCTCGAGATTCTGCAGCCCATGGCTGAGAGACCCGAGAGCTTGCAGGAGACCCAGCGGGACAGCACTGAGACACAGCGGGCTATAGCAGCAATCCTTGAGAACGTGGCCCAGTCTCAGAGGGCCACGGCTGAGAGCTTGCAGAGTGTGGCCCAGTCTCAGAGGGCACTTGCTGCGACCATTGAGAGATGGCCGCCGACTCGAGTGGCCATCGCAGAGGGGTCGATCACCATGGGTAGGACGCAGGTGGTCCTCCAGGACTGGCAGTGCCAGGTGACACCGTAGCTTCTGGAGCTCACTGCAGAAGCACCACTGTCCCATGGAGTGACCCGGGGCCAACAGGAACTCCAAGGGAGGAGGAAGGGCTCGAGCCCATGGCGGGGCCTTACAGCCAGGAGACTGTGGCAACACCGTCTGACTCCCCCCTTCCTGACACCGGGGAACTCAGGGACAGCGGGATGAAGAGGATGTCACGGAAACATCCCAGACACCGAGAAGTAGGCCAGGGCCTTCAACGTCCAGGGCCCCCTGAGGAAGTCCGCCATGGCAGCTGGCCCCCTCCACCTCTGATGTACAGTCTGGGGAGTCACTGAGACATCGTGGTCGGCCACGTACGGTTAGGGAGTTGTAGTTGGACTGAGATTGCACGGGCGAAGGGCTGCACTAGTTAAAAAGAAATGTCAGCACCTTAACGTTTTCTGTTCACAAGTTTTTTATGTTACAACAGCTTATCTAAACACCTTTATTGTAAATAAAAGTTTTTTTGCCACCCAACTGTGACTAATTGTCTCGATTATGATTTCTGTCCCATTGATGATCACCCGACGGATCCTCATGCTGATGTCAGTTGGGGAGGCCCCTCAATGCCATGTCCCTGAGAAAAGGAAGACATTGGTTTCACAGACCCCACGGGCGATTCCTCCCATAGCCCACCCCACTCCCCCAAGGGCCCTGTATGGGGGTTTCAGATCCCTTACCCACTACACAGACGTGGGCCCAGGTGCCAGTGTGCATGTGGAGCTCAGGTAGGAGTCAGACTAGTTTGCACCAGAGCATCATCATAATGGTGTTTAGCGAGTCGTCATCACCCTCCTGCCTGCCAAAAACCCCACTAACACAGAGTACCCAGACCCACCACTCTGGTGTGACAATGTGCAGGATATATAGAAGGTATTTTTGGCAGGGGAGGTGGGGGAGGGGGTGAGAATGGAACCCACAATCACCATCCCCTAGCGACTGAACCACCTGGTTATCAGGGCCTCCCTTGCTGCCCTCACATGCTTCATCTGAGCTGTCAGCCCTCCACCACCTGGCTGGTGTTCCAAGGTGTGCTCTTCTTCCTCCTCCTCCGGCTGCTCATCCTTCATGTCCTCTTTCTCCTCCAAGAGTTCACCTCGCTGCAGAGCCAGATTGTGCAGGGCACAGCACACCACCACTATGCGGGAGGAGATCAGGGGGCTGTACTGGAGGGCCCCTCCGGATTGGTCCAGGCACCGGAATCGCGTCTTGAGGAGCCCAATGCACCTTTCCACTATCGCGCGGGTGGCTCCATGGGCCTCATTATAGTGGATCTCTGCCTCAGACACAGGCCTCTGCACAGGCGTCATCAGCCATGTCTGAAGCGGGTAACCCATATCACCCAGGAGCCACCCCCGCAGCCTGGGCTCTTCCTCGAATGCCTCTGGGATGTCTGAGCTCCTGACGATGAAGCTGTCATGAACGCTGCCTGGATGTCTGGCACAGACGTGCATGATGGTCATGTTATGGTCACACACTAGCTGAACCTTCAGGGAGTGGAACCCCTTCCGATTAACAAATCTTTGTGGATTCTGTAGCGGGGCCTTGAGGGCGACGTGCGTGCAATCGATTACCCCCTGCACGTTCGGCATCCCCGCAATGGCAGCGAACCCTGCAGCCCGGGCTTCCTGATGGGCCTGGTACAGGTTAAATTTGATGTACTGCCCAGCCCAGGCATACAGGGCTTCAGTGACCTGCCTCACACAGGTGTGCACGGACGATTGGGAGATGCCACAGACATCTCTGCTAGGGGTCTGGAAAGAACCAGTCGCATAGAAGTTCAGAGTGGCCGTCAATTTGACAGCCACTGAGAGTGGGTGCCCCCCACTGCCTCGAGGTGCCAGGTCCTGCAACAGGTTGCACAGGTGTCGCACGGTCTCCTTTCGGAGCCGGAGACGGCGGCGGCACGTGGAGTCTGACATCTGCTCGAAAGACACTCGTGCACGGAACCGCCGGGGTCTCCGCTCCTTCCTTCTCCTACACCCCCCCTCTGGGTGAATGGCGGACACCTCCTCATTCTGGTGGTCGTCTCCCTTTGGTCCTGCAAGTGGTAAGGCCCGGGCCTCCTGTGCCCGCAATTCATCCTCCTGCTCCTCTTCTTCAGCTCCAGCAGCAACCAAAAGAACAGCAAGATCGATTGGTTGCATTGCAAAATCCATCTCGTCACTCTAAAGGGGGTGGGGGGGGGGGGGGGGGGGGGGGGGTGGGGGGGGGGGGGGGGGGAGGTTGGGAGAAGAGGAACAAATATGGAAGTTATGCAACGCTGCTTGCCCCTAGCACATCCACAATCACAGCCCCCCCGCCCCCCAATTCCCCCAGCCACATGCTCTCCACAATCACAGTTCCCCCACCTCCAAATTCACCCAGCCACATGTCCCCACAATCACTGCCCCCCTGCCCCCCCAATTTCCCCAGCCACATGCTCCCCACAATCACAGCCCCCCAATTTCCCCAGCCACATGCTCCCCACAATCACAGCTCCTCAATTCCCCAGTCACATGCTCCCCAATTCCCCCAGTCACATGCTCCCCACAAACACAGCTCCTTGCAAAGTTGAGAGGCTGCAGCAGTGCAATTTGCAAGGGCTTTGTGCACATCCTTCAGCTGGAAGTGAGCTGACTGCACTAGGACCCAGCAGCACTGCAAGACCTGAGGTCAGTGCTGAGACCTGGGTCTGTGCTGTAAGACAAATATCGAAGACCCTGCAGAGCAACAGCCCCCACACCCCCCACACACTCGCAAAGCCGCCACCGACCCGGGACAGAAAATGGCCACAATACAGGACACCCATGAGAAGCAGAGAGCCGTTGGATGCCATGTACTTACCTCCTCACTAACCCTCACTGAGGGAGCGCCCGAATCGGACTTACATTGAGCATGTCTGGTTCGTGCTGATTCGGGATTGGTGAACGCGGTGGTAAAGGGGCAAGTTCTGGTAAAGTTGGGCAGGCAGCCCATTAATTCCATTTAAATGCATGCAAATGCATTGAAATCGCCATTGCGCCAGTTTCGGGCATTGGTAAAGGGGAAGTTGGCATGGACGCGGATCGTGGTATTCGCCTCACACCCAACTTTGCCACGTTTTGCGCCTGAAAACGGGCGCAATGCAATGGTAAAATCACGCCCTCAGTCTTTTTCCCAGGGTTGGGGAATCGAGAGAGAGGGCATAGGTTTAAGTTAAGAGATGAAAGAATTAATGGGAACCTGAGGAGCAACTTTTTTTTTACACAGAGGGTGGTACGTATGTGGAATGATCTGCCAGAGGAAGCGGTTGAGGCAGCGACATTGACAACATTTAAAAGGCATTTGGACACATACATGGATTGAAAAGGTTTAGAGAGATATGGGCCAAATGCAGGTAAATGGGATTAGCTTGAATGGGCATTTTGGTCAGCGTGGACCAGTTTGCGCCAATGGGCCTGTCTCCGTGCTGTAGATTCTGTGATTGGATAACCGACTGAATCCCTTCCCACACACTCCCCAGTGTGAACTCGCTGGTGAATCACAGCAGTCCCAGAGCCATGAAACCTCTCACAGATAACAGAGCACAGCACTAAAAACTCTGAACGGCGGCACGGTGGCACAGTGGTTAGCACTGCTGCCTCACAGCACCAGGGACCCGGGTTCAATTCCAATCTCGGGTCACTGTCTGTGTGGAGTTTGCACATTCTCCCCATGTCTGCATGGGTTTCCTCCGGGTGCTCCGGTTTCCTCCCACAGTCTGAAAGACGTACTGGTTCGGTGCATTGATGCGAACAGGCGCCGGACTGTGGCGACGAGGGGAATTTCACAGTAACTTCATTGCAGTGTTAATGTAAGCCTTCCTTGTGACTAACAAATAAACTTTAAACTTCACTGAATTGTAGAAGAATGTTCAATAATACTCACCTCTGGAACAATTGCACTGTTTTTCAATTTTAAAACCCCCTACTGGAGCCTGCAGCTGGAAAGATATCAGAAGTACTGGAATCAGAGAATAATTGCAGTCATCAAATCTTCTAACTCCCTGTAAAAGGAGATTACAAGAGTCATTTGTCAACTGTGGTTAGAAATTATGAGAGAAGCATTTTTCTTTGTTTGAGATTGCTGTGTAAATCCTCCCCTTGCAACCCCCTGTAAAAAGAGTTATCAAAATCCATCAGTCAGTCCAGGGTAGAAATTTGTAACTTTCTCTCCTCCTGTTTCCTGTCATAGGATTATTTAAGATTACTTACAGTCTGAGGATTTGGGGTAGGCCATTTAGGATGGAGGTGAGGAGACATTTCGTCACCCAAAGAGTGGTGAGTCTGTGGAATTCATGACCACAGGAAGTAGTTGATGCCAAAACAGTGAATGTATTCAAGAGGCAGCTGATATAGCACTTGGGGCGAATGGGATCAAAGGTTATGAGGAAAAAGCAGGATTAGGCTGTTGAGTTGGATGATCAGCCATGATCGTGATGAATGGCGGATGAGGCCTCCTCCTGCTCCTATCTTCTATGTTTCTATGTATGATCAATATGTTTAACTGGGAGCAGATCAGACAAGTTTCACTTGGCTGATTCCAAGCACAAATGTGTTTGTTTTATGAAGAAAGTTTGGGTCGGGTGCATCTGTACTCATTAAATTTTAGATAAATGAGAGATGAACTTACTGAAGCATGTAAGATTGTGTGTGGGTGCTTGACAAGGTAAGTCCCAAAAGAACGTTTCTCCTCAACGGGGAATCTAGAACTGCAGGTTAATTTAAAAATAAGGTTCGAAGACAGAGATGAGGAGAAATTGCTTCTCTGAGGACCAATAGAGTGATAGAGGTTTACAGCATGGAAACAGGCCCTTCGGCCCAACTTGTCCATACCGCCCTTTTTTTTTAAACCTCTAAACTAATCCCAATTGCCCTCATTTTGCCCATATCCCTCGATATCCATCTTATCCATGTAACTATCTAAATGCTTTTCAAAAGACAAAATTGTATCCACCTCTACTACTACCTCTGGCAGCTTGTTCCAGACACTCACCACCCTCTGTGTGAAATAATTGCTCCTCTGGACATTTTTATATCTCTCCCCTCTCACCTTAAACCTATGCCCTCTAGTTTTCGACTCCCCTACTTTTGGGAAAAGATATTGACTATCTAGCTGATCTGTGCCTCCCATTATTTTTAGACCTCTTTCAGATCAGTCCAAAGATGTGCGGGTTAGGTTGATTGGCCATGCTAAAATTGCCCCTTAGTGTACTGAGATGCGTAAGTTAGAGGGATTAGCGGGTAAATATGTAGGGATATGGGGGTAGGGCCTGGGTGGGATTGTGGTCAGTGCAGACTCGATGGGCCCAATGACCTCTTTCTACACTGTAGGGTTTCTATGACTCTATGATAGATCACCCCTCAGCCTCCTACGCTCCAGAGAAAAAAATCCCACTCAATCCAGCCTCTCCATATAATCCAAACCATCAAGTTCCAGGAGCATCCTAGTAAATCTTTTCTGCACTCTTTTTAGTTTAATAATCTCCTTTCTATAATAGGGTGACCAGAACTGAACACAGTATTCCAAGTGGGGCCTTACCAATGTCTTGTACAACTTCAACAAGATGTCCCAACTCCTGTATTCAATGTTCTGACCAATGAAACCAAGCATGCCGAATGTCTTCTTCACCACTCTGTCCATCTGTGACTCCACTTTCAAGGAACTATGAACATGTACCCTTAGATCTCTTTGTTCTGTAACTCTCTCCAACACCCTACCATTAACTGAGTAAGTCCTGCCCTGGTTCAATCTACCAAAATGCATCACCTCAAGTTTGTCCAAATTAAACTCCATCTGCCATTGGTCAGCCCACTGGCCCAATTGATGAAGATCCCTGTGGAACAACAGCCTGTGGAATTCTCTCCCCCAGTGAGCAGTCAAGGCTGCTTCATTCAGTATATTCAAGAATGCGTTCTCCACCATTTCAACTGCAAGGGAGTCATGGGTTAGGGAAGTCGGCGCTGGAGGAAAAGACAATGATCAGATGAGACATGAGTTTAATGAATGGTAGAGCTGCCTCGGTGGGTCGAACCGCCTCCTCCTGCTCCTAATTCTGATTATCTTTTTCTTCTGTTATTCGGATGGCCACACATTCGCCCTGCAGCACCTTCCCCCCTCTGAAGGGAGCATCCATTAACCCGTCAGTCATCTCCTGGTCACCGGGACCCCGGAGCTCCACCCACTGCAGATGCTGGAATCTGAAACAAAATCAGAAAATGTTGGAAAATTTCAGCAGGTCGTTCAGCATCTGTGGGGAGAGAATAGAGCCAACGTTTCCAGTCTGGGTGACCCTTCGTCAGAGCTAAGGGCAAAGAAAATCAGAAAAGATTTATACGATGGGGTGGGGGAGGGGAGCTGTAAAAGGACAAAGAGAATGTATAAGAGGATAAAGATGGCTGAGAGAGGTGCTAAAAGTGTCCATTAAGGGATCAGAATGTGTGAATAACGGTACAGATGGTCCTGCCCTGAAGGGGGATTGGGGGGAGGAGGGGGGGGGGCAAGAAGGAGAGCAGGAATGGAGAAGTGGAAAATGGAAGAGAGAAAGAAGGATGATAAAAATGGATAAATGAGATGAAAAGAAGAAACAAAATAAAATAAATGGAAATGGGGTGTATGTGGAGGGGAGTGTTAATGCTCTGAAGTTAATGTTCAGTCCAGAAGGCTGTAAAGTGCCCAATCGGAAGATGAGGTGCTGTTCCACCACTTTGCGTTGGCGTTCACTGAAACATTGCAAAAGGCTAAGGATGGACATGTGGACAAGAGAGGAGGGTGGTGTTGAAGTGGCAAATGACAGGAAGGTCTGGGTCCTGCTTGTGAACAGACCAAAGGTATTCAGCAAAGTGGTCACCCAGCCTACTTTGGTCTCTTCGATGTAGAGTAGACCGCATTGACAGCAGCGAATGCAATAGACCAGACTGAAGGAGGTACATGTGAAGCGCTGCTTCACCTGAAAGGGGTGTTTAGAACCTGGGATGGTGAGCAGGGAGGAGGTAAAGGGGCAGGACCTAGGCTTCCTGTCATTTGCCACTTCAAAACACCACCCTGCCTTCCTGTCCACATGTCCATCCTTGGCCTTTTGCAATGTTCAAGTGAAGAGAGTCGTACAATGTTGGTCTGAGGAATCAGATGATCTCCTTAGAGTCAGTGGACTGGTCAGTGTTTAAAAACTCTGCGACCAGCCTGAACGAGTACGCCACTACGGTAACCGACTTCATTAGTAAGTGTGTAGAAGACTGTGTGCCAAAGAAGCAAATCTGTGTGTTCCCCAACCGGAAAACATGGATGAACAGGGATATCCACTGCTTGCTGAAGTCCAGGTCTGAGGCGTTCAAGTCAGGCAACACTGACCTATACAAGAAAGCCAGATGCGATCTAAGGAGATCCATCAAAGATGCCAAAAGACAATATTGGACCAAGCTAGAGTCGCAGGCTAGCCACACCGACCCCCGTCGACTATGGCAAGGTCTGCAAGCCGTAACAGGCTACAAGATAAAGGCATGTAAAACCGCTGGTTCCAGGCTCAGTGCATTCTACGCCCATTTTGAGCAAGAGGTCAGCGAGAGCATGCCCTCCACCCTGGAAGCCCTGGATGAACCTGGATCTGGGGTCACTTTTGCAGATGTCAGAGCAGCTTTCTTGAAGGTCAACCACGGAAAGCAACTGGCCCGGATGGGGTACCTGGACATGCACTCAGATCCTGCGTGGACCAGCTGGCGGGGGTATTCGCAGATATCTTCAACCTCTCTTTACAACAATCTGAGGTCCCTATCTGCTTCAAGAAGACGGCCATCATCCCGATAACTAAGAAAAATCAAGCAGCGTACCTTAATGACTATCGTCCGGTGGCTCTGACATCGATCATTATGAAGTGCCTCGAAAGGTTAGTCATGGCACAAATCAATTCCAGCCTCCCAGACTACCTGGATCCACTACAGTTTGCCTACCACCGCAACAGGTCCACAGCAGACGCCATTTCCCAGGCCCTGCACTCAACCCTGGAACACCGAGATTACAAGGACACTATGTCAGACTCCTATTTATTGACTATAGCTCAGCCTTCAACACTATTATTCCCACAAAACTCATCTCCAAACTCCGTGGCCTGGGTCTCAACATCTCCCTCTGTTACTGGATCCTGAACTTCCTAACTCACAGACCACAATCAGTAAGGATAGGCAACAACACCTCCTCCACGATCATCCTCAACACCGGTGCCCCACAAGGCTGTGTTCTCAACCCCCTACTATACTCCTTTTACACCAATGACTGTGCGACCAAATTCCCCTCCAATTCGATTTTCAAGTTTGCCAATGACACCAGCATAGTGGGTCAGATCTCAAACAATGACAAGGCAGAGTACAGGAATGAGATAGAGAATCTGGTGAACTGGATGAGGGCGTGGAAGGATGGATTAGTAAATTTGCGGATGACACTAAAGTTGGTGGAGTTGTAGACAGTGCGGAGGGAAGTGGCAGGTTACAGAGGGACATAGATAAGCTGCAGAGCTGGGCTGAGAGGTGGCAAATGGAGTTTAATGCGGAAAAATGTGAGGTGATTCACTTTGGAAGGAGTAACAGGAATACAGAGTACTGGGCTAATGGTAAGATACTTGGTAGTGTGGATGAACAGAAGGATCTGGGTGTCCATGTGCATAGATCCCTGAAAGTTGGCACCCAGGTTGATAGGGTTGTTAAGAAGGCGTACGGTGTGTTAGCTTTTATTGGTAGAGGGATTGAGTTTCAGAGCCAGGAGGTCATGCTGCAAATGTACAAAACTCTGGTGTGGCCACATTTGGAGTATTGCATACAGTTCTGGTCGCCGTATTATAGGAAAGATGTGGAAGTGTTGGAAAGGGTGCAGAGGAGATTTACCAGGATGTTGCCTGGTATGGTGGGAAAATCGTATGAGGAAAGGCTGAGGGGCTTGAGGTTGTTTGCGTTAGAGAGAAGGTTAAGAGGTGACTTAATAGAGGCATACAAGATGATCAGATGATTAGATAGGGTGGATAGTGAGAACCTTTTTCCTCGGATGGTGTTGGTTAGCACGAGGGGACATAGCTTTAAATTGAGGGGTGAGAGATATAGGACTGATGTTAGAGGTAAGTTCTTTACTCAGAGAGTAGTAAGGCCGTGGAATGCCCTGCCTGCAGCAGTGGTGGACTCGTCAACGTTGAGAGCGTTCAACTGGTTATTGGATAAACATATGGATGATATTGGAATCGTGTAGATTAGAGGGGCTTTAGATTGGTACCACTGGTCGGCGCAACATCGAGGGCCGAACGGCCTGTACTGCGCTGTAATGTTCTATGGTGCGGCAGCAATAATCTCTCCCTCAATGTCAACAAAATGAAGGAGATTGTCATCGACCTCAGGAAGCGTAAAGAAGAACATGCCCCTGTCTACATCAATGAGGACAAAGTAGAAAGGGTCGAGAGCTTCAGGTTTTTAGATGTCCAGATCACCAACAACCTGTCCTGGTCCCCCCATGCCGACACTAGTTAAGAAAGCTCACCAATGCCTCTACTTTCTCAGAAGACTAAGGAAATTTGGCATTTCAGCTATGACTCTCACCAACTTTTACAGATGCACCATAGAAAGCATTATTTCTGGTTGTATCACAGCTTGGTATGGCTCTTGCACTGCCCAAGACCGCAAGGATCTACAAAAGGTCGTAAATGTAGCCCAATCCGTCACGCGAACCAGCCTCCCATCCATTGACTCTGTCTGCACTTTGCGCTGCCTCAGCAAAGCAGCCAGCATAATTAAGGACCCCACACACCCCGGACATTCTCTCTTCTACTTTCTTCCTTCGGGAAAAAGATACAAAAGTCTGAGGTCATGTACCAACTGACTCAAGAACAGCTTTTTCCCTGCTGCTGTCAGACTTTTGTATGGACTTACCTTGCATTAAGTTGACCTTTCTCGACACCCTAGCTATGAATGTAACACTACATTCTGCACTGTCTCATTTCCTTCTCTATGAACGGTATGTTTTGTCTGGATAGCGCGAAAGAAACAATACTTTTCACCGTATGATAATACATGTGACAATAATAAATCAAATCAAAAACCCCAAAGCAAACTGTAAGGACAGCACCTTATCTTCCAATTGGGCACCTTACAATCTTCCGGACTGAACAGTGAGTCAACAACTTCAGAGCATGAACTCTCCCCTCCACCATCACCCCATTTCCATTAGTTTTATTTAATTTTGTTTCTTCTTTTAATCTTATTCATCCATTTACATCATCCTCCTTTCTCTCCTCCATTTTTCCACTTCTCCATTCCCGCTCTCCTTCTTGACCCTCTCCCCTCCAGGCCAACTGCCTTAACCATCTAAACCTCTGCTCTGCCATTCAAAACATTCTGATCTCTTAATGGACATTTTCTGCAACTTCTCTGCCGTCTTTATCCTCATTTCCATTCCCTTTGTCCCATTCCACTCCCCCTTCTCTTAGTATGAATCTTTTCTGATTCTCTTTGTCCTTAGCTCTGATGAAGGCTCATCCAGACTGGAAACATTGGCTCGATTCTCTCCCCACAGAAGCTGCCAGACCTGCTGAGATTTTCCAGCATTGTCTGGTTTAGCTCCGCCCACTGACCGCGCATGCGCCCTGCTCCCGGCGGAACAAAGATGGCGGCCGCGGCACTGGGCCTGATCCCGGATAAAATCCCCGCAGTTGCAAACCCGGGACCCGCAGGCTCTTGTTCGGGCCTTGCGGCCTCCAGCGGGTGTTTATGAAGCCTCCGCTCCCTCCCCACCCCGACTCCGGGCTCCATTCCTCCCTCCGCCCGATCGACTCACCCGCTGAAAAAATCATCTCCCGTACTCGCAGGGCTCTCAGCAAAGTGGCATTGCGCATGTTCCAGATACAGCACCGCGCCTGCGCACTGGGGTCCTGTAGAGTGTATAGGGCACTTTCACACCCGCAGCGAATGCTGGGTAATAACGGCATCATTGAAACTTCAGTTAATATAAAGTAAAATTGTTAACATTTGAGATAAATTAACAAAATATTGTGAATTGGTGATCTGCTGTACTCCATTTCTGAAAGTTCTGCTGTGGATCCCACACAGAGATATCAAAGCTTTTACAGCTCTCACTCCTCCTTTGATGGTGCTGATTCTGGCTGGGTTCAATGGAACAGTCACTGGTTCCTCTCTCTGTCCCTGATATTGAATATTCACTCTTTTATAGAATAATACAGCAGAAGTAGAAACCATTTGGCCCATTATGCCTGTGCTGGCTCTCTGGCAGATCTAAGTTTAGTTTATTTATTCATTAATCATAAGTATGGCTTACATTAACACTGCAATGCAGTTACTGTGAAAATGCACTAGTCGCCACGCTCTGGCCTGTTCTCGTCAAAGCACCTAACCAGCACGTTTTTCAGACTGTGGGAGGAAACTGGAGTACCCGGAGGAAACCCACACAGACACGGGGAGAACGTGCAGACTCCACACAGGCAGTAACCCAAGCTGGGAATCAAACGCGGGTCCCTGGTGGTGTGAGGCAGCAGTGCTAACCACTGTGCCACCATGCCACCTCATCTATCTATCCAACAAATTCCACAGCCCTGCTGGCAGAGTCAGAACAATGTATATCTGCTGTAGTAATCTGAGACCTTAACATTATCAGTAGCTGAAGGTGAATCAGAACGTCGATCCATACCTGAAGCCGTGCCTCATCTGTGTCCAAACTAATCAGATCCTGCAAAATGTATTGTCCCAATTAACACATCCCATATTATTGATCTTACAGCAGCTTGATTATACAGGGCCACTCTCCACAATAAAATGAGACTGGTATATCCTCCTAATTACAGGGATGGTTACCTGGTGGATTGAAGCTTTCCCTGTTTGTGAAAATGATGCAGATGTTAAAGTCCTGTGGGAACATGTCTTTACCAGATGAGGCTTCCTGAAATGGATAAAGAGTGAAAACTGCTCTAATTTCACAGCAGAAATAATGTAACAGCTCTGCAGTCTTTGGAAAAGAAAAAAATCCAGAAACATAATTTTGAAAAAAAGTTGATTAATTTCATATTTATCCATAAGTAAAGCCCAGTTGTTAGGATTGTCATTGCTGTCAAAAACAAAAACAAACTCTCAGAATGAACATTGTTCAGTCCAACTGGATGGCATGGTGGCATAATGGTGAGCACTGCTGCATCACAGTGCCAAGGACCCAGATTCGATTCCCAGCTTGGGCCACTGTCTTTGTGGAGTCTGCATGTTCTCCCCGTGTCTGTGTGGGTTTCCTCCCATATTCAGAAAGATTTGGTTTGATTTATTATTGTCATATGTATGCACATGCAGTGAAAAGTATTGTTTCTTGCATGCTATACAGACAAAACATATCGTTCATAGAGGAGGAAACAAGAGAGTGCAGAATGTAGAGTTACAGTCATAGCTTGGGTGTAGAGAAAGATCAACTTAATGCAAGGTAGGTCCCTTCAAAAGTCTGACAGCAGCAGGGAAGAAGCTGTTTTTGAGTTGGTTGGCACATGACCTCAGACTTTTGTATCTTTTTCCTGAAGGAAGAAGGTGGAAAAGAGATTGTCCGGGGTACGTGGGGTCCTTAATTATGCTGGCTGCTTTGCTGAGGCAGCTGGAAGTGTAGACAGAGTCAATGGATGGGAGGCTGGTTTGTGTGATGGATTGGGCTACATTCACAACCTTTTGTAGTTCCTTGCGGTCTTCGGCAGAGCAGGAGTCATACCAAGCTGTGCTACAACCAGAGAGAATATTCTCTATGGTGCATCTGTAAAAGTTGGTGAGAGTCGTAGCTGACATGCCAAATTTCCTTAGATGTGCTGGTTAGGTGCATTGGCCATGCCAAGTTCTCTCAAATTCAGTGTACTCAAACAGACACCGGAGTGTGGCAACTAGGGGATTTTCACATGTAACTTCATTGCAGTCTTAATGTAACCCTGCTTGTGACACTAATAAATAAACTTAAAAAAACAGCAGTAATGACAGTAGAAGCCAACCTTCGTAGTCACTTGTGATCTCACTGGTGCCTAACCAGGTTGAATGACTGAATGAAGCTCTTCCCACACTCAAAACAACTACTCCCCTGTGTGAGCTCACTGGTGTCTCAACAGGTTGGAAGGGCAAATCCTTTCCCACAAATGGAGCAGGTGAATGACATCACCCTTTTGTGAATGAGTTGATGTTTCAGCATTTCATGTCTGCTTTTAAAATTTTTACACATTTGGAACATTTTAAAGGACTATTTTCAGTGTTAAGAAATTAAATTTCAGTGAGACAGAATGACAGAGAGCGAATCCCTTCGCACACAGGGTTAGGGAATGTAATGCACTCCCTGAATGTGCGGTGCAGGCAGATTCAATTGAAGCAATCAAAGGGGAAATTAGACATTATCAGAATAGGAAGAATGTATAAGGATACAGGGAGAAGGCGGCAGAATGGAACGAGTTGAGTTACGCATTCTTAGAGTTGGTGCAGACACAATGGGCCAAATGACACCAAAACTCTTCAGTGATTCCGAAATCTTTAAAAGCCTAAAATGCTGCAATAAAACTCAGCAGGTTTGGCAGCATCTGTGCAGAGAGAGAAACAGAGTTAACATTTCAGGTCTGTGACCTCATCAGAACTGGGAAAAGTTAGGAATGTAACAGGTTTGGAGAAAGGGGCGGGTGGGACAGGGACTAAAGGAAGGTCTGTGTGAGGGTGGAAGACAGGAGAGATTGAATGAGAGAAAAGTGAATGCCCCAGAGCCAAAGGGAATGGTGATGGAGCGAGAAAAGAAACAAAGAAACAAAAGCTGTGGCTGGAGCAGGGGGGCTGCCGACTGAAAAAAGGAAAAGTGAAACAATCAAAGAAAAAGAAACAGAACGGGCTGAGAGTTTACTCACTGAAACTGTTGGACTGAATATTGAGTCCAGGAGGCTGTAAAGTGTGGAGGGGATGGGTGAGTGGGAGGATCTTCTGGACCTGATCTGGACCCTGGTTAGAACAGTAATCCGTAGATCCAGGATGGGTGGGGCTGAAGGGAAAGGCGGAGGGTCTCTCTGGCTGCCGGATGATCTTCTGTGGTCTTTTCTGTGCCCAGGTGGCCCTGGAGAAGGAGATTCTGTTGGGACTTTGTTCCTGATTTTGGTCTTTTAGTTTGATTGAACCACAAGTTTGGGGAAACGAGAGGAAAGAATGTTCCAGAGAAACTAGAACTGTCTGTTCTGAATTTCTATCCTGCACTGATAGTGACACTGGCACTGTCAACTCCTTTTACAGGGGATTAGAAGAGAAGAGTTTACTGAAAGAACATTAAAGCCAAACATCACATCAAAATCTGACAGAGTCACTCGATCCATCCGGACCTGAATATCACAGATTCATGGTGCAGAACGATGCTATTTGGCCCATCGTGTCTGCACCAACTCTCCAAATGAGCACTGTGGTTTAATGCCATTTTCCTGCCTTTTCCCCATACCCCTTATTGGGGAACTTCACTAGCTATCCAGCTATCAAATTCTTCACTGCTCCGAGAGGTCAGATGAAGATTTTCAGAGTTTAAAAACAGGCCTTTATTCAAGCTGTAGCAGAGGAAACCTGTTCTACACACATGGCTTACAGACTCCCAGAACAAAGGAATACAATTGCAATGAGTAATTAACAAACAGCAGGAGAAAATGTACACTTATTTGAAGGTACTCAATGTCCAATCCCAAATAATAGTTAAGATTACTTCATGTGTTTCCCACAGTAGTCTTTAACTAATTACAGCAGCACTATGCTCCCCTAATTACAATATTCAATCATCAACAAGGCACATACACAGAGCTACATTATCAATAAACAGATGTCTATGGTTCTTGACTGTCTAGCGCCCTGAGTTGTGACTTATGACTTCTATCAAAACACACTGCAGTCCTACGCTGTTACCTGAAAGCAGTGACGTTGTAGTTATAGCCTACTTGTGGTGTATCAAAACTCCCTTGTCGATTGCTTTTGTACCCATTCCAGGTATTAGTCGAAAGATCTTCTCTGAACTTCTTCTTACACATTTACATCCTTTCATAAACAAGGAGATCAATAATACTCCAGATGTTGTCACCAGTGATCTGTATAAGTGAAGAATACCGTATCAAATGCCTTCTGGAAATCTAAGTACATTCACCTTTAGTTCCCCTTTATCTACAGCACATGTGACTTCAAAGAACTTAATAAATGGGTTGAATATGATTTCCCTTTCTCAAAACGATGTTGACTCTCCCTTATTGCCTGAATCACTGCCCTGCTAGAACATCTTTAATAATAGCTTCTTACGTTTTTCCTATGAAATTTTAACTAGCATGTTGTTTCCAGCTTTTTTCTTCTTTTTTGAATAATGGAGTTACATTTGCTACTTTCTAATTTAAAGGAAATTTCCCCAAATTCAGGAAATTTGGGACAATTAAAAACAAAGCATCAACTATCTCACTGGCCATTTCTATCCCGGTTTAGCTGAATAACAGACATTTGGACTTGAAACGTTAACTCAGACCTGCTGAGTCTTTCCAGCACGTTCTGTTTTTATTTCAGATTTTCAGCATCCGCAGTACTTTATTTTTATCGCATGGACCACTTTTAAAACCCCCAGATGAAGTCCATCTGGACCCAGGGATTTGTGTGGACACCCGATCGGCACAGAGAACAGCCCAGAACTCCCGACCTCAAGCAATCCAGCAGCTTTAGTCTCCCAGTAGCGGGATTACAGGTGCGCGCCACAGCACCCGGCCAACGCAATCCTTGATTCAGCCGCCTTCAGTTCAAACAGCAGGAGGGCTCCACTGCAGACATCACTGCCAATATAATCGGCTGCTTCACTGACTCAACTGGTAATAATTTGAGGACGCTTCAACTTTGAATGCTCAAGTTAGTCGAATTGACAACGTAAATTCATTTGTGCGAATTATTCTTTGTATCATGGAACCTGTGTGAATATGTTCACTCAGTCCAGTCCTCAGCCCAGGGATCAGTGCCGTTGAAAATAAGGAGCCGTTTTCTCTGTTGGAATGGCACGCAGCAGCTCGGCTGTCTGCCCCTGAAATTCGCGCGTTTACTGCGCGCATCACAGCAGAGTGGAACAGAGACCTTTCCTTTTCCAGATCTCTGAATTTGACGCACTTTTTACGAAGTGAAATTTATTAAGCGCAATGCTTGGTTACTGCGCGTTCCCTCCGGTGCAGTCACCACCCCGGGGCTTATCTTTGCGAAGAGACTCGGTCGAGGGGACATCGAACAATGGGGTGTCTGTGAATTGCCAAAGTGGCTTGGCGATCATCGCTGAAACTGGAAATTACAATGAACATTTTGCTGTCTTTCTCTCTCTCCCTTTCTTTCTCTCCCACTCTCTCATTTACAGCATTAGATTAAGTCAAAAGCGTCGAGACTTCCGATGTTGACAGTGGAGAAATTGTCAGAAGGGAATGAATAAACGAGAAGGAGTTATGAGAGCCGAGAGACAGGTTGAATGTTTGGTGGTTGTGCTGGGAAGTGTGTGCGCGATATGAGTAGTGTGGAGGAGGTGAAGAGGTTCGCGCTCTCTTGTGGCCGTGGCTGACGTGATCGTGCAAGTTAAAAGTGCGGTTCCTGCCGTGAGCAGCAGGGGGCAGTAAATGTGAGGTGGATATTGAGGAGGCAAAGAATGGGGAGAGTGAGGAAAGTGGGAATTGCAGGATGGTGCGTGTGAGCGTGCAGGGCTGGTGTAGAGTTGGTTGGTCAAAAGTGTGTGTTCATGTTTTTGGTTTACTTGCGTAGTTTGCTGTGGTGATAGCATTGGATGTGAGAGTGAATGAAAGGGGCAGCAGAGGGAGTGAGTGTGGAGGCAGGCAGAGAGGCATCGGGTTTGTCTGCATTGATGGGAATGGCAAAATATTTTGTTTGCTGCGATTGAAGGTGTGGAGAAAAGGAAGCGTCTCGCTGTATTGATCAGGCTGCACTGCTGTCTCTATTCACAGGTGCGATCCCACTACTGAAGAGCACAGGGGATTTGACCTGCTCCGTTCCCGACCTGGGCCGGTTCACCCCTCCTTAGCACACCTGGTGCTCCCAGAGTCCTCTCGGAACACCATGCGGATACTGATCTTAGTGTGGACACCCGATCGGCACAGAGAACAACAGCCCAGATCTCCCGACCTCAAGCAATCCAGCAGCCTCAGCCCCCCAGCAGCGGGATTACAGGTGCGCGCCACAGCACCCGGCAAACGCAACCCTTGATTCAGCCGCCTTCAGTTCAAACAGCAGCAAGAGCTCGAATGCAGACATCACTGCAAATATAATCGCTGCTTCACTGACTCAACTGACCACAATTTGAGGAAGCTTCAACTTTGTGTGCTCAAGTTAGTCTAATTGACATCTTAAAATTCATTTGTGCGAATTTTTGTTTGTATTCATGGAACCTGTGTGAATATGTTCACTCAGTCCCGCCCTCAGCCCAGGTATCAGTGCCGTTGAAAATAAGGAGCCGTTTTCTTTGTTGGAATGGCACGCAGCAGCTCGGCTGTCTGCCCCTGAAATACACACGTTTACTGCGCGCATCACAGCAGAGTGGAACAGAGACCTTTCCTTTTCCAGATCTCTGAATGTGACGCAGTGTTTTGCCAAGTGGTCGCTATGATACCAGAAGACCATGAGACATAGGAGCAGAATTTTGCCACTCGGCCCATCGAGTCTGCTCCGCCATTTAATCATGGCTGATATTTTTCTCATCCTCATTCTCCTGCCTTTTCCCCAAACCCCTGATCCCCTCATTAATCAAGAAGATATCTATCCCTGCCTTAATGACACTCAATGATCTGGCCTCCACACCTTTCTGCGGCCCAGAGTTCCACAGATTCACCACACTCTGGCTGAAGAAATTCCTCCTCATATCTGTTTCAAATGATTGTCCCTTTAGCCTGAGGTTGTGCCCTCTGGTCCTAGTTTTTCCTACTAGTGGAAACATCAACACTGCACTCAGCGCTGGAACACGTAGATAACAAGGACACCGATGTCAGACTCCTATTTATTGACTACAGCTCAGTCTTCAACACTATTATTCCCACGAAACACATCCCCAAACTCCGTGGCCTGGGCCTCGGCACCTCGCTCTGTGATTAGATCCTGCACTTCCTAACTCACAGACCATAATCAGTAAGGATAGGCAACAACACCTCCTCCACGATCATCCTCAACACGGGTGCCCCACAAGGCTGTGTTGTCAGCCCCTTACTATACTCCTTATGATACCAATGACTGTACGGCGAAATTCCCCTCCAATTTGATTTTCAAGTTTGCTGACGACAGCACCATAGTGGGTTGGATCTCAAACAATGATGAGACAGAGTACAGGAATGAGATAGAGAATCTGGTGAAATGGTGCGGCAACAATAATCTCTCCCTCCATGTCAACAAAACGAAGGAGATTGTCATCAACTTCAGGAAGTGTAAAGGAGAACATGCCCCTGCCTACATCATGATGTAGAGATGCCGGCGTTGGACTGGGGTGAACACAGTAAGAAGTCTCACAACACCAGGTTAAAGTCCAACAGGTTTATTTGGTATTTGCTTATGGTATTTGCTACCAAATAAACCTGTTGGAATTTAACCTGGCTTTGTGAGACTTTTTACTGCCTACATCAACAGGAATGAAATAGAAAAGGTCGTGAGCTTCAAGTTTTTAGGTGTCCAGATCACCAACAACCTGTCCTGGTCCCCCCCATGCCGACACTATTGTTCAGAAAGAGCACCAATGCCTCTACTTTCTCAGAAGACTAAGGAAATTTGGAATGTCAGCTATGCCTCTCACCAACTTTTACAGGTGCACCATAGCAAGCATTCTTTCTAGTTGTATCACAGCTTGGTATGGCTCCTGCTCTGCCCAAGACCGCAAGAAACTACAAAAAATCGTGAATGTAGCCCAATCCATCACGCAAACCAGCCTCCCATCATTGACTCTGTCTGCACTTCCCACTGCCTCGGCAAAGCAGCCAGCATACCTAAGGACCCCATGTACCCCGGACATTCTCTCTTCCACCTTCTTCCTTCAAGAAAAAGTGTCAAACGTTGAACCGTCCTGTACCAACCGACTCAAGAACAGCTTCTTCCCTGCTGCTGTCAGACTTTTGAATGGACTTACCTTGCATTAAGTTGAACTTTCTCTGCACCCTAGCTATGACTGTAACACTACATTCTGCACTCTCTTGTTTTCCTTCTCCATGAATGGTGTGTTTTGTCTGTATAGCGCACAAAAAACAATACTTTTCACTGTACGTTAATAGATGTGAGAATAATAAATCAAATCAAATCAAAATCAAAACATCCTCTTCACGTCCACTCTATCCAGGCCTCGCAGTATCCTGCAGGTTTCCCCCTCTTCCTTCTAAACTCCAACGAGTACAGAGCCAGAGTCCTCACCCGTTCCTCATACGACAAGCTCTTCATTCTGGGGATCATTCCTGTGAACCTCCTCTGGACCCTTTCCAAGGCCAGCACATCCTTCCTTAGATACGGGGCCCAAAACTGCTCACAATACTCCAAATGGGGTATTATGCAGCCTCAGAAATACATCCCTGCTATTGTATTCTAGCCCTCTCGACATGAATGGTAGCATTGCATTTGCTTTCCTGACTGCCGACTAAATCTGCATGTTAACCTTGAGAACAAGCACTCCCAAGCCCCTTTGTGTTTCTGATTTCCTAAGCATTTCCCCAGTTAGAACATAGTCTGTGCCTCCATTTCTCCTTCCAAAGTGCATAACCTCACACTTTTCCACATTATACTCCATCTGTCACTTCTTTGCCCACTCTCCTAACCTGTTCAGGTCCTTCTGAAGCCCCCTGCTTCCTCAATACTACCTGTCCCTCTGCATATCTTTGTACCATCTGCAAACTTAGCAACAGTGCCTTCAGTTCCTTCTTCCAAAACGTTAATGTATATTGTGAAAAGTTGTGGTCCCAGCACCGACCCCTGAAGCACACCGCTAGTCACCGGCTGCCATCCTGAAAAGGACCCCTTTATCCCCACACTCTGCCTCCTGCCAATCAGCCAATCCTCTATCCATGCCAGGATCTTAAGCTTAGAACTATGTGCTCCTAACAGATTGAACAGTCTCCTATGCGACACATTGCCAAAGGCCTTCTGGGAATCGAAATAAATCACGTCCACTGGTTCTCCTTCATCGAACTTCCTTGTTATCTCCTCACAGAATGCTAAGAGATTTGTCAGACATGACGACCCCTTGACGAAGCCATGCTGACTCAGTCCTATTTTATCATGCACTTCCAAGTATTCTGCAATCTCATCTTTCATAATTGACTCTATAATCTTGCCAATGACCGAAGTCAGGCTCACTGGCCTCTAATTTCACAGTTCCTGCCGCCCTCCCTTCTTAAACAGCGGTGTTACATTCGCTACTTTCCAGTCCTCTGTGATTCCTGAAAGATCACTGCCAATGCCTCCACAATTTCCTCAGTTAGCTTTTTTAGAATCCTGGCGTGTAGTCCATCCGGTCCCGGTGATTTATCCACCTTTAGACCTTTCAGTTTCCCCAGAACCTTCTCCTTCATGACGGCCACTGCAGTCACCTGTTCCCCTTGATTCTCCTGGAGCTCTGGGATCCCCCTGGTGTCTTCCACCGTGAGGACTGATGCAAAGTAACGATTCAGTTCATCTGCCATTTCTTTGTTTCCTATTGTTGCTTCTCCAGCCTCATTGTATCGTGATCCAATGTCTATTTTTGCCTCTCTCTTATCTTTTATATATTGAAAAAAACTCTTCCTATCTTCTTTTATATTACTGGCGACCTTCCACTCATATTTCATCTTTCCCCCCTTATTGCTTTTATAGTTGTCTTCTGCCCGCATTTTAAAAACATCCCAATCCTCCAGCTTCCCACTAAACCTCGCCACTTTGTATTCTTTTTCTTTTGCTTTTATCTTGTCCTTGACTTCCCTCGTCAGCCGTGGATGCCTCGGCCTCCCCTTGGCATGTTTCCTCCTCTTTGGGATAGACTCGGTCGAGGGGACATTGAACAATGAAGGTCGGTGAATTGCCAAAGTGGGTTAGCGATCAACGCTGAAATTGAAATTACAATGAACATTTTGCTGTCTTTCTCTCTCTCCCTTCCTTTGTCTCCCATTCTCTCATTTACAACATTACATTAAGTCAAAAGCGTCTAGACTTTCGATGCACGCTCACCATTCTGCAATTCCCACTTTCCCCACTGTCCCCATTCTCGAAGCGTCTCGATGTGAAGAAATTGTCAGAAGGGAATGAATTAATGAGAAGGAGTTATGAGAGCCGAGAGACAGGTTGAATGTTTGGTGGTTGTGCTGGGAAGTGTGTGCGCGATATGAGGAGTGTGGAGGAGGTGAATAGGTTCGCGCTCTCTTGTGGCCGTGGCTGACATGATTGTGCAAGTTGAAGATTTTAAAAGTGCAGTTCCTGCCGGGAGCAGCAGGGGGCGGTAGAAGTGAGGTGGATATTGAGGAGGCAAAGAATGGGGAGAGTGAGGAAAGTGGGGATTGCAGAATGGTGCGTGTGAGCGTGCAGGGCAGGTGGAGAGTTGGTTGGTCAAAAGTGTGTGTACTTGGTTTTGCTGTCCTTGCGTAGTTTGCTGTGGTGATGGCATTGGATGTGAGAGTGAATGAAAGGGGCAGCAGAGGGAGTGAGTGTGGAGGCAGGAGAGAGGCATCGGGTTTCTCTGCATTGATGGGAACGGCAAAACAGTTTGTTTGCTGCGATTGAAGGTGTGGAGAAAAGGAAGCGTCTCGCTGCATTGGTCAGGCTGCACTGCTGTTTCTATTCACAGGTGCTATCCCACTACTGAACAGCACAGGGGATTTGACCTGCTCCGTTCCCGACCTGGGCCGGTTCACCCCTCCTTAGCACACCTGGTGCTCCGGGAGTCCTCTTGGAACACCATGCGGATACTGATCTTAGTGTGGACACGCGATCGGCACAGAGAACAACAGCCCAGAACTCCCGACCTCAAGCAATCCAGCAGCCTCAGCCTCCCAGCAGCGGGATTACAGGTGCGCGCCACAGCACCCGGCAAACGCAATGCTTGATTCAGCCGCCTTCAGTTCAAACAGCAGCAAGAGCTCGAATGCCGACATCACTGCAAATATAATCGCTGCTTCACTGACTCAACTGACCAGAATTTGAGGAAGCTTCAACTTTGTGTGCTCAAGTTAGTCTAATTGACATCTTAAAATTCATTTGTGCGAATTTTTGTTTGTATTTATGGAACCTGTGTGAATATGTTCACTCAGTCCAGTCCTCAGCCCAGGTATCAGTGCCGTTGAAAATAAGGAGCCGTTTTCTTTGTTGGAATGGCACGCAGCAGCTCGGCTGTCTGCCCCTGAAATACGCGCGTTTACTGCGCGCACCACAGCAGAGTGGAACAGAGACCTTTCCTTTTCCAGATCTCTGAATGTGACGCAGTTCTTTGCCAAGTGGAAGCTATGATACCAGAAGACTATGAGACATAGAACATAGCAAAACTACAGCACAAACAGGCCCTTCAGCCCTCAAGTTGCGCCGGCCATTTCCCTACCTACCTAGGCCTATATATAGGCTTACCTATAAACCTTAATCCTATTAAGTCCCATGTACTCATCCAGAAGTCTCTTAAAAGACCCTATCGAGTTTGCCTCCACCACGATTGACGGCAGCCGATTCCACTCACCCACCAACCTCCGAGTGAAAAACTTACCCCTGACATCTCCTCTGTACCTACTCCCCAGCACCTTAAACCTGTGTCCTCTCGTAGTCGCCATTTCAGCCCTGGGAAAAAGCCTCTGAAAATCCACCCGATCTGTACCTCTCAACATCTTGTACAGCTCTATCACGTCACCTCCCATCCTTCGTCTCTCCAAGGAGAAAAGACCAAGCTCCCTCAACCTATCTTCATAAGGCATGCCACCCAATCCAGGCAACATCCTTGTTAATCTTCTCTGCACCTTTTCAATAATTTCTACATCCTTTCTGTAATGAGGCGACCAGAACTCAGCACAGACCTCTCAGTGGGGTCTGTCGAGGGTCTTATAAAGCTGCATCATTATCTCCCGACTCCTGAACTCAATCCCTCGATTGATGAAGGCCAGCACACCATACACCTTCTTAACCACCTCCTCTACCTGCGAGGCCGAGTTAAGAGTCCTATGGACCCGGACCCCAAGGTATTTCTGATCCTCTACACTGCTAAGAGTCTTACCCTTGATATTATACTCCTTCATCCCATTTGACCTGCCGAAATGTACCACTACACATTTATCCAGGTTATCTGTGTTGTTTAAGTTTTTATGTAAACTTTTATCGTGCCTGTATAATATTTCACTACTTTGTTTAGGTTCCTTCACAATTGAATTTCATAATGGACACATCACTGTGAAGAGGTCAGTCAGAATTATCAGCAAGGATTAATCAGCACTTTCTCATTGGAGATGTTAATCAGTGGAACCCCTCACACACAGATTTGCAGAAAAGATTAATTAATTTAGGACTGAAGTAAAGTTCGTAATTTTACTATTAACTTTATGAACAGGTTCTTGTTGAGGATTCTTGAACTAAGGAGAAAGATCACAGAAGGTGCTTTTAAAAAGGAACATTGCAGCTCCAAAAATCAGTGACATCTCCAGAATATTAAACTCCAGCCAGGGGCGGCACGGTGGCACAGTGGTTAGCACTGCTACCTCACAGCACCAGCGATCTGGGTTTGATTCCCGGCTTGGGTCATTGTGCTGAGTTTGCATGTTCTCCCCGTGCTTTGTGGACTTCCTCCAGGTGCTTCTGTTTCCTCCCACAGTTTGAAAGATGTGCTGGTTAGGTGCACTGACCCGAACAGGCACCGATGTTTGGCGACTAGGGGCATTTCACAGTAACTTCATTGCAGTGTTAATGTAAGCCTTACTTGTGACTAACAATTTTTTTTAAAGTTGTAGGGATGTTAACATCAGCAGAAACAAACCAGATATTGTCAGACTATCAATCCAGGCTGTGATTAAAAGCAGAATCCAATCCTTGCAGTCTATTATGAATTTGCTGGTGTCTCAGCCGGTTGGAGGACCTTGTGAATGCCTTTCCACACAAGGAGCAGGTGAAAGGCCTCTCCCCAGAGTGAGTGCGTCGGTGAGTCAGGAGGTTGGATGACTCTTTCCACAGGTACTGCAGCTGAATGGAGTCTCCTGAGTGTGAGTGCGGTGGTGGGACTGGAGGGTGAATAACCGAGTGAATCCCTTCCCACACACCGAGCAGGTGAATGGTCTCTCCCCGGTGTGAAGTCGCTGGTGTCTCACCAGATCGAATGACTGGGAGAATTTCTTCCCACAAATGGAGCAGCTGAACGGTCTCTCCCCGGTGTGAGTGCGTTGGTGAGCAGTCAGGGTGGATTAATGACACTCGCAGTGTCATTCCCCACCCGCCGGCTCCATCCCCCACCCCCCGGCTCCATCCCTCCCTCATTCCCCACCCGCCGGCCTCCATCCCCCCCCATTCCCCACCCGCCGGCTCCATCCCCCCCCCCCATTCCCCACCCCCCCGGCTCCATCCCTCCCTCATTCCCCACACGCCGGCTCCATCCCCCCCTCATTCCCCACCCGCCGGCTCCATCCCCCCCTCATTCCCCACCCGCCGGCTCCATCCCCCCCTCATTCCCCACCCGCCGGCTCCATCCCTCATTCCCCACCCGCCGGCTCCATCCCTCATTCCCCACCCGCCGGCTCCATCCCCCCCTCATTCCCCACCCGCCGGCTCCATCCCCCCCTCATTCCCCACACGCCGGCTCCATCCCCCCCTCATTCCCCACCCGCCGGCTCCATCCCTCCCTCATTCCCCACCCGCCGGCTCCATCCCTCCCTCATTCCCCACCCGCCGGCTCCATCCCCCCCTCATTCCCCACCCGCCGGCTCCATCCCCCCCTCATTCCCCACCCGCCGGCTCCATCCCCCCCTCATTCCCCACCCGCCGGCTCCATCCCTCATTCCCCACCCGCCGGCTCCATCCCTCATTCCCCACCCGCCGGCTCCATCCCCCCCTCATTCCCCACCCGCCGGCTCCATCCCCCCCTCATTCCCCACCCGCCGGCTCCATCCCACCCTCATTCCCCACCCGACGGCTCCATCCCTCATTCCCCACCCGCCGGCTCCATCCCTCATTCCCCACCCGCCGGCTCCATCCCCCCCTCATTCCCCACCCGCCGGCTCCATCCCTCATTCCCCACCCGCCGGCTCCATCCCTCATTCCCCACCCGCCGGCTCCATCCCCCCCTCATTCCCCACCCGCCGGCTCCATCCCCCCCTCATTCCCCACCCGCCGGCTCCATCCCTCATTCCCCACCCGCCGGCTCCATCCCTCATTCCCCACCCGCCGGCTCCATCCCTCATTCCCCACCCGCCGGCTCCATCCCTCATTCCCCACCCGGCGGCTCCATCCCTCCCTCATTCCCCACCCGGCGGCTCCATCCCCCCCCTCATTCCCCACCCACCGGCTCCATCCCCCCCTCATTCCCCACCCGCCGGCTCCATCCCCCCCTCATTCCCCACCCGCCGGCTCCATCCCCCCCTCATTCCCCACCCGCCGGCTCCATCCCCCCTCATTCCCCACCCGCCGGCTCCATCCCCCACCCACCGGCTCCATCCCCCACCCACCGGCTCCATCCCCCACCCACCGGCTCCATCCCCCCCTCATCCCCCACCCACCGGCTCCATCCCCCCCTCATTCCCCACCCGGCGGTGTCGGATCAGCTGAAAATTCCCACCGCCGCAATCCTGAGCTCCCAGCGGCACTGCGCATGCTCCACATCACAATGACCGGGCAGTGATTGACAGCGGTTCCGGACCAAGGAAAAGGGGGCGGGGCTGGAGGACCGAGCGGGAGCGGCTGGTCCTCCAACCAACCAGAGTGAATGAGAGGCGGGGCTGAGTCCGGATCTCCCTCATTGGCTGAAACTCTGTATCATTGTGAAAGCTGCTTTGTGTCAAACTCCAGGAGAAAACTGGACCTTTCTGTTTGTGGCTTCAAACAGATGGAGCCCTGTGGGTGCGGAGCAAACAGATGGAGCCCTGTGGGTGCGGAGCAAACAGATGGAGCCCTGTGGGTGCGGAGCAAACACATCAACATTTATCACTGAGATAAAGACAGTAAATGTTGGAAAATCTCAGCAGGGCTGACAGCATCTGTGGAGAGAGAATAGAGTAAGAAATCTCACACCACCAGATTAAAGTCCAACAGGTTTATTTGGTAGCAAAAGCCACTAGCTTTCGGAGCGCTGCTCCTTCATCAGGTGACTATAAAGGAATATCAGTTAAATATCAGTGACTACAAAGGAACAACTTGGTGGGAAGTTAAAAAGCAGGACCCCGAGGGTAGTCATCTCAGGATTGCTACCTGTGCCACGTGCCAGTGAGGGTAAGAGTAGGATGCTCAGGCGGATGAACACATGGCTGAGGAACTGGTGTAGGGGGCAGGGTTTCAGATTTCTAGATCATTGGAACCTCTTCTGGGGCAGGTGGGACCGGTACAAGAGAGACGGGTTACACCTGAACTACAAGGGGACCAATATACTTGCAGGAAGGTTTGCTAGTGTTATTGGGGAGGGTTTAAACTAGATTTGCAGGGGGATGGGAACCAGAGTGCCAGAGCAGATAGTGGAGCGGGGGTGAAAATAAATGATGTTAATAGTTCATGCAAAATCACAAATAGAAGGTTGTGTGTGGAGTTGGAATGTTATGGTGAGGTTGTATAAGACATTGGTGAGGCCAAATTTAGAGTATTTTGTGCAGTTTTGGCCACCTAATTACAGGAGGGATATTAATAAGGTTGAAAGAGTGCAGAGAAGGTTTACAAGGATGTTGCCGGGACTTGAGAAACTGAGTTACAGAGAAAGGTTAGGACTTTATTCCCTGGAGCGTAGAAGAATGAGGGGAGATTTGATAGAGGTGTATAAAATTATGATGGGTAAAGATAGAATGAATGCAAGCAGGCTTTTTCCACTGAGGCTCGGGGAGAAAATAACTAGAGGACATGGGTTAAGGGTGAGGGGGGAAAAGTTTAAAGGGAATATTAGCGGGGGGCTTCTTCACACAGAGAGTGATGGGAGTTTGGAATGAGCTGCCAGATGAGGTGATGAATGCGGGCTCACTTTTAACATTTAAGAAAAACTTGGACAGGTACATGGATGAGAGGGGTGTGGAGGGATATGGTCCAGGTGCAGGTCAGTGGGACTAGACAGAAAAGTGGCTCAGCACAGCCAAGAAGGGCCAAATGGCCTGTTTCTGTGCTGTAATGTTCTGTGGTTCTAACTGATCTTAAAACCAATCTTTTTCATTCTGTAGGGAGGGGGTGCGCTGAATCAGTTTTAATGGGGTTTATATTTGTTTATACAATGTGGGCATTGCTGGCTCGACCAGCATCAATTGCCCACCCCAAATTATTCTTGAGAAGGTGATTGGGGCTGCCTTCTTGAACTGCAGATTTGAAGTTACTGTCAGATCAGCCGTGATCTAATTAAATGGGTCAAGGGGCTGAATGATCTTCTCTCCTATGTTTATAAGTTTGCCGCAGTCGAAGATGCCATTACGAAGGGATTTCCAGGATTTTTGATCAGCGACAGTGTAAGGACAGCAACATGATTCCAAGTCAGGATTGTTTATGTCTTGGGTGCCATTGTTTTTCGGTAAAGGGTCTGTTCCTCTGCTGTACTGTTCTTCGTTCTTTGATAACGTCAGTTGTCCATGTTGCCAATTATCTGTTGCCCTTGTCTCTCGGTGGTAGAGTTTGTAGGATTGGAAGGTAAAGGTCGCAGTGTTGGAAGGTACTGTTGAAAGTTAAATTATATTAATTTCTTCAGACTAAAAAGTGGAACTCAGGTGAAGATTTGGTGGGGAGATCTAGATCAGAGAGGCAGTATTTCAGAGTTTATCACTGTGATAGCAGCAATCCCATTGCTATCTGTTGGCAAGACTGATGGAAATATTTAAAATGGAGACCATTGGAGGATGAGGTACAATGGAATTTGTGAACTATCTGAGGATCATGGTGAGGGGAAAGGAAGGGATCAGGAAAGCAGCTGACACTTCATATTGTTCCAGGAGAAGTGGGGTCAGGTTGTGTAGATGTCAGGTTTTACGCAGCACTGTCAGTCTGGATGGAAAATCTCTGAATCACTCAAATCACTCAGTTGGAAACTCCGAGACCTATCATTGCTCGGAGGAAGGTTGTGTTGCAACTGATGAGAAGCAGCTTCACTCAGATACCCACATCCTCATGCACAAAAACTAACACACGCAGCCATCCTCCCACCCACCCACCCACGTGATGTACCAACTGACTCAAGAGCAGCTTCTTCCCTGCTATCCGACTTTTGAATGGACCAACGTATATTAAATTGATCTTATTCTACACCCTCGCTATGACTGTAACACTATATCCTACACCCTCTTTTTTCCTTTTCCCCGATGTACTTTATGAATGTATGTTTTGTCTGTATAGCGCACAAGAAACAATACCTTTCACTGTATCCCAATACATGTGACAATAGTAAATCAAATCAAATCAAAAACTCTCACATGAAACAGAGCCGGTCCCATTGGGTGGACAACACCAGCTAACATGACTAAAACTGAGGATAAAGTATTGGTGTCTGTAAGGGCTGAAACAATACCCTTATCTCTTGTTGATTTGTGGCACCAAGTTCAAGACTCCTTCATGAATCATCCTCTTGGCCTCTAGCCTGTCAACCCCCCATGAGAATCTTATATGTTTCAGAAAGTTCACTGCTCATTCTTCTAAACCTAATGATTAGAGGTGCAACCTTTCCCCAAAAGACAATGAGTTGGATTCTCCGGCCGCGCTCACCCCAAAACTGGAGAATCCTGCCCGAGGTCAATGGGCCTTTGTGGTCCACCCCCCCCCCCACCCCGGCCCGCGACGATACCTGTGGTGGGCGGGATGGGAGAATTCTCACCTACACCTTACAATCTTTCCTCAAAAGACAACACCTTCATCTGAGGAATGGACCTTCTCTGAACTCATTCCAATGAAAGCACGTCATTCCATCAGTAGGGAGACCAGAACCGTACACAGTATTCCAGCTGCTATCTCAGCAATGTCCTATGTAGGTGCAGCAAGTTCCCTTTTTCAAACTCCACCCCCTTGCAGTAAAGTCCAACACTCCATTTGCTGCCTTCTTTACTTGCTGTACCTTCATCCTATTTTTTCACAATTCATGTACAAGGACACCCAGATTCCTCTCTACGGCAGTATTCTTCAGTTTCTGTATATTTAAACAATTTTTTGCTTCTCTATTCTTCCTGCCAAAATGGAAAAGCTCCCACTTTCCCGCACTGTACTCCATCTGCCATTTTTCTGTCCATTCAGGTAACTTATCTGTGTCCCTTACAGATTTTTTGTAATAACCTCACAGCTTGCTTTTCTACCTATCTTTGTATCATCAATTCTGGCTTCATCCAAGTCATTGATCAAGGTGGCTGTTTTTCTCTCTCTCAGTTGTGGGTGATATTTGTCCCTATTCTCCTGGAAACTGAATGAATCTTGTTCCAAACTGGGTTCAATATCAGATATTTCAGGGAGTCAGGAATCATTCGCCCCTGAACCTACACTGGTAAAATCCCAGGCAGTTCCTCAGTAAGGATTTTTCTTCCCCACACTCTGAGCGGAGACAGAGAGAAGTAGGAGAGGCCGGAGGTGAGGAGAGAGATTTTATACATCTACAACTCAACAGGAACTTTGACAGAATTTCCAAACCCTGTGAACACCATCAGCTCCAAGTTCCTCTCCAACTCACACACCATCCTGACTTGTCTGACATCCAGTACTGAAAGAACAGAAATTTATTTCATATAAATACTGGGAAGACTGAACCCATTGTGTTCAGTCCCCACTACAAACTCCACTCCCTCGCCAACAACTTTATCTCTCCTCCTGGCAACTGTCTGAGGCTGAACCAGGCTGTTCACAACCAGGGTGAAATAGTTCATCCCAAGATGAGCTTCCAGCCACATGTCCAAATCATCATTAAGACCACCTTCATTCATAGAAGCATTAATAGTAATTAATTAATAATAATGAATCAGAAAATAGTGTAGGAGGCCATTCAGCCCATCGAGCCTGCACCGGCAACAATCCCATCCAGGCCCTATCCACATATTTACCTGTTAATCCCCCTGATACCAAGTGACAATTTATCATGGCCAATCCGTCTAACCGGCACATCTTTGGACTGTGGAAGGAAACCGGAACACCCGGAGGAAACCCACACAGACACGGGGAGAATGTAGAAACTCTGCACAGACAGTGACCCGAGGCTGGAATTGAACCCGGGTCCCTGGCGCTGTTAGGCAGCTGCACTAACCACTGTGCCACCAGGCCACATGTCAGTGCCATCGCCCGACTCCAGCCCAGTCTCAGCTCATCTGGAACCCTCACCCATTCCATTGTGACGTCACACCCTCACCCATTCCATTGTGACGTCACACTCTCACCCATTCCATTGTGACGTCACACTCTCACCCATTCCATTGTGACGTCACACTCTCACCCATTCCATTGTGACGTCAGAGCTTCACTCTCCGATCACAATCCCTGCCGGCCTCCCACATGCAGCCTCAATGGCGGCAGTCAGCCCGGGTCTAACACTACAAGCTGCCGCTCCATTTGGTACAAAGGGGGGGACCGGGAAGTTCATTTCCGGGGATTGGGTTTGAACAACATGTTTAAGGAGCCTCTCCACCCACCCGGTGGATTCATCGCTCCCCGCGCACCGTCCTCTACCTGGTATTGATCTCGCTTCCGAGTTAAAACCGTCCGTCTGTCCGTCGCCGTTACCCGCACTTCCCGCCCCTCATTCACTCCGATTGGTTGGAGGACCAGCCGCTCCTGCTCGGTCCTCCAGCCCCGCCCCCTCTTCCTACTGGTCAGGAGCTGCCGTCAATCAGCCCCCGGGCATTGTGATGTGGAGCATGCGCAGTGTCATTGCTGTCCTTGGCGCTTGTTTGTCCCGGAGAAGCGGAGTCAGCGTTAGGCGGTGGCTGGGAGGATTTGGAAACACTTTGTGGATCCGCAAACCCTTCAGAATCATTGTCAGCTCCCTGGTTTGCAGCTGCGGGGCTTCTCCCTCCCTCCCGGGAACAGGCCCAGGTTAACGGCCCCATCCTGGCTCAGCCACTGGAGGATGGTTGACATCAGAGGATGGGGGAGGGGGACAATAAATAAGAGGTTACACTTTGGCCTCAAATCAATGAGGACTCTGATCTCTGGGAAGGAAGGAAACCCTGGGAGGTGGGCGGGGAGGATTCACAAACACCCGCTGGAGGCCCCAACACCCCCAGTAAAAAGCTGCAGCTCCCGGGTTTGCAGCTTTTTCCCGGGAGGGAGTTGGGGAAGTTTTGTGGAGACCATTCCCGGCTGGTTCAGTTAGTGGTTCCTGGAGCTCAGAAACCCTGGGTTAGAATCCTGAGCCCCACACTGGGTGGTTGTTTTATTAAATACTTTTTACTTATTAATCATCTGTTGAAGAAAATATTAATTTGTTTTGAAAAATCATTTTATAGCATTTGTGAAAATACCCATTAAAATAGCAATTCTCCCAATGTATTTCATAGGATCCCTCCAGGGCAGGAGGAGGTTATTCGGCCCATCGAGTCTGCACCGACAACAATCACACCTATGCTCTATTCCCACATATGTAACCTGCTAATCCCTCTAACCTACTCATCCCAGGACACTAAGGGGCAATTTAGTGTGGCCAATGCACCTAACTGGCATATCTTTGGACGATAGGAGGAAACTGGAGCATCTGGAGAAAACCCACACAGACATGGGGAGAATGGGCAGACTCCACACGGACAGTGACCCAAGTTGGGAATTGAACCCAGGTCCCTGGAGCTCTGAGGCAGCAGTGCTAGCCACTGTGCCGCCTACATTGCTGATGAGAATTTTAATTTACTGACTTGGGAATTAATTCTCGGGAATAGTCATTCTGAAAATGACCATTAAAATGTGTTTTAATTTACCCCATAATTGCAGATTTCAGTTTGCATTTCAAAATTCAATTGGGAATGTCTGAGAGCAAATGGTAAAATGAGGTTTGAGACCAGCTGCAATTATTTTCTGTGACTGATGATACCTTTGTGCCTGTGCAGGAGGTAATTCCCCTTGGTGCTGTGGCACAAATAAAATGGAGCCTTTCCCAGGAACCGGCCCATGTTAATGGTCACCGTGGTGTTCCATTGGTGAGCAGAGCACATGTGCCTATTGTGGTAACAATAGAGTCAGTGGGGCTGCACATCCCCTGACTTGGAAGGAAAATAATTGACTCCTTGATTGTACTCTCAATCTATACATGGTCTGGAGGACTGAATCCAGCTGGAGGGAGAGGGAGCTGGGCTCAGAGTGGAGATGGGGCAATGAGTTTGATTTCAGCTCAGGGACAAGAGAGAGTGTGTGGGATGGGGATTACAGCTCAAGATAAATGTGATAGAGAAATGTTTCGTGGAAACTGAAATTGTCAGTTCTGAAGCAGTTTTTTAAAACTCTTTTTGCAGGGAACTAGAAGAGGAGGATTCACAGACAGGAAACTCAAACTAAACTTCACATCAAAGTCTGACAGAGCCATTCGATTCATCATGACCTAAATATGATTGCTTTTGACAGTGGAGGGATAAATCGTTCCCTGTTTTGTCAGTGGAAGAAAATTTCAAAATTCAATGTGACAGAAAAAGAACTGAGACACACACATACACCCAAGTGAGAGTGCTCCAGTGAACTGACTGTGGATAGAGTTTTAACCAGTTACACAGCCTGAAAAACATCACACCATTCACAGTGGGGAGAAACTATACACATGGTGTGTATGTGGATGAGGCTTCAACTAATCATCCAACCTGGAGAGACAGAAGGACACCAGCAGCATGGACAAACCGTGGAAATGTGAGGATTGTGGTAAAGGATTCAATTATCCACCCGGTTGGAAACCCATTGACACGGTCTCATTGGGGTTGGGAAAATGGAGAAACCATGGAAATGTGATGATTGTGATAAAGGATGCAATTATCCGTACTTGCTGGAAAACCATAGACGCAGTCACATTGGAGAGAGGCCATTCATCTGTTCTGTGTGTGGGAAAGGATTCACTATCTCATCCCACCTGCTGTTAACACCAGCAAATTCACACTGAGGAGAGGCCGTTCAGCTGCTCCACCTGTGGAAAGGGGTTCTCATGTTCATCCAACCTCAGTGCACATCAGCGAGTTCACACTGGGGAGAGATCGTTCACCTGCTCCTTGTGTGGGAAGGAGTTTGCTAGGCCATCCAGTCTTTGGACACAACAGCGAATTCACACAGGATATATATAATATATATAAATGATTTGGAGGAAAATGTAACTGGATTGATTAGAAAATTTGCGGACGACACAGAGGTTGGTGGATTTGCGGATAGCGATGAGGACTATCAGAGGATACAGCAGGATATAGATCGGTTGGAGACTTGGGTGGAGAGATGGCAGATGGAGTTTAATCCAGACACGTGACGTAATGCATTTTGGAAGGTCTAATACAGATAGGAAATATACAGTAAATGGCAGAACCCTTAACAATATTGATAGGCAAAGGGATTGGGGTGTACAGGTGGACAGATCACTGAAAGTGGCAATGCAGGTGTAGAAGGTCATCAAGAAGACATACGGCATGCTTGCCTTCATCGGCTGGGGCATTGAGTTTAAAAATTGGCAAGTCATGTTGCAGCTTTATAGAACCTTTAGTTAGGCCGCACTTGGAATATTGTGTTCAATTCTGGTTGCCACACTACCAGAAGGATGTGGAGGCTTTCGAGAGGGTCCAGAAAAGATTTACCAGGATGTTGCCTGGTATGGAGGGCATTAGCTATGAGGAGAGGTTGGAGAAACTTGGTTTGTTCTCACTTGAGCGACGGAGGTTGAGGGGAGACCTGATAGAAGTCTACAAGATTATGAGAGGCATGGACAGAGTGGATAGTCAGAAGCTTTTTCCCAGGGTGGAAGAGTCAATTACTCGGGGGAATAGGTTTAAGGTGCGAGGGGTAAAGTTTAAAAGAGATGTACGAGGCAGATGTTTTACACAGAGAGTGGTGGGTGCCTGGAATTCATTGCCGGGGGAGGTAGTGGAAGCAGATACGGTATTGACTTTTAAGGGGCGTCTTGACAAGTACATGAATCAGATGGGAATAGAGGGATATGGTCCCTGGAAGGGTAGTGGGTTTTAGTTAAGTCAGGCAGTATGGTCGGTGCAAGCTTGGAGGGCCGAAGGGCCTGTTCCTGTGCTGTAATTTTCTTTGTTCTTAGTACACAGGCCAATTTATCTTTCTAGGGATGAGTGTGTCTGAGAGGTATGCAACTGGCAAACATTTTCCATTCACCTCCTGCATTGCTGCAGTACATATAGATATCGTTCTCACTCTGCCAGCAGGGCTGTGGGATTAATTGGACAGATCTTAAAGACTGCCCGACTGGGCAGGATGTGCCAAATGGTTTCCATCTGTGATGTATCGTTCCATAAAACAGAATATTCAGCATCAGGAGAAAGAAAGTGAAAGAAACCTGTCTCTGTGGGATTTACCCAACCAGTCTGAGGACCTTCGGGAGAGCAGAGAGGGGAGGAAACCAGTGGGAAAAGTTTTAAAAACTCGAGGTATTCCCACAGGAGAGCACTGGTTTAAATCAATTTTAGAAATAGAGAATGGCAGCGCACAAATTCCGAGGAATGCATTTTTAAAAATTAATTGATCTTAATTGCACAAGATAATTTTCTATTATTGTCTTTGACAATGACGCCGTTAAGTCCCAGGTGGCCCTGCGGGTGTGAAAGTGTCCTATTCATTCCACAGGAGCCTATTGCGCAGGCGCAATGCTATATCTGGAGCGTGCGCAGTGCCACTTTGCCCGGAGACCTGTGAGTGCGGGAGCGGCTTTTTTTAACGGGTGAGTCGGTGGCGCTGCGGGAGAAATGGAGCCGGGAGTCGGGGGAGGGAGGGAGCTATGGCTTCACAAACATCCTCTGTAGGCCGCACGGCCCGAATAAGACCCTGCAGGTCCTGGGTTTACAGCTCCAAGGCTTTTATCTCGGGAACAGGCCCCGGTTATCGGCCGCCATCTTGTTTCGGCGGGGAAGGAGAGCGCATGCGCTGCTGTCGGTGGCGGGTCACAATGGGCGTGGTTTCAGGGGCTGGTTCAGAACCTCTGTCTTCAGAGGGACAATAGAATCATAGAAACCCTACAGCACAGAAAGAGGCCATTCGACCCATCGAGTCTGCACCGACCACAATCCCACCCAGGCCCTACCCCCATATCCCTACATATTTTACCCGCTAATCCCTCTAACCTACGCATCCCAGGACACTAAGGGGCAATTTTTTTAGCATAGCAATCAACCTAACCCACATATCTTTGGACTGTGGGAGTAAACCGGAGCACCCTGAGGAAACCCACGCAGAGAGGGGCGGGTCGGGATGGTGACCTCCTCGTGAACCTGCTCCTGGGCCTGGCGAAGCGCGCCATTTACCGGTCCAGGCAGCGGGCGATCGAGGGGGCCGTCCATCCTGACTGTCTGCCCCTCTACTGCGGCTACGTTCGCGGCCAGGTGTCCCTGGAGAGGGAACATGCGGTGTCTACAGGCACGGTTGACGCCTTCTGCCCCCGTTGGGCACCGCAGGGGTTGGGGTGCGTTATCGACCCGAATAATCACACTATGATTTGATGTTTTTAAGTTTCCTTTGTACTTTGATTTTTGTTCGGGCTGTTCCCCCTCCTTTTGGGGAGCTGCCCCTTTTACTTTGTCCTGATTTAACTTGAGTTTGTTTATTTGGTTTGACCTTAAAAGAGGCCAACATCTGTGGGTAAAAACTTTCTTTTCTCCCCCTTTCCATTTCTTTTCTCATTCTGGGGTAAATTGGGGACTTGCAGCAACTGAAGGGAATGAAGTGAATCCAGTCGGTATGTTCCACACATTGTTAGTCCAGTCAGATAGACATATATCTGTCTGGCCGCCTGCATGGAGATTTCCAGCTCTGTCTGTCCAGGACAGGAAGCAGTGAGCATGGATCTATCAATCAGCCTCAATCAGCACCTTCAGGAGAATTGGGAGGGTGAATATTAGATACAGCAGAGTGAGAATGGAGGGAGAGTGTGTGGGATGGAGATTTACAGCTCTTGCGTTGTAATATGAAGCTGTAGCGATGTTATACATTTCCAGTCATAAAGTCATTACAGCACAGAAGGAATCCATTTGGTAACTCGAGTCCATGCTGACTCTCTGTATAACATTCCAGTCCCATTCCCACTCTATATCCCATTCTCCTGCAAGTTTATTTCCTTCAAGTGCCCATCCACTTTCATTTTTAAATAGAATCCATAGATATGGATGGAGATTTACAGCTTTTTGGGACTGAAATAGGAAAGAATGTTCCAGAGAAACTAGAATTGTCTGCTCTGAATTTCTATCCTGTACTGACACTGATGACTTTTGTAAACTCATTTTACAGGATATTAAAAGAGGAATCACAGACTGAAAACTCAAACGTCACGTCTAGATCTGACAGAGTCATACTCCTTGGGAACTGAATATCATCGGACTTTGAATCCAGAAGGACAAATGATTGTCCGGTCTGTCGATTTGAAATGTCAGTGTGACTGGAAAAGCATCAACACACTGTCACACTCGAGTGAGAGTGTTCCAATGCACTGACGAAAGAGCTTTAACCAGTTACACAGTCTGAATAAATATCACACCATTCACAGCGGGGAGAGACTGTACCTGTGTTGTGTGTGGACGAGGCTTCAACTGATTGTCCACCCAAGAGAGAGGCAAGGACACCTGCACCATGGAGAAACCATGGAAATGTGCAGACTGTGGCAAGAGATACAGATACCCATTTCAGCTGGAAGCTCATCGGCTCATCCACACTGGGCAGCGGCCGTTCATCTGCTCTCAGTGTGGGAAGGGATTCACTCAGTCATCCAGCCTGCAGAGACACCAGCGAGTTCACACTGGGGAGAGGCCATTCACGTGTTCTCAGTGTGGGGAGGGATTCACTCAATCTTCCGACCTGCTGGTCCATGAGCGCATTCACACTGGGGAGAGGCCGTTCACCTGCTCTCAGTGTGGGAAGGGATTCATTCGGTCTTCCGACCTGCGGAAACACCAGCGAGTTCACACTGGAGAGAGGCCCTTTACCTGCTCTCGATGTGGGGAGGGATTCACTCAGTCATCCCACCTGCAGAGACACCAGCGAGTTCACACTGGGGAGAGGCCATTCACCTGCTCTGTGTGTGGGAAGGGATTCTGTGATTCATCCAGCCTGCTGACACACCAGCGAGTTCACACTGGGGAGAGGCCATTCACCTGCTCTCAATGTGGGAAGGGATTCACTGGGTCCTCCCGCCTGCAGATACACCAGCGAGTTCACACTGGGGAGAGGCCGTTCACCTGCTCTCAGTGTGGGAAGGGTTTCTGTGATTCATCCAGCCTGGTGACACACCAGCGAGTTCACATTGGGGAGAAACCGTTCACCTGCTCTCAGTGTGGGAAGGGATTCACTCGGTTATCCAACCTGCGAATACACCAGCGAGTTTACACTGGGGAGAGACCGTTCAGCTGCTCTGTGTGAGAAGATATTCAGTCTTTCATCCCATCTGTTGAGACACCACCAAGTTCACGAGTGATTCCAGGGGTTGGATTCTGCTGTTATTGTTTCTGCTCTTAATTACACCCAGGACTACATTTTGTTCATTCTCACAGTTGGTCAATGGGGAGGGTCGGAGGGTTTCTTTCTGCTGGACTGGTCGGTCTCATGGCTTTGCCTCCAGTGGGCTGATGCTCTTTGAGTCTTGTTGCGAATACCTGGTTTCAAATTTCACAAGGATCACAGAGTGACAGGGTGTTAGGAAGTTAAGAGATAGTCACTATTTCTGTTTGAAACCCCCCAATGCCCATCCAATTTCCTTTGTAATTGTTTATTGTCTCCACTTCCTCCTCCCTCGTAGGCAGCGAGTTCCAGATCATTACCATTCACTGCATCAAATTTTCTTCCTCACATCCCCCGCTGCATCTCTGATCCAAAACCTTAAATCTGTGTCCCTCCTCATCCTTGTCCCATCAGCTAATGGGAACAGCTTTTCTTTGTCCACCTTATCTAAACCTGTCAGAATCTTGTCCACCTCTATCAAATCTCCCCTCAACCTCCTTTGCTCCAAGGGGAACAACCCCAGCCTGACATTGACAATAAAGAACAAACTAACAGAATATGTTGATACCTGAAATCAAATGGGAATGTTTAATTTCTGTTTTAAAGATATTGTGAATATATTGTCCTGGAGAACAAAGAAATTGGAATAGCTCACTGTGGGTGAGGTTGAATGGAATATATCAATGTGGAATCCTGGTTCATTCCAGTGAAAGTCTGGAATGTGTCGATGGGATGAATAAGTTGATCACTTTCTCTGGGAGATATTTACATCCTTGTCCATTGTTCGAGGGGGTTCAGGACAACCTGGGACTAAAAGACTAATAGATCAGAATAGGTTAATTTAGAGTGAATATATTCAAGAAGAATCACTAAGTACCTGGAGTTACAAAGGTACTGTTTGCATAGAAATACATATAACCATTGTTAGTGAATTTAAACATGTATTTTTGATAACATATATTCTGTATTAAAATCATACACCTTGGCTAATGACACTCTAAGGCATGATGGTATATAGCTATGTAAGAAGAACCACATTCTTTGAAAACAATACAGCTACTGAGTTAAGCAAAAAAAAACTCATCAGTGTTGGCTCCAGACAGTACAAGCTTCCCAGACAATTGAATGAATAAGAGCATACCGTTTCCCGATAAAGAATTGCTCGGACACAGTGGAAAAGCACTTTTGAATTTATAGACCTATGTATTCTCATGCTGCCAGAGAGTGACATGTTATTGGCCAAGGTAAATAATCTAGACGAATAATGATTGGTTGATGTCTGGCTGGGTGAGCAAAGTGGGTGGGGAAATGATTTTTGAAAGTTGTATAATTGTAATATTGGAAGCAATGGAATTTAGAATAGTTTGGCTTCCCCAAATTATTCTCTGACGCCCCTGGACCAGGCCTGGGCAATAAAGCACGTATTCAACAGAATTACTGTCTCTGTGAGGGCTTTGGCTCACAGGGCTTCGGCGAAGGCGAGGAAGGTTGTTTGTTTTTCTTCTGTTACACCCCCTTTTTTGTTTTATCTCCCAAAAACTAAAAAGGACATGACTGGTATGAGTGGGAGGCCAGTATACTGCATTCGGTGTGGGATGTGGGAGTTCCTGGAGACAACTTGCCTCCCGGAAGTCCATATCTGTGCCAGATGCGTGGAACTGCAACTCCTGAAGGATCGTGTAAGGGAGCTGGAGCTGAGGCTCGATGAACTCAGTTTAGTTAGGGCAAATGAGAGATTAATAGATAAAAGTTATAGTCAGGTAGTGACACCAGGGTCTCGGAAGGAAGACACGTGGGTCACAGTTAGGAGGGGTAATAGTCAGAAGGGTGATGTGCCAGAAAGTACCCCAGTGGCAGTCTCCCATAAAAGAAAGGGATGGGCAACAGATGGGAGAAGGGAAGGGAGTGAGCAGTCTGTGGAGGGATCCCCTGTGGTTGTCCCCCTCCAAAATAGGTATATTGTTTTGGATTCTGTGGAGGGGGATGACCCTCCAGGGGTAAGCCACGAGGACCAGATCGCCTCCACGGAGACAGGCTCAAGGGTCCGGAAGGGAAAGAAGCGATTTAGGAGAGCGATAGTTGTGGGGGACGCAATGGTTAGAGGCACGGACAGGCGGTTCTGTGGGAGTGAACGAGAATCCAGGATGGTAGTCTGCCTCCCTGGTGCCGGGGCACTGGATGTCTCCGAGAGGGGAGGAAGCATATTTAAAAAGGAAGGTAGTCAAACGGATGTGATTATACACATTGGTGAAAATGATGTCAGTAGGAAGAGCAGGGGGGTCATACGAGAGAAATTCAGGGAGTTGGGTGCTAGGCTAAAAAGTAAGGCCTCCAGGGTAGCAATCTCTGGACTGCTCCCGGTGTCTAGTGCAAGTGAGGCTCGGAACAGGGAGATTCTACAGTTGAACGCGTGGCTAAAGGACTGGTGCAAGAGGGAGGGTTTTTAATTCATAGATAACTGGGAAATCTTCAAGTCAGGATGGCAACTGTACAGAAAGGATGGGTTACACCTGAACTGGAAGGGAGCAAATATCCTGGCTGGGAGTTTTGCGAGAGTGTTTCGGCAGGATTTAAACTAGTGTGGCAGCGGGGTGGGGAACAAAACAGTAGGTCAGTAAATACTGAGGCTGGGGTTGAGCTGGGGGCCAGGGCAAGGCTAGCTAAGAAGAGGAGCACTCTGGAGGAGGATGACCTGAGTGGGCCTGGAGGTCTGGAGTGCATCTGCTTCAATGCAAGGAGCGTAACGGGTAAAACAGATGAACTTAGGGCCTTAATGCTTATGCGGAATTTGGATGTGGTTGCGGTGACGGAAACTTGGTTAAAAGAAGGACAGGACTGGCAGCTGAATATTCCGGGGTATAAGTGTTTTAGGCGAGACAGAGGAGGGGCTAAAAAAGGTGGGGGAGTAGCGATATTAGTTAAGGAGCATGTTACCGTGGTGCAGAGGGTAGACAACTTGGAGGGGTCATGTACTGAGTCGCTGTGGGTGGAACTCAGAAACAGGAAGGGTGCAGTCACTATGCTGGGGGTGTACTACAGACCACCTCTCGGCCCACGGGAAGTGGAGGAAAGGATATGTCAGGAGATTCTGGATAGGTGCAGAAAAAATAGGGTTGTTGTAGTGGGGGACTTTAATTTCCCTGGCACAGACTGGAAAGTGCTTAGAGCTGGGGGTCCGGACGAGGAGGAATTTGTAAAATGCGTACTGGAAGGTTCTTTGGAACAGTATGTAGATAGCCCGACTAGAGAGGGGGCTATACTGGACCTAGTTCTGGGAAATGAGCCCGGTCAGGTCGTCAAAGTTTCGGTAGGGGAACATGTGGCAAATAGTGACCACAACTCTGTTAACTTTAGGATAGTAATGGACAAGGATGAGTGCTGTCCTACGGGCAGGGTGCTCAATTGGGGGAAGGCTGACTATAGCCGGATTAGGCAGGAATTGGTGGATGTTGATTGGGAGAGGATGTTCGAGGGTAAGTCCGCGTCTGGCATGTGGGAGTCTTTTAAGGAACTATTGATAAGGCTGCAGGATAGGCATGTGCCTGTAAAAAGGAAAGATAGGAAAGGTAGGATTCGAGAGCCGTGGATAACCAGGGAAATTGAGGATCTGATTAAAATGAAAAGGGAGGCGTACGTTAAGTCGAGGCAACAGAAAACAGATGGAGCTCTGGAGGAATACAGAGAGAGTAGGAAAGAACTCAAACGGGGAGTTAGAAGGGCAAAAAGAGGTCACGAGATGTTCTTGGCAGGCAGGATTAAGGAGAATCCTAAGGCATTCTACTCATACGTTAGGAACAAAAGAGTTGTCAGGGAGAAAATCGGACCTCTCAGGGACAAAGGAGGGGAATTATGCTTCGAACCCAAGGGAATAGGGGAGATCCTAAATGAATACTTTGCATCAGTATTCACGAAGGAAAGGGGCGTGTTAACCGGGAGTGTCTCGGAGGGAGGTGTTGACCCGTTAGAGAAAATCTCCATTACAAGAGAGGAAGTGTTAGGTTTTTTAGGGAACATTAAAACTGACAAAGCCCCAGGGCCTGATGGCATCTATCCTCGACTGCTCAGGGAGACGAGAGATGAAATTGCTGGGCCTCTGACGGAAATCTTTGTCGCTTCTTTGGACACGGGTGAGGTCCCTAAGGATTGGAGGATAGCGAATGTGGTCCCGTTGTTTAAGAAGGGTAGCAGGGATAACCCAGGAAATTATAGGCCGGTGAGCTTGACGTCCGTGCTAGGGAAGTTGTTGGAGAGGATTCTTAGAGACAGGATGTATGTGCATTTAGAACGGAACAATCTCATTAGTGACAGACAGCATGGTTTTGTAAGAGGGAGGTCGTGCCTTACAAATTTGGTGGAATTTTTTGAGGAAGTGACAAAAACGGTTGATGAAGGAAGGGCCGTGGATGTCGTCTATATGGATTTCAGGAAGGCATTTGACAAAGTCCCACATGGCAGGTTGGTTAAGAAGGTTAAGGCTCATGGGATACAAGGAGAAGTGGCTAGATGGGTGGAGAACTGGCTTGGCCATAGGAGACAGAGGGTAGTGGTGGAAGGGTCTTTTTCCGGCTGGAGGTCTGTGACCAGTGGTGTTCCACAGGGCTCTGTACTGGGACCTCTGCTATTTGTGATATATATAAATGATTTGGAAGAAGGTGTAACTGGTGTAATCAGCAAGTTTGCGGATGACACGAAGATGGCTGGACTTGCGGATAGCGAAGAGCATTGTCGGGCAATACAGCAGGATATAGATAGGCTGGAAAATTGTGCGGAGAGGTGGCAGATGGAGTTTAATCCGGATAAATGCGAAGTGATGCATTTTGGAAGAAATAATGTAGGGAGGAGTTATACAATAAATGGCAGAGTCATCAGGAGTATAGAAACACAGAGGGACCCAGGTGTGCAAGTCCACAAATCCTTGAAGGTGGCAACACAGGTGGAGAAGGTGGTGAAGAAGGCATATGGTATGCTTGCCTTTATAGGACGAGGTATAGAGTATAAAAGCTGGAGCCTGATGATGCAGCTGTATAGAACGCTGGTTAGGCCACATTTGGAGTACTGCGTCCAGTTCTGGTCGCCGCACTACCAGAAGGACGTGGAGGCGTTAGAGAGAGTGCAGAGAAGGTTTACCAGGATATTGCCTGGTATGGAGGGTCTTAGCTATGAGGAGAGATTGGGTAAACTGGGGTTGTTCTCCCTGGAAAGACGGAGAATGAGGGGAGATCTAATAGAGGTGTACAAGATTATGAAGGGGATAGATAGGGTGAACGGTGGGAAGCTTTTTCCCAGATCAGAAGTGACGTTCACGAGGGGTCACGGGCTCAAGGTGAGAGGGGTGAAGTATAACTCAGATATTAGAGGGATGTTTTTTACACAGAGGGTGGTGGGGGCCTGGAATGCGCTGCCAAGTAGGGTGGTGGAGGCAGGCACGCTGACATCGTTTAAGACTTACCTGGATAGTCACATGAGCAGCCTGGGAATGGAGGGATACAAACGATTGGTCTAGTTGGACCAAGGAGCGGCACAGGCTTGGAGGGCCGAAGGGCCTGTTTCCTGTGCTGTACTGTTCTTTGTTCTTTGTGAGGTCTTTGTATGAGCTGAGTTGTAAATCAGTGAAAGCCAGCATAATACTTGGTCTCTGAAACGTTTCTACATCCATGAACTTTGTTTTAAAGAAATCCACATTTGAAAGCCCGGCCACGACATGAAATATCAGCACCATAACAAGAGGAGATAAGAAAGACAGACACTCACTTTGATCTTTTCATCAGCAATCTGAGAGTTAAGAATGTGTGACATGATGTTCGGACACTGGAGTGAGTGTGCAGATGTGATTTGTTACATGTGAAAAATAGCAAGCCTAAATTCATGGTGAGATGGAGTGAAGAGCGGGTCCCAAACACACACAGCTACTTGAGACACAGCAGGAGATGAAATGGCTAATGTGGCCAGGGCATTGAGACAACATTGTGACACCATCAAGGCACTGACACACACTCCAGAGAAACTGAGTTCAAAACAATCAGGATCCAATTAAACACAATGCACATGCTCACAAAGTGAGGAAAATTACAGTAAAATGGATCATATAATGGATTGGGACAATTAAGGGCTTGGGAGAAATAATACTGAGTAAGAACTGTCCACAAGTTGGATAGGGGTAAAGAGCGCTGGAGAATCTTTTACATCTTTTATGGACTAGTAACCCAGAACTGACAGCGCTCCTTCAGGAGTAGGAAAGGTCGAGTAGATGTGACCCCAGGCGGGACAGGAACAGAACTGGAAAATAACGGAGTGGAATTGAAATTGTCTAAATGACTGAACTAACAATGTGTGGAATGTACAGACTGGGGAACAATGGGTGGGGGCGGGGCTCCCGGGACCGTGCGCCTGAACCCGGAGACGTCACCGCGGAGCAGAGTGATTGCTTTTGGGTGATTGAGGCAGGGCTCCATTGTGCCGTCACAATGACTCAGAGGGGCGTTCCCAGCACACACTGTCCCATTGGCAGCAATATCACTGGTTGCAGAAGCCGCACACTGCGGATTGGACACCAGCTCAGCGCGGCTGGCGGTCAGAGCCCCGCCCACCCCCACGCGGGCTCGGGTTCCGCCCCCTCATTGTCCACATGCGGCATATTGACCAATGGTTGCCAGGAGGACCGGATGGGCGATGGTCCTCCAGCCAATCAGAGTCCGGGCCTTGTGTCAATGGCCGCGCGGAGCTTCGTCCATTGTTGCTGCTGCTCCTCTCCCTCTGAATGAAGATTAAGCTTCAGACAGACTCAGCCTTCCTCCTGTCTCCTACATCTGTGAGTAAAACACTTTCTTTTCTCCCCGTTTCCATTTCTTTTCTCATTTTGCGCTTCAATTTTTAACTTCTGGGTCACCACTCGCTGCCTAAGTAAAGATTCTCCTCACATTCTTTATGTATCTGTAACCAGGTAATACAGTGTATTACACACACCATCAGTCTGCTCATTTATATCCAAATGTAAAACTGTAACGTGACTGTCAGCTTGAAGATTTTCAGCTCTCTGTGCCCACAACAGGAAGAAGTCTCACAACACCAGATTAAAGTCCAACAGGTTTATTCATTTATTTATTTCTTTGTACTTTTCCAATTCAATCAAATCAAATCCAATTTAGAGTCTCAACAAGTTGAGACATTTCAGATCCAGGCTGACAAGACAGGGCGGGAGACCAAAACCACCCAGTCCTGGGCCCGATCTACATGAGCCAAGCTGATTGGAGAAGGGGGAGGATCCTCCTCCAAGACTTGAGCTCATTTGCATCTTAGCCAAAAGGCCGAGATGCCGCTTTTAAAAATTGCTTCATATGAAACATATGAAGCCTCAGCGTAACCCAATGACCCCAACCAAGTGCAGGCGATCCATACTACACTTGATCTTAGCCAAAAGGCCGAGAAGCGATTTGGTAGCACAAAGCCATCGTCACAATGCCACATTTGGTAGAACAGGAAACTTGAGAAACTCGGCATCACCACCAGCAGCAATCAAGCCTCCCCCGGTACCACAGTAGAAAACAGTACCACTGCAGGGAAGTCCATTGTCAACTTGTCGGACACACTTCAACCAGATGAAATCGAAGTTCTCAATTTCTGCCCCACCACCAAAATAGACCCCATCAGTCTCGCAGCAGACACAGAGGAATTCATCAGGCGAATGAGGCTGCGGGAGTTCTTCCACAAACCCCAAGAGGCCAACAGCGAACATAATGAGATAGTCAATGAACTGGAACAGCCGATAGAGAGATCCACGGTACAGCAACCGAAGAGGAAAGAGTCGAATTGGACTCCTCCGGAAGGCCGCTGCCCTCGACTTGACATGTATGCCCAAGCCGTCAGGAGGTGCGTCAATGCCAGATTCATCAGTCACACTCACAAGACAGCCCCGAACATCACCCAAGCACAACGCAACACCATCTGCGCTCTCAAGATCAAGCGCACCATTGTCATCAAACCAGCAGACAAAGGAGGGGCAATCATCATGCTGAACAGAACGAATTACTGCAAAGTGTCCTGACAACTGAACAATGAGGAAAACTACAGACAGTTACCTGCAGATCCGACCAAAGAACACACCCGTCAACTCAACAGACAGATCAAGACATTTGATCCGGACCTTCAGAGCACCCTCCGTGCTCTCATCCCACGTACTCCCCGCGTTGGAGATCTCTACTACCTCCCGAAGATACACAAGGCAAACACACCTGGCCGTCCCATCGTATCGGGCAATGGGACCCTGTGCGAGAAACTCTCCGGCTACGTCGAGGGCATCCTGAAACCCATTGTACAAAGAACCCCAGCTTCTGTCGTGACACTACGGACTTCCTTCAGAAACAGCACACATGGAGCAGTTGAACCAGCAGCACTCCTCATCACAATGGATGTCTCGGCACTCTACACCAGCATCCCCCACGACGATGGCATTGGTGCAACTGCCTCAGTACTCAACGCCAACAACTGCCAATCTCCAGATGCAATTTTACAATCATCCACTTCATCCTGACCACAATGTCTTCACCTTCAACAACCAGTTCTTTATCCAGACACACGGAATAGCCTTGGGGACCAAATTCACACCTCAATATGCCAACATCTTCATGCACAGGTTCGAACAAGACTTCTTCACTGCACATGACCTTCAGTCGAAGCTGTACACTAGATACATCGATGACATTTTCTTCCTTTGGACTTATGGTGAACAATCACTGAAACAACGATATGATGACATCAACAAGTTCCATCCCACCTTCAGACTCACCATGGACTACTCTCCGGAATCGGTTGCATTCTTGGGCACACACATTTTCATCAAGGACGGTCACCTCAGCACCTCACTGTACCGCAAGCCCACGGATAATCTCACGATGCTCCACTTCTCCAGCTTCCACCCTAAACACGTTAAAGAAGCCATCCCCTACGGACAAGCCCTCCGTATACACAGGATCTGCTCAGATGAGGAGGATCGCAACAGACACCTCCAGACGCTGAAAGATGCCCTCATAAGAACAGGATGTGGCGCTCAACTCATCGATCGACAGTTCCGATGCGCCACGGCGAAAAACGGACCTCCTCAGAAGACAAACACTGGACAGGAGGACAGAGTACCCTTTGTTGTCCAGTACTTCCCCGGAGCGAAGAAGCTACGACATCTTCTCCGGAGCCTTCAACATGTCATTGATGAAGACCAACATCTCGCCAAGGCCATCCCCACACCCCCACTACTTGGCTTCAAACAACCGCACAACCTCAAAAAGACTATTGTCTGCAACAAACTACCCAGCCTTCAGGAGAACAGTGACCATGACACCACACAACCCTGCCACAGCAACCTCTGCAAGACGTGCCGGATCATCGACACAGATGCTATCATCTCACGTGAGAACACCATCCACCAGGTACACGGTACATACACTTGCAACTCGGCCAACGTTGTCTACCTGATACGCTGCAGGAAAGGATGTCCCGAGGCATGGTACATTGGGGAGACCATGCAGACGCTATGACAGCGGATGAATGAACACCGCTCAACAATCACCAGACAAGAGTGTTCTTTTCCTGTTGGGAACACTTCAGCGGTCACGGGCATTCGGCTTCTGATCTTCGGGTAAGCGTTCTCCAAGGCAGCCTTCACGACACACGACAGCGCAGAGTCGCTGAGCAGAGACTGACAGCCAAGTTCCGCACACATGAGGACGGCCTCAACTTGGATCTTGGGTTCGTGTCATGCTATTTGTAACCCCCATGACTTGCCTGGGCTTGCAAAATCTCACTAACTGTCCTGGCTGGAGACAATACACATCTCTTTAACCTGTGCTTAAACGTCTCTCCACTCACATTGTCTGGACCTTTCAGACTTGATTACCTGTAAAAACTCGCATTCCAACCATTATTTTGTAAATTGAGTTTGTGTCTTTATATGTCCTGTTTGTGAACTGAAATCCCACTCACCTGATGAAGGGGCAGCGCTCCGAAAGCTCGTGTCTTGTGCTGCCAAATAAACCTGTTGGACTTTAACCTGGTGTTGTGAGACTTCTTCCTGTGTTTACCCGAGTCCAACGCCGGCGTCTCCACATCCAGGACAGGAAGCAGTGAGCATGGATCTGTCAATCAGCCTGAATAGTATATATATTATATATTTCCAGTTATTCATCTCTTGCTTATTAGAATCATTAGTCTTTGGATTTTTCTTCCACAGGGATCAGTGGAAGCTGAGGGTTATTGAAGATATTCGAGGATGAGTTAGGTGGATATTACATTGATAAAGGAGTCAAGCGTTATGGCGAACAAGTGGGAAAATGGAGTGAAAGTTAAGATGATGAGGGATTTCCTCACTCAAGGATGTGGTGAAGTTTTTGAATTCTGCACTCCAGAGGACTGTGGAGCCTCAGTCATCAAATATTTTCAAGAGAGAGATTGGTAACTTTTGAGGCATTGAGCAACATGGGGGACAGAACATAGAACATAGAAAAGCTACACCACAAACAGGCCCTTCGGCTCACAAGTTACACCGAACATGTCCCTAGCTACGAGGCTTACCTATAACCCTCTATCTTACTAACTTCCATGATAGTTTGGGAAATAGTGGCGCTATGGAAATAGTGTGAGGTAGACCAGCCAATTCTCAATGAATGGTTGAGGCAGTTCGATGGGCTGAATGGCCAACTGCAGCTCCTGTTTCTTATGATTTGTATGTGGTGGACAGGAAGCAGTGAGCATGGATCTGTCAATCAGCCTCAATCAGCACCTTCAGGAGAATTGGGAGGGTGAATATTAGATACAGCAGAGTGAGAATGGAGGGAGAGTGTGTGGAATGGAGATTTACAGCTTTTGGGGAATGAGAACGGAAAGAATGTTCCATAGAAACTAGAATTGTCTGTTCTGAATTTCTACTTCTATTTCTAACTCATTTTACAGGATATTGAAAGAGGAACCACAGGCTGAAATCTCAAATGTCACGTCTAGATCTGACAGTCATATTCCTTGGGAGCTGAATATCATCGGCCTTTGAATTTAGAAGGAGAAATGATTGTCCAGTCTGTTGATTTGAAAAAAAATTCAAACATCAGTGTGACTGGAAAAGCACCAACACACTGTCGAGTGAGAGTGTTCCAATGCACTGACTAAAGAGCTTTAACTAGTTACACAGCCTGAATAAATATCACACCATTCACAGTGAGGAAAGACTGTACCAGTGTCCTGTGTGTGGACGAGGCTTCAACTCATTGTCCACCCAAGAGAGAGGAAAGGACACCTGTACCATGGAGAAACCATGGAAATGTGCGGATTGTGGGAAGAGATACAGAGCCCCATCAGAGCTGGAAGCTCATCGGCGCAGTCACACTGGGGAGAGGCCGTTCACCTGCTCTCAGTGTGGGAAGGGATTCGCTCTGTTAGCCACCTTGCAGAAACACCAGCGAGTTCACACTGGAGAGAGACCGTTCACCTGCTCTCAGTGTGAGAAGGAATTCAGTCTGTTAAACACTCTGCGGACACACCAGCGAGTTCACACTGGGGAGAGGCCGTTCACCTGCTCTCAGTGTGGGGAGGGATTCGCTCAGTCATCCACCCTGCGCACTCACCAGCGAGTTCACACTGGAGAGAGACCATTCACCTGCTCTCAGTGTGGGAAGGGATTCACTCGGTTATCGTACATGTGCAGACACCAGCGAGTTCACACTGGGGAGAGACCCTTCACCTGCTCTCAGTGTGGGGAGGGATTCAGTGATTCATCCAGCCTGCGGACACACCAGCGAGTCCACACTGGTGAGAGGCCATTCACCTGCTCTCAGTGTGGGGAGGGATTCACTCGATTATACACCCTGTGGACACACCAGCGAATTCACACTGGGGAGAGGCCATTCACCTGCTCCGTGTGTGGGGAGGGATTCACTTGTTCATCCCACCTGCGGAGGCACCAGCGAGTTCACACTGGGGAGAGACCATTCACCTGCTCTCATTGTGGGAAGGGATTCACTTGTTCATCCCACCTGCGGAGGCACCAGCGAGTTCACACTGGAGAGAAACCGTTCACCTGCTCTGTGTGTGAGAAGAGATTCAGAGATTCATCCGAGCTGTTGAGACACCAGCGAGTTCACGAGTGATTCCAGTGGTCGATTCTGCTGTTATTGTTTCTGCTCTCAATTATATTGGTCAATGGGGAGGGTCGGAGGGTTTCTTTCTGCTGGACTGGTCGCTCTCACAACTTTGCCTCCAGTGGGCTGATGCTCTTTGAGTCTTGTTGCGAATACCTTGTTTTAAATTTCACAAGGATCACAGAGTGACAGGGTGTTAGGAAGTTCAGAGATATTTAGTCAGCATTTCTGTTTGAAACCCCCCAAATGCCCATCCAATTTCCTTTGTAATTGTTTATTGTCTCCACTTCCTCCACCCTCGTCGGCAGCGAGTTCCAGATCATTACCATTCGCTGCATCAAAATATTCTTCCTCACGTGGGCAGCACGGTAGCACAGTGGTTAGCACTGCTGCTTCACAGCTCCAGGGACCTGGGTTCAATTCCCGGCTTGGGTCTGTGTGGAGTTTGCACATTCTCCTCATGTCTGCGTGGGTTTATTCCAGGTGCTCTGGTTTCCTCCCACAGTCCAAAGATGTGCGGGTTAGGTTGATTGGCCATGCTAAAAATTGCCCCTTAGAGTCCTGAGATGCATAGGTTAGAGGGATTAGCGGGTAAATATGTAGGGATATGGGGGTAGGGCCTGGGTGGGATTGTGGTCGGTGCAGACTCGATGGGCCAAATGGCCTCTTTCTGCACTGTAGGGTTTATCTGATTCTATGATCCCACCCAAAACTTTAAATTTGCTTGTCATCCTTGTCCCATCAGCTAATGGGAACAGCTTTTCTTTGTCCACCTTATCTAAACCTGTCAGAATCTTGTCCACCTCTATCAAATCTCCCCTCAACATTCTTTGCTCCAAGGGGAACAACCCCAGCCTGACATTGACAATAAAGATCAATCTAACAGAATATGTTAATATCTGAAATCAAATGGGAATGTTTAATTTCTGTTTTAAAGAAATTGTGAATATATTGTCCTGGACAATAAAGGAATTGGAATAACTCACTTTGGGAGTGGTTGAATGGAATATATCAATCTGGAACCCACTTACATTCTAGTGAAAGTCTGGAATGTGTAGCTGGAAATCCCTCCCTAAGAGCACTGTGGGTGTACCTATACCTCAGGCATTGTAGCAGTTCAGGAAGGCAGTGTTGGGGTTGACCATGGCCGAGGCAGCTACATACAGCCACATATTCCATTATCATTGATGGACTGTAGTTTGAATGTGAGGCATTGTGGGACTGGACTATGGAGTCATAGAGGTTTACAGCATGGAAACAGGCCCATCAGCCCAACTTGTCCATGCTACCCTTTTTTTAAAACCCCTTAGCTAATCCCAATTGCCCGCATTTACCATTTTATCATTAAAATTTGCAGGTATTAGTTATGGCCTTGGTTACTGGTGATGTCGTGGGTTGGGTTTCCCAGGTAAAGGGGAAGGAACCCCATGGGCAATAAACTAATAATCTCTTATTCCTGTTGACCGGTAGAATGTTATTGGCTCAGGTAATAATGTTGAATGTTGTGATTGGGCCCTCCAGTCTGAATGACGAGACTAGGCGGGATATTGAAATGTTCAGAATAATATAATAATTTTACCTTGCAATATTAGCTCTGAGAGGACAGTGAACCCTCATTGACTGTGTGTCTCTCTCCTGATGCATGCATTAGCAAATAAATTCATTTTCATTCCTTAACTATATACTGTCTTCCGCAGTTTATGTATTGGTTGTGTGAGGTTCAACAAGTACAGAGCACCCCAGGGGAAACCTCAGAGAATTCCCACTTGATATTTCCCAACTCTACCCATACAGGCTCCATGTTGTCAGAGCTAATATCCTTGCTCACTACTGTGTTAATTTCCTCTTTAACCAGCAGTGCCATTCCACCACCTTTTCCTTTATCCCTGTCCTTCCCAAATATTGAATACCCTGAGACATTCAATTCCCACCCCTGGTCACCCTGCAGCCATGTGAAGGATAAATATGGCAAGTTTAGGGAACCTTGGATAACGAGAGATATTGTGAGTCTCGTCAAAGAGAAAAAGGAAGCACTTGTCAAGGCTGGGAACACATGAAGCAAGTGTGGAATATATAAAGAGCAAGAGGGTAGCCAGGGACAGGGTTGGCCCACTCAAGGACAGGGGAGGGAATCTCTGTATGGAGCCAGAGGAAATGGGCGAGGTATTAATTGAGTACTTTGTGTCAGTATTCACCAAAGAGAAGGAGTTGGTGGATGATGAACCTGGGAAAGGATATGTAGATAGTTTGAGTCATATTGAGATCAAATAGGAGGAGATATTGGGGTTTTTGAGAAACATTAAGGTAGACAAGTCCTCAGGGCCTAATGGGGTATCGGTATTGGGACCACAATTGTTTACGATTTACATAGATGATTTGGAGTTGGGGACCAAGTGTAGTGTGTCAAAATTGGCAGATGACACTAAGATGGGTGGAAGAGCAAAGTATACAGACGATGCTGAAAGTCTGCAAAGGGATATAGATAATCTAAGTGAGTGGGCGAGGGTCTGGCAGATGGAGTACAATGTTGGTAAATGTGAGGTCATCCATTTTGGTAGGAATAACATCAAAATGGACTCTTATTTAAATGGTAAAAAATTGCAGCATGCTGCTGTGCAGAGGGACCTGGGTGTCCTTATGCAGGAATCTCAAGGAGTTGGTTTGCAGGTGCAGCAGGTAATTAAGAAGACAAATAGAAGTTTGTTCTTCATTGCGAGAGGGATGGAGTTTAAAAACAGCGAGATTATGTTGCAGCTGTATAAGGTGCTGGTGAGGCCACACCTGGAGTACTGTGTACAGTTTTGGTCTCCTTACTTGAGAAAGGATATACTGGCACTGCAGGGGGTGCAGAGGAGATTCATGAGGTTGATTCCGGAGTTGAGAGAGTTGGCTTATGAGGAGAGACGAAGTAGACTGGGGCTATACTCATTGGAATTCAGAAGAATGAGGGGAGATCTTATAGAAACATAAGATTATGAAGGGAATAGATAAGGTAGAAGCAGGTAAGTTGTTTCCACTGGCGGGTGAAACTCGAACTAGAGGGCACAGCCTCAAAATAAGGGGGAGCAGATTTAGGACTGAGTTGAGGAGGAACTTCTTCACACAAAGGGTTGTGAATCTGTAGAATTCCCTGCCCAGTGAAGCAGTTGAGGCTACCTCATTGAATGTTTTTAAGGCAAGGATAGATACATTTTTGAACAGTAAAGGAATTAAGGGTTATGGTGAGCGGGCGGGTAAGTGGAACTGAGTCCACAAAAAGATCGGCCACGATCTTATTGAATGGCAGAGCAGGCTCGAGGGGCCAGATGGCCTATTCCTGCTCCGAGTTCTTATGTTCTTATACCCCAAAGTACTGAGAGAGGCAAGGGAGGAAATTGCTGGAGCCTTGAGAGAAATCTTTGTATCCTCACTGGCTACAGGGGAAATCCAGTAAGAAGTTTAACAACACCAGGTTAAAGTCCAACAGGTTTATTTGGTAGCAAAAGCCACACTCAGTGTGGCAATGAGGGGATTTTCACAGTAACTTCACTGCAGTGTTAATATAAGTCTACTTGGCAAATGGAGTTTAACCCGGATAAATGTGAGGTGATTCATTCTATGTTCTAATGTGATGAGGACCATCAGAGAGTACAGCAGGATATTTCCGTTAAAATTATCCACAAAAGCTGATGAAGGACATTCATTTAACCCTGGATAGTAAATAGTGTTTTTCCTCCCACTACAGGTTTGGTGTGGCTTTTGCTACCAAATAAACCTGTTGGACTTTAACCTGGTGTTGTTAAACTTCTTACTGTGTTTACCCCAGTCCAACGCCGGCATCTCCACATCATGACTACAGGGGAAATCCCAGAGGATTAGAGAATAGCCAATGTTGTTCCTTTGTTTAAGAAGGGTAGCAAGAATAATTCAGGTAATTACAGGCCGGTGAACCTTATGTCAGTGGTAGGGCAATTATTGGAGAGGATTCTTCGAGACAGGATTTTCTCCAACTTGGAAATAAGTGGACGTATTAGCGAGAGGCAACATGGTTTTGTGAAGGGGAGGTCATGTCTGACTAATTTGATCGAGTTTTTCGAGCAAGTGACGAAGATGATTGATGAGGGTAGGGTAGTGGATGTTGTCTACATGGACACCAGTAAGGCCTTTAACAAGGTCCCTCGTGGCAGACTGGTGCAGAAGGTAAAGTTGCATGGGATCAGAGGTGAACTGGCAAGGTGGATACAGAACTGGCTCGATCATAGAAGACAGAGGGTAGCAGTGGAAGGGTGCATTTCTGAATGGAGGGCTGTGACAAGTGACGTTCCTCAGGGATGAGTGCTGGGACCTTTCTGTTTGTAATATATATCAATGATTTGGAGGAAAATGGAACTGGATTGATTAGAAAGTTTGCGGATGACACAAAGGTTGGTGGATTTGCAGAATGTTGGTGGATTTGCAGTGGATGAGGTGGAGGGCTGTTGTAGGCTGCAAGGAGACATAGATAGGATGCAAAGCTGGGCTGAAAAATGGCAAATGGAGTTTAACCCGGATAAATGTGAGGTGATTCATTCTATGTTCTAATGTGATGAGGACCATCAGAGAGTACAGCAGGATATTTCCGCTGAAATGATCCACAAAAGCTGATGAAGGACATTCATTTAACCCTGGATAGTAAATAGTGTTTTTCCTCCCGCTACAGATAGATGTACAATAAATACATTTGTCTCTGTCCCATTGAGTCTACAGCACAGGGCCGGGCCAGTCGGCCCAATTGGTCTGTGTCAGTATTTATGCTCCACATGAGCCTCCACCCACCCCTCTTCATCTCCCCCCATCAGCATATCCTTCTATTCCTCTCTCCCTCATGTATGTATCTAGCTTCCCCTTCAATGTATTCATGCTGTTCACCTCAACCACTCACTGTGGTAGTGAGTTCCACATTCTCACCACTCGCTGGGTAAAGAGGTTTCTCCCGTTAAAGTTTATTTATTAGTCACAAGTAGACTTATATTAACACTGCAGTGAAGTTACTGTGAAAATCCCCTCATTGCCACACTGAGGCGCCTGTTCGGGTACACCTGAGGGAGAATTTAGCACGCCCCAATGCACCTAACCTGTTCGTCTTTTTGGACTGTGGAGGAAACCGGAGCACCCGGAGGAAACCCACGCAGACAGAGGGAGAACATGCAAACTCCGCACAGACAGTGACCCAAGCTGGGAATCGAACCCAGGTCCTTGGTGCTGTGAGGTAACAGTGCTAACCACTGTGCCGCCCTAGAAATCATGATTGGATTATTGAACCCCTTTATGAACGTATCAGGTCACCCTTCAGTCTTCTCTTTTCTAGAGAAAAGCAGCCCCAGCCTTTCCTGAGGGTTAAATGCTCTCAGTTCTGGGATTATTCTTGTGAATTTTTGTTGCTCCTTCTCCAGTGCCTCTATTTCCATTTCATCAATGACGATCACAAATGTTGACAATGCTCCCAGTGCAGTCTAACCCTGGCTCCAAACAAGTTGAACAGAACCTCCCTGCTGTTCAATTCTATCTCTCTAGAATGGAACCCTGTATATGGGCCTCATACTTTAGGAAAGATGTGAAATTCTTAAGACAGGTTGCAGAGGAGCTTTACGAGAATGACTCCAGTGATGAGGGACTTCAGTGAGTTCGAGGGACTGGAACAGCTGAAATTTCTCTCTTTAGATCAGACAGGCATTAGGATTGGGAATGGGGCCATTCATCCCATTGAGTCCATGCCGACTCTCTGCAGACCAAACCATTTCCCTGTTCTCACTGCGTATGCCTGTGGATTTATTTCCCTGAAATGCCCGTCCAATCTCCTTTTGGAAACATTCCATCATCTCTGCTTCTCCCCCACTTGTAGGAAGTGAGTTCCAGATATTTACCACTTTCTTCAAATGCAAAAGAGGGACTGAGAGCACAAAAGGAGACAGTTTGACCCATTGTGCCCATGCTGGTTCTTTGCACATTATAAGCAACAAGGTCCAGGAAGTCATGTTATATGCTAACATGTGACTGGAGCTTTATTTTAAAAATGAATGTTGTATTCACCTAATTGCTTGTGGAAGCTGCATAGCTAGCAAGAATTGTATAAATGAATAATTTATTATATTAATTTGATTAGCTAGAGGAATTATATTCTGTCAAATCTGGCTCAAGAATAAGGTTGATTGTTCAGTTCAAGTAAGAAGGAAAGCTATTGGCTTGCAGCAAGTGTCTTTTCGAACCAGTATATCTTGTATTAACCGTATTCAGTTGTGGGACATGGGCGTCGCTGGCTGGCCAACATGTATTGCCCATCCCTAGATGCCCTTGTTCAGAGGGCAGTTGAGAGTCAACCACATTGTATTACTGTATTTATTAGCTGCTGGTCATGAACAGATGAGTAAGTAGTGAGCCTTAATTGAGTTATAGTTAATCAATGAATAACAAATCAGTAGTTATCGTAAAAGATTGAGTTTTATTTGCTGTAAAAATTTAAAAGTTTAATTGCTGTGTATGTAAAGAATGTGCAATGAAGATAAATGTACTGGCGAGAGAGACCTTCAAGATCAGATTAGCCTCAACATTTGAAACTGTGAGAATAAGGGATTGTATAGAATCAGATAAGGGGATAGTATGAACCAGTTTTCTTGTATTCCTGTCTAAGATAATGAGCAAGGGTGGTCCAAGTAATTAGATACCAATTAAATTAATCTCGTGATCAAATTGACCAATTGTCATGTTGCAACAGGCCCAACTCTGACGTGAGGTAATTGTCACTTTGTGGATAAAAGTAGAGGTTCCGAAGGTCTTCCTTGCGAGCCAAATACTGAAAACTCCCGAGGCTGAGTTCCAAGGAAATTCCTGTCAGAGAAGGAACCAGAGAGGGTTACGCTTCTACGGACTGATCATCTGCATGAAGTTGTAAAAGTCAATGTCTTAAAGTTGTTCACAAAATCTTTTCATTGAGTAAACTTCTTTTTAAATTTACTATCCAGAGAATTCTGCCTTTGCCTTAATTGGTTAAAGTCTTGTCTGAACCAAAGTGAATTTATTCAATGGTAAGTTGGGGGGTGGCTGAAATCAACTCAGTTCCAGATAACAAGATCAGAGAACAGAAATCTTCAATTTAAACACTTGCATTTCTATAGCGCCTTTCACAACCACAGGATGTCCCAAAGTGCTTTACAACCAATGAAGTACGTTTCAAGTGTAGTCACTGTTGTAATGTGGGAAACGCAGCAGCCAATTTACACACAGCAAGATCCCACAAACAGCAATGTGATAATGAGCAGATGATGTGTTTTTAGTGATGTTGATTGAGGGATAAATATTGACCGGGACACCGGGGATAACTCCCCTGCTCTTCTTCCAAATAGTGGCTGTGGGATCTTTTACATCCACCTGAGAGGGGCAGACAGGGCCTCAGTTTAACATCTTATTTGAAAGAAGGCTGTTCTGACAGTGCAGCACCCCCTCAGTGCTGGATGAGGAATGTTGGATTTGATTTTTGCCTCAGGTCCCTGGACTGGGATTTGAACCTACAACCTTCTGACTCAAAGGTGAGAATGGTACCCACTGAGCCACGGCTGACATTATAGACAACACGAAGTTAGAAAGGGAAAGTTACCCTTTAAAAAGCCCCAGCCTTTGCCTCCAGTGTCTAAACCTAATAATAAAAACTTCAGTATAAATAACATGGATTTGATGACAAATGTTGAAGTGTTGGTTTAGAGCCACAAGTTTCAACTTCCCATTTGAGCCTCGGGCACCTTTCTGTCTCCCGACTTATCGTGTCAATGACAGCCAGGCGGTGGAGCTAAGGGCTGAATTTAGCTGAGAATAACAGGGCCTGTGCCCCACTTGAGAAACTGCCATGAGCGTGGCACTAATAGAGAGACAGGAAGGTGCTGGAGGACTGACTGGGAAATGGGCCTCCAACCAATTGTTATATCAGTCACTCAGAGCTAAAGAGAAACCTGTCTCTTTAAATACAGATACAGGGAAGAGGCTGCACTGAAATCTGTCCCTTTTAACCTGCACAGAAGCAGGAGTCTGAGATTGACAGGAGTCCATTCAGCCCATCATACCCATGCTATGTCTTTGAAAGGACTGATTCATCCAACTGCTCTGTTCTGTCCCCACAGCCCTGCAAATTCTTCCCTTTCAAGTCTTTACCCTTTGGAAAGATACTATTGAATCTGCTTTCAGGCAGATCAGAACAACTCGCTGTGTCAAAAATATGAAATAAAATCTCATCTCCCCCTCTGGCTCCTTTGCCAATTACCTTAGAGGGACTCACTTTCTGTTAAAGAACCTGCCAACCCCTCTCACCCACTTTCCCTAAAGTGCATCAATCTCATCAGGAAAAGTCCAGAACAATCAAATATTTTACTGATAAAAGTTTATTAATGAAACAGAACATGGTTAAAACAAACAGAAAATGACTTGAGGATCAAAGACAACCAGAGTAAAAGGATGTTCACAGTATTCTGGACCCAAATAGTTTCTCTTTAATTCATCTGCAGCCTGTTCCCTGGCCCTGACCTTCCGCTTGCTTGTGATTAGAATTCCCCACCTTGCTCTCACACTCACATTTCTGTCCTCGGCCTGCTGCAATGTTCCGGAGAAGCCCAACACAAGCTGGACGAACAGCCCCTCATCTTACAGCCTTCTGGACTCAACATTGAGTTCAACTTCACACCCTGAACTCTCTCCTCCATTTTGACGCTGCAACAACGGATGAATGAACACCACTCGACAATCACCAGGCAAGACTGTTCTCTTCCTGTTGGGGAGCACTTCAGCGGTCACGGGCATTCGGCCTCTGATATTCGGGTAAGCGTTCTCCAAGGCAGCCTTCACGACACACGACGGCGCAGAATCGCTGAGCAGAAACTGATAGCCAAGTTCCACACACATGACATAAGAACATAAGAAATAGGAGCAGGAGTAGGCCATCTGGCCCTTCGAGCCTGCCCCGCCATTCAACAAGATCATGGCTGATCTGAAGCGAATCAGTTCCACTTACCCGCCTGCTCCCCATATCCCCTAATTCCCTTATCGATCAGAAAACTATCTACCCGTGATTTAAACATATTCAATGAGGAAGCCTCCACCACTTCAATGGGCAGAGAATTCCAGAGATTCACTACCCTCTGAGAGAAGAAGTTCCCCCTCAACTCTGTTCTGAACCGGCCCCCCCTTATTTTGAGGCTGTGCCCTCTAGTTCTGGTTTCCCTTCTAAGTGGAAAGAATCTCTCCACCTCTACCCTATCCAGCCCCTTCATTATCTTATATGTCTCTATAAGATCACCCCTCATCCTTCTAAACTCCAACGAGTACAGACCCAATCTGTTTATCTCTCCTCATCAGCTACACCCCTCATCTCCGGTATCAACCTGGTGAACCTTCTCTGCACTCCCTCCAAGGCCAATATATCCTTTCGCAAATAAGGGGACCAAAACTGCACACAGTACTCCAGTTGCGGCCTCACTAGTGCCTTGTACAGTTGCAGCAAGACCTCCCTGCTTTTATATTCTATCCCCCTCGCGATAAAGGCCAACATTCCATTCGCCTTCTTGATCACCTGCTGCACCTGCAGACTGAGTTTTTGCGATTCGTGCACAAGGACCCCCAGGTCCCTCTGCACAGTCGCACGATGTAATTTTTCTCCATTTAAATAATATTCCAATTTACTATTATTTCTTGCAAAGTGGATAACCTCACATTTGCTAACGTTATATTCCATCTGCCAGATCCTCGCCCACTCGCTCAGCCTATCCAAAACTCTGCAGACTTTCCGCGTCCTCCACGCAATTCGCTTTCCCACTCACCTTCGTGTCATCAGCAAACTTGAATACCCTAGATTCAGTCCCCTCCTCCAGATCATCTATGTAAATGGTAAACAATTGAGGCCCCAGCACCGATCCCTGCGGCACGCCACTGCTCACCAACTGCCAACCAGAAAAGCACCCATTTATCCCAACTCTCTGCTTCCTGTTAGATAGCCAATCCCCAATCCACGGCAACACCTTACCCCTAACTCCGTGTACCCCAATCTTCTGCAGCAACCTTTTGTGAGGCACCTTATCGAACGCCTTCTGGAAATCTAAAAACACCGCATCCACCGGTTCCCCTCTGTCAACCGCATTAGTGACATCTTCATAAAAGTCCAGTAGATTCGTCAAACACTACTTTCCCTTCATGAATACATGTTGCGTCTGCTTGATCGAACCATTCTTATTCAGGTGCTCTGTTATTTCCTCTTTAATAATGGACTCTAGCATCTTCCCAACTACGGACGTTAAGCTAACCGGCCTGTAGTTACCCGCCTTTTGTCTACTTCCTTTTTTAAACAGCGGCGTAACAGTAGCTGTTTTTCAGTCAGCCGGCACTACCCCAGAGTCCAGCGAATTTTGATAAATTACTACTAACGCATCTGCTATTACCTCAGCCATTTCTTTCAGTACCCTGGGATGCATTCCATCCGGGCCCGGGGACTTGTCTACCTTCAGTCCTATTAGTCTACCAAGCACCACCTCCTTAGTAACAGTAATTGTATTAAGGACCTCCCCTCCCACCAACTCTCGATCTCTAATATTCGGCAAACTATTTGTGTCTTCCACCGTGAAGACCGACACAAAGAACTTAATTAAAGTCTCAGCCATTTCCTCGTTTTCCACTATTAAATCCCCCCTTTCATCTTCCAAGGGTCCAACATTCACTTTAGCCACTCTATTCCTTTTTATATACTTGTAAAAACTTTTACTATCATTTTTTATATTTTGAGCTAGTTTAGTTTCATAATCTATCTTTCCTTTCTTAATCGCTTTCTTAGTCGTTCTTTGTTTTTCTTTAAAGCTTTCCCAATCCACTAATTCTCCACTATTTTTGGCCACTCTGTATGCATCTGATTTTATTTTAATACTCTCCTTTATTTCCTTCGTTATCCACGTCCGGTTATCCTTTTTCTTACAGTCCTTCTTTATCACCGGAATATATTTTTGCCGAGTACTTAAAAAAATCTCCTTAAAAATCCTCCACTGTTCCTCAGCTGTCCTACCTACCAGTCTGCTCGCCCAGTCTACATTAGCCAATTCCACCCTCATCCTATCGTACCCCCCTCTGTTCAAGCAGAGGACACTGGTTTGGGACCCTACTTTCTCACCCTCCTCCATCTGTATCAGAAATTCCACCATATTATGATCACTCATCCCAAGAGGATCCTTCACAAGAAGAGCCTTAATCCGACCTGTCTCATTGCACAGAACCAGATCCAAGATAGCTCGCTCTCTCGTAGGTTCTGTAACATACTGTTCAATGAAACAATCCCGACAGCATTCCAAGAACTCTTCCTCAAGCCCTCCACGTCCAATTTGAGTCGACCAATCAATATGTAGGTTAAAATCCCCCATGATTATTGCCGTTCCACTTTTGCACGCATCCATTATTTGCTTGTTTATAGCCCTCCCCACCTCTAAGTTATTATTTGGGGGCCTATAGACCATGCCTACCAGTGTCTTTCTCCCCCTACTATTCCATATCTCCACCCACAACGATTCCACGTTTTGCTCCTTAGAGCCTATGTCGTGTCTCACTACTGTCCTGATATTATCCTTTATTAACAAAGCTACCCCACCTCCTTTTTCTACCTGTCTATCCTTCCTAAATGCCTGATAACCCTGTATATTCAGTTCCCAGTCCTGGTCACCCTGCAACCACGTTTCTGTGATGGATACTAGATCATATTCATTTGTATGGATTTGTGCCATCAACTCATTTACTTTGTTTCGAATGCTTCGTGCATTCAGGCAAAGTGTCTTTATGCCAGCCTTTATCTGGACCCGGTTTGTTGAAGCGCTACTAACATCTCCCAAGCCCTCTCCTCCTTTAGCTAGTTGTTTATTCACTATACTCCTGGCATTAGAGTAGACACCTCTCAATCCTATGGTCTGACCTCTCCCCTTCTCTGTTCCCAGTCCACCTGCCCTCTTGCACTGCCTATAACCCTTCTCTGTTTGCGAGCTACCTTCCTCACTCTCACTCACAATCGATCTGTAATGACGATCTGTAATCCCCACAGCTTGCCTGAACTTGCAGAGTCGCACTGGCTGTCCTGGAGACAATACACATCTCTTTAACCTGTCTTAATGCTCTCTCCACTCACATTGTTTGTACCTTTAAGACTTGATTATCTGTAAGTATTCACATTCCAACCATTATTCTGTAAATTGAGTTTGTGTCTTTATATGCCCTGTTTGTGAACAGAATTCCCACTCACCGAAAGAAGGAGCTTAAGGCTCCGAAAGCTTGTGACTTTTGCTACCAAATAAACCTGTTGGGCTTTAACCTGGTGTTGTTAAACTTCTTACTGTGTCTCATAGAAGACAGAGGGTGGTGGTGGATGGAAATTTTTCAGACTGGAGCCCAGTTACCAGCGGTGTACCACAAGGGTCAGTGCTGGGTCGTCTGCTATTTGTGATTTTTATAAATGACTTGGAGGAGGGGGCTGAAGGGTGGATCAGTAAATTTGCGGATGACACCAAGATTAGTGGAGTAGTGGATGAGGTGGAGGGCTGTTGTAGGCTGCAAAGAGACATAGATAGGATGCAAAGCTGGCCAAAAAATGGCAGATGGAGTTTAACCCTGATAAGTGCGAGGTGATTCATTTTGGTCGGACAAATTTGAATGCGGATTACAGGGTCAAATATAGGGTTCTGAGGAATGTGGAGGAACAGAGAGATCTTGGGGTTCATATCCACAGATCTCTGAAGGTTGCCACTCAAGTGGATAGAGCCGTGAAGAAGGCCTATAGTGTGTTTATTAACAGGGGGTTGGAGTTTAAGAGCCGTGGGGTTATGCTGCAACTGTACAGGACCTTGGTGCGACCACATTTGGAATATTGTGTGCAGTTCTGGTCACTTCACTATAAGAAGGATGTGGAAGCGCTGGAAAGAGTGCAGAGGAGATTTACCAGGATGCTGCCTGGTTTGGAGGGTAGGTCTTATGAGGAAAGGTTGAGGGAGCTAAGGCTTTTCTCTTTAGAGTGGAGGAGGTTGAGAGGCGACTTAATAGAGGTTTATAAGATGATGAGGGGGATAGATAGAGTGGACGTTCAGAGACTATTTCCTCGGGTGGATGTAGCTGTTACTAGGGGGCATAACTATAAGGTTCGTAGTGGAAGATATAGGAGGGATGGACGAGGTAGGTTCTTTACGCAGAGAGTGGTTGGGGTGTGGAATTGACTGCCTGCTGTGATAGTGGAGTCAGACACTTTAGGAACTTTCAAGCAGTTATTGGATAGGCACATGGAGCACACCAGGATGATAGGGAGTGGGATAGCTTGATCTTGGTTTCGGAAAAGGTTTGGCACAACATCGTGGGCCGAATGGCCAGTACTGTGCTGTACTGTTCTATCTCATGAACAGATAGGTGCCCCCATCATGATGCTTTCCAAAACTCCTTATCTACCATCCTTGGGCTTTCTTTGTACTGAGATTCCCTTCGTTTGAAAAGGCGTGGATTAAAATTTCTCAAAATTAGTTGTTTAAAAAAGTTTATTTATTTGTCACAAGTAAGGCTTGCAATGAAGTTACTGTGAAACTCCCCCAGTCGCCACACTCCGATGCCTGTTCAGGTCAATGCACCGAACCAGCACGTCTTTCAGGCAGAGAGGAAACCAGAGCACCCGAAGGAAACCCAAGCAGACACGGGGAGAATATGCAAACTCCACACAGACAGAGACCCAAGCCGGGAATCGAACCTGGGTCACTGGCGCTGTGAGGCAGCAGTGCTAAAAACTGTGCCACCATGCCGTCACTGTCACTGTGCCACCATGGATGTCAGCGCCCTTTCTTTGTTTTAATCTAATGACCACATGGTCTGGGAATCATTTCTATTTCATAATCTCTCCTTTTAAACTTTCCTTCAGTATCCAATTCCAGAATTTTCCTTTTCATTGTGTTAATTGCATCAGGGATAAATCTTTGGATCCGACAGGAAGTTTAACTCAAGATCAATCCAACACAGGATTGGTCAGAATCATTTCACATGTGTCAAATTTTAAATAACCATTACAAATTAAAATTCTCATTCTCACATGTGAATTGTATCTGGATTGAAATTCCTGCATGTTTCGTAAAAGATCCTGGAATCATATCTCTGGCCAGTAAATCTGGTTCCAGGTTCATAATTTATGAAAAAAAGCTTTATTAATCACACTTACTTATTTAAAATCTGTTTGATTTAAATCACAGACAGAAAGCCTCAAAGCTTGAAGCGTTCAATCCATAAATATCATCCATACACAAACAGAGAAACTTAGCATGTGCTTTACAACAACAATAACCAGAATGAATTCCTTAAGCGTTCTTGTGGTTCTGTTTTTAAACTTCCAGAAATGCCTTTAATTAAAGACTCAAGATAAGGTTAATTTCCCAGAAAGATAAACCTCAACAAATGTAGCCCAAAACAATGATAAAACGCATCTACAAACATCTATAAAACAAATGAAACATGCAGGTTCTCACAGCTTGTAAATTTCAAACAATGAATAGTCAGCATTCTCTCTCTCGCAGCTATAGCTTCTTAAAGCGACAGAGCACTACAAGCTCACAACTCCTTGAATAAGATACAAGATCCTTCATTCTAACCTTTTTTAGCCAACTTCCAAGACCTGATTTATATGTAAAATCGCAAACAAGTTACCACCGGAAAAATCTTTGTTCTTTACCTGGGGTTGAGGTGACAACACGATAAAATTCTCAGTTATTCCAAATTCCTCCAGGCTATGCGTAAATTTCCACATTTAACTGGATCCTATAAATCCTCAATTATAAACTAAAATAGACAGATTAGTTTCTGGGTGATTTAAAAACAAATCAAATGTCTGCTGAAAGGGTTAACTTTTCTACAGAACCTAAAGGGGTGGGAGTGAGCGGCAAAAACTTGGCACACAATTACGTCACTTTGTACAAGTTTTAAAAACTTCTCTATCAACCAAACAAACTTGATTTTAAGCTTCATCTATTAATTTTTTGTTATTTTCCTCAACCTAATTATTTTCATTTGATCAGTTTTTGTTAGGGATGGGTAACTTCTGTTCTTTATAAACTGATTCACTCATTTTGTTAATTCTACATGGGCTCGGGAATCAGAACCCAGACTTTATCATCCTGACCATTTTAGTCCTTTTGCCACCAGAGGGGAACAATGGGTGGGGGCGGGGCTCCCGGGTCCACGCGCCAGGGCCTGCGCACTGGAACCCGGAGACGTCACCGCGGAGCAGAGTGATTCCGATTGGCTGATTCAGGCAGGTTTGTGATGTCACAATGCAGAAGTTGGCCAATGAGCTTCAGAGTGACACTTCCTCCTCTGGGCAACATCTAATTTTGTTTCTGTAGTGAAGTGGATTCACGTTCGCTGGAGACGCGGAAAACCCCGGGTCAGAACCAGGCGGAAACTGTGGGCTTGCTTTCTTTTTGTTTTGTTGTGAGTAACGCACTTTATTTTTCAGTTTGTTTGGGAAGACGACCAGTTCTGTTTGTTTTGTTTTTGCTTGCTTGTTCTTGGCTCCCTGCGGGGAGGAAGGAGGGAGGGAAGGGGAAAGGAAGGAGGGAGGCGAGCTGCTGCCTGCCTTGCCACCCGGACTGCCTGGCCTGCCACCCGGACTGCCGCCCGGCCTGCCCCCCGGCCTGCCCCCCGGCCTGCCTGCCTGCCGCCCGGACTGCCTGCCTGCCGTCTGGACTGCCTGCCTGCTTGCCGTCTTGCCTGCTTGCCGTTTTGCCTGCCTGCCGTCTGGACTGCCTGCCTGCCGTCCGGCCTCTGGAGGGTGCGCTCTCCCCGGGGGGAGGGAGGAAGAGAGGACAGGGAGTGACTGGAGGGGAGGGGGGGGCGAAGGTGTTTGGACTGTCTCTTCTCCATCTGCAGTGGGGGGGGGTGAAGACCTTTCCTAAGTCCCCCACCAACTGCTGCTGCCCCCAAGATTGGCACCCCCTCCCCTTTTTCCCTCCTGACTGGGGCACCGGCCTTGTTCCTCGTCTCCATCCTACTCCTCCGACCTCCTCTCCCCTCTCACTCCGGGGAAAGAGCACCGACACCCCTCCCCACCTACCCTTATTTTCCCCTCCTCACGTAGCCCTGCCGTACATCTGGGCAGTCTCGGGGTGGGTGTAGCACTTCCCTTGATACGATGGCGACATCAACAGCGTCGCCGGTGGCAGGGCCTTCTCGGCCCACCTATGCGGGCGTGGCAGCTGCCAGAGCCCCCGCCGCTCCCAAGGCCCTGCCGCCATTTTCATTGATAACCAGACAGCTCGGGGTGAAGTGCTACGCCCACCCCGACATGTCTATCGAGGCCTGCGTCAAGGCAATGGCTGGGGTTGTCGGCCCCTCAGCCATTGTCGCGGCCTCTAAGATGTACGGCCGGGCCGTATTCTTTTTGAAGGCCGAGCGGGCGGTCCACCTCGCCCTGGAGAGGGAGCTCACGGTGGGCGGGATCATCATCTCGAACGTCCCGCCCTTCCTACCGAGTGAGCTCCTCCTCCCCCACCTCCATCTACTGGGGGAGGTCAGGTCCGGGGTGCAGCCGATCCCGCTCGGCCTTCGGGACCCCTCCCTCCGCCACATATACTCCTTCCGGCGCCAGGTTTTTGTCCGCCTGGCCCGGGAGGAGGAACTGGAGGGATGGTTCAATGTCCCCCACGAGGGGACCACTTACCGGGTCTTTTGGTCCGCGGACGGTGTGCGGTGCCATGCCTGTAAGGAGGCGGGGCACGTGCGGAAAAACTGCCCCGTCTCCAAGGCCGCCGACCGCCAACCCAAGGTGGCCGCAGCTGGCACCGCAGCCCCCTCTCCCCCCAAGCGAGTACCATCTGCCCCCCCGCGAGGGGAGGCCACGCCGGCAGCAGCTGTCACCTCAGCTGCCAGCGGGGGGGGGAGCGGAGCCTCCGTGTGGCCAGAAGACCCAGAAGGGACCTACAAAAAAGAAGGGGGGTACCAGAACCCCGGCCCCCAGGAAAGACACCCCGACCACCCCGGCAGCCGGCTCGGGGACCACCTCAGTCTCCACCTGCACCCTGCACCCCCCCCCCCCCCCCCCACCACCACCATCTGCCGGGCCCGTGGGCTCTCCGGGGCCTAGTGCTGGGTCCGGCGCTGCGGATGCCCAGGATCATGGGCCCGAGCATGGGGGGGTTAGCGACCCCGAGCCGGCAACACTGGTGACGCCACCACCTCGGGGGGATGTGATGGGGGGTCAGGAGGGGTGCGGCAAGGCGAAGAGGGGCCTCACTTGCCCGAGAGCAGGTTAACAAAAAGAGGCGGGGCCCCTCGGGCACCGTAGAGTTCGAGGTCTGCGTGCCCCTCCCCCCTTGTGAGTCATCTCCTGCCGTGCCCCCACCTGTCTTTGTGCCTTGTCCCCAGAAAAAAGGGGGCAAGGCACCCTGTAAGTCAAAGCGTGTGCTGCCTCAGTCCCCCGGCGAGGAGTCTCCGGGGCCGGGTGGCAGCGGGGCCCCCACGGTTCCGTTCCACCCGGCCGGTTACAACCCGGAGTTCTTCTTCAGTCTGTCGGGGGACTGGGGCGACACTCCAATGTTCGTGTCCCTATCATCAGGTGGTCCACAGGAGGAGGCCAAGTGGGTGACGGCCAGGAAGGGTAAAGCTCGGGTGATTGAGAGCACCCCGGTGGATGTGCCCCTACACAACAAGTACTCCTGCCTGAGTACTGTTGGGGGGGGGGGGGGGGGGGGGGGGACAGCCCGCCTGGGGGAAGCAGCAGTGGCCGTGTCTCCGGGGAGGAGTCCGGCCCTGTAACTCAGAGGGCTAAAGAGGGGAAGGCGGTATTAATCGGGGACTCGGCAGTCAGGGGGACAGACAGGCGATTTTGCGGAGGCAGGTGGGAGTCTCGCATGGTGGTCTGCCTCCCTGGGGCTGGGATTCAGGATGTTGCTGGGCGAGTCCCAGAAATCCTGAGGGGGGAGGGAGAGGAGCCGGAGGTAGCGGTACATATTGGTACCGCTGATGTGGGAAGGAAGGGGGAAGGGGTCATGAAAAGAGAGTATAGGGAATTAGGGAGACAGCTGAGGAGGAGGAAAGCAAAGGTAGTAATCTCAGGATTGCTGCCTGTGCCATGGGAAGGTGAGGACAGGAATGGAGTGAGGTGGAGGATGAATGTGTGGCTGAGGGACTGGTGCAGGGGGTAGGGAGTCAGGTTCCTGGACCATTGGGACCTCTTCAGGGGCAGGTGTGACCTGTACACAAAAAACGGGTGGCACTTGAATCCCAGGGGGACCAATATCCTGGCAGGAAGGTTGGCTAAGGCTACTGGGGAGAGTTTAAACTCGATAGGTTGGGGGAGGGGATCAGAGTGAGGAAGTTAGCTCGCAAACAGAAGGGTTATAGGCAGTGCAAGAGGGTGAATGGACAGGGAATAGAGAAGGGGAGAGCTCAGACCAAAGGATTGAGATTTGTTTACTTTAATGCCAGGAGTATAGTGAATAAAGGGGATGAGCTTAGAGTGTGGATTGATGCCTGGAAGTATGATGTGGTGGCCATTACGGAGACTCGGATGTCTCAGGGACAGGACTGGATACTCCAGGTGCCGGGATTCAGATGTTTCAGGAAGGACAGGGGAGGCAAGAGAGGGGGTGGAGTGGCACTGCTGATCAGGGATAGTGTCACAGCTGTAGAGAAGGTGTATGCTGTGAAGGGATTGTCCACCGAGTCTCTGTGGGTGGAGGTACAGAGTGCAAAGGGGCCGGTCACTTTGCTGGGAGTTTTCTATAGGCCGCCTAATAGTAACAGGGAGGTGGAGGAGCAGATAGGGTAACAGATCCTGGAGAGATGCAGTAATAGCAGAGTTGTTGAGATGGGAGACTTTAATTTCCCAAACATAGATTGGAATATCCCGAGGGTAAGGGGATTGGATGGGGAAGAGTTCATTAGGTGTGTTCAGGAGGGTTTCCTGACACAGCATGTGGACAAGCCTACAAGAGGAGAGGCTGTACTTGATCTGATACTGACCAATGAACCTGGACAGGTGTCAGATCTCTCAGTGGGAGAGCATCTTGGGGATAGCGATCATAACTCTCTCTCCTTTAGGCTTGCATTAGAAAAAAAAAGAGAGGATCAGGCAAGCCAGGAAAGTGTTTATATGGAGTAAGGGGAAATATGAAGGCAGCAGGCAGCAAATTAGAGGAGTAAATTGGAAGGAGGTATTCTCAGGGAAGTGTACTGAAGAGAGGTGGCAGTTTTTCAAGGAATGCCTGTCTAGAGTTCTACAGAACAACGTTCCGAGCAGACAGGGAGGTGTTGGTCAGTTAAAGGAACCGTGGTGCACGAAAGCTGTGCGGGACCTAGTCAAGAAGAAAAGGAAAGCGTACAAAAGACTCAGAGCTTGGCAAAGATAGGGATTTAGAAGAGTATATGGCTTGTTGGAAGGGACTAAAGGAGGAAATTAGGAGAGCCAGAATGGGTCACGAGAAGGCCCTGGCAGGTAGGATTAAGGAGAACCCCAAGGCATTCTATAAATATGTGAAGAGTAAAAGGATGAGACCTGACGGAATAGGGCCTATAAAAGGTGAAGGTGGGAAAATCTGTACAGAACCAGTAGAAATGGCAGAGGTGCTCAATGAGTATTTTGCCTCGGTTTTCACAGAGAAGGACATGGGTGGATGTACTGTGGGCTTGTGGTGGACTGAAAAGATTGAGTATGTGGACTTTAAGAGGTTGTGCTGGAATCTTTGAATGGCATCGAGATAGATAAGTCGCCAGGTCCGGATGGGATGTAACCCAGGTTACTCGGCCTGGGGAGGTTTGTTGCTGGCTTTAAAAAGGGATTGCCTTGGAGGTTTCAGCCTCTGTTCCACAGAGAGAACTGAGGGTAAGAGAGTGTTTTTTAGTGGAGATTTATTTTTTTTTTCAGTTAATTTTGTGCGTAAAATCGGAGGTTTTTTTTTCAAAACCGGAAGTAGGCCTGGGGAGGTTTGTTGCTGGCTTTAAAAGGCAGGCAGCACTTACGAGCGGGCAGTGGAGCAAGTGAAGCAGAGTGGGAGCTGTCAGGGCTTTGGCTCACAGGGCTTGTGGGAAGCAGAGTGAGAGCTGTCAGGGCTTTGGCTCAGAGGGCTTAGGCGGTAAGGGCGAGGCAGGGCAAGTTATTTTTATCCAAACCTGTATCGGATAAGGGTAGCTATGAGCGATAGGCCAGTTCGGTGCTTCCGGTGTGGGATGTGGGAGTTCCTGGAAACACCTAGCCTCCCAGAGGTTCACATTTGTGCCAGGTGCGTGGAACTGCAGCTCCTGAGGTTCCGTGTCAGGGAACTGGAGCTGCAGATTGCTGACCTTGGTCTAGTCAGGGAGAATGAGAGAATAATTGACACGAGTTATAGGGAACTAGTTACACCGGGGCAACGGGAGGAAGACACGTGGGTCACAGTTAGGAGGAGTAAAGGTCAGAAGGGTAGTGTACCAGAGAGTACTCCAGTGGCTGTCTCTCATAATAGGAAGGGCTCGGCGATAGGTGTGAGAGGGGAGGGGAGTGAGCAATTAGTGGAGGGGTCACCCGTGGTTGTCCCACTCCAAAACAAGTATATTGTTTTGGATAGTGTGGAAGAGGATGACTCTCCAGGGGTAAGCCACAGTGACCAGGTCACTGGCACAAAGTCAGGCTCTGTGGCCCAGAAAGGAAAGAGAGGGATTAGGAGAGAAATAGTGGTGGGGGATGCGTCGGTTAGAGGCACAGACAGGCGATTCTGTGGGTGCGAACGGGACTCCAGGATGGTAGTCTGCCTACCTGGTGCTGGGGTACTGGATGTCTCCAAGCGGATAGGAGGCATCTTAAAAAGGGGAAGATAAAGAAACAGATGTCATTGTACACATTGGTGCAACTGACGTAGATAGGAAGAGCAGGGGGATCCTACGAGAGCAATTCAGGGAGTTGGGAAATAGACTAAAAAGTAGGGCCTCCAGGGTGGCCATCTCTGGGCTGCTCCCAATGCCTCGTGCCAGTGAGGCTAAGAATAGGGAGTTAGTACAATTGAATCTTTGGCTAAAGGACTGGTCCAGGAGGGAGGGCTTCATTTTCCTAGATCAATGGGAAGTTTTCAGGAGAGGATGGCACCTGTACAAGAAGGACGGGTCACAACTAAGTTGGAAGGGCACGAATATCCTGGCTGGGAGTTTTGCTAGTGCAGTTCGGGGGGGGGGGGGTTTAAACTGGTATGGCAGGGGGGTGGGGATCACAATATTAGGTCTACAAGTGTAGAGGCTGGGGACGAGCTTGGGGCTGGGACAAGGCTGGCAAAGAAGTGGTGCATTCTGGGGGAGGATGACCTCACTGTGCCTGGAGGTCTGGAGTGCTTATACTTCAATGCAAGGAGCGTAGCAGGTAAGACAGACAAACTTAGGGCCTTAATGCTCACGAGGAATTTGGATGTGGTTGCAGTGACAGAGACTTGGTTGAAAGAGGGACAGGACTGGCAGCTGAACATTCCAGGGTACAAGTGTTTTAGGTGAGACAGAGGAGGGGCCAAAAGAGGTGGGGGAGTAGCAGTATTAGTTGGAGAGCATATTACAGCAGTGCAGAGGGAGGACAATTCAGAGGGGTTGTGTAACAAGTCACTCTGGGTGGAGCTTAGAAACAGGAAGGGTGCAGTCACTATGTTGGGGGTATACTACAGGCCCCCCCAACAGCCCAAGGGAAGTGGAAGAACGGATATGTCAGGAGATACTGGGTAGGTGCAGGAAAAATGTTGTAGTGGGAGACTTCAATTTCCCTGGTATAGACTGGAAATCGCTGAGAGCAGGGACTCAATGGGGAGGAATTTGTAAAATGTGTACAGGAGAGTTCTTTGGAACAATATGTAGATAGCCCGACTAGAGAGGGGGCTATACTGGACCTGGTACTGGGGAATGAGCCCGGTCAGGTCTTCAAAGTTTCGGTAGGGGAACATGTGACAAATAGTGACCACAATTGTTAGCTTTAGGATAGCGATGGAAAAGGATGAGTGGTGTCCCAAGGGTCAGGTGTTGGATTGGGGGAAGGCTAACTTTAGTGGGATTAGGCAGAAATTGGCAGCTGTTGATTGAGAGAGGCTGTTTGAGGGTAAATCCACATCTGGCAAGTGGGAGTCTTTTAAGGAACAGTTGTTAGGGCTACAGGACAGGCATGTGCCCGTAAAAAAGGACAGGATTCAAGAACTGTGGATAACCAGGGAAATTGAGGGACTGGTCAACAAGAAAAGAGGCATATGTTAGGTCCAGGCAGCTAAAAACGGAGGGAGCTCTGGAGGAGCTTATACTTCAATGCAAGGAGCGTAGCAGGTAAGACAGACAAACTTAGGGCCTTAATGCTCACGAGGAATTTGGATGTGGTTGCAGTGACAGAGACTTCATTCCTACTCCTAAGAAAGTAGGAATGAACTCAAACAGGGAATTAGAAGGGCAAAAAGGGGTCACGAAATGTCCTTGGCAGACAGGATTAAGGAGAATCCCAAGGCATTTTATTCATACGTTAGGAACAAAAGGGTTGTCAGGGGAAAAAAAAATTGGACCTCAGGGACAAAAGTGGGGAATTATGCTTGGAGCCCAAAGAAGCCGGGGAGATCCGAAATGAATACTTTGCGTCGGTATTCACAAAGGAGAGGGATGTGTTGACTGGGAGTGTCTCGGAGGGGAGTGTTGAACCGTTGGAGAAAATCTCCATTACAAGGGAGGAAGTGTTAGGTTTGTTAGAGAATATAAAGACTGACAAATCCCCAGGGCCTGATGGAATCTATCCAAGGCTGCTCAGGGAGACGAGAGATGAAATCGCTGGGCCTCTGACACAAATCTTTGTCTCGTCACTGGACACAGGTGAGGTCCCAGAGGATAGCTAATGTGGTCCTGTTATTTAACCCGGGTAATTATAGGCCGGTGAGCTTGACATCCGTGGTGGGGAAGTTGAAGAAGTGACTGGAATGGTTGACGAGGGAAGGGCCGTGGATGTCGTCTATATGGACTTCAGTAAAGCGTTTGACAAAGTCCCTCATGGTAGGCTGGTGAAAAAGATTGGATCTCATGGGATAAAGGGGGAGGTGGCTAGATGGGTGGAGAACTGGCTTGGTCACAGAAGACAGGGTGGTAGTGGAAGGGTCTTTTTCCGGCTGGAGGCCTGTGACTAGTGGTGTTCCGCAGGGCTCTGTATTGGGACCTCTGCTGTTTGTGATTTATATAAACGATCTGGAAGAAGGTGCAACTGGGGTGATCAGTGAGTTTGCGGATGACACAAAATTGGCAGGACTTGCAGATAGTGAGGAGCATTGTCAGAGGCTACAGAAGGATATAGATAGGCTGGAAATTTGGGCAAAGAAATGGCAGATGGAGTTCAATCCTGATGAATGCGAAGTGATGCATTTTGGTAGAAATAATGTAGGGAGGAGCTATACGATAAATGGCAGAACCATAAAGGTGTAGATATGCAGAGGGACCTGGGTGTGCAAGTCCACAGATCCTTGAAGGTGACGTCACAGGTGGTGAAGGCAGCATACGGCATGCTTGCCTTTATAGGACGGGGCATAGAGTATAAAAGTTGGGGTCTGATGTTGCAGATGTATAGAACATTGGTTCGGCTGCATTTGGAATACTGCGTCCAGTTCTGGTCGCCACACTACCAGAAGGACGTGGAGGCTTTGGAGAGAGTGCAGAGGAGGATTACCAGGATGTTGCCTGGGATGGAGCGGCTTAGTTATGAGGAGAGATTGGGTAAACTGGGGTTGTTCTCCCTGGAAAGACGGAGGATGTGGGGAGACTTAATAGAGGTGTATAAAATTTTGAAAGGCATAGATAGGGTGAACGGTGGGAAACTTTTCCCCAGGTCGGTGGTGACGTTCACGAGGGGTCATAGGTTCAAGGTGAAGGGGGGGGGAGGTTTAACACAGATATCAGAAGGACATATTTTACACAGAGGGTGGTGGGGGCCTGGAATGCACTGCCAGGCAAGGTGGTGGAGGTGGACACACTGGGAACGTTTAAAGACTTATCTAGATAGCCATTCAGACGGAATTCCACATTGGCCCAAAGCCTCAGCCCCCTCCCCGGGTGAGGTGCCCCACAGCCTGAGCCGCCTCGCAGAAATGTCCTCCGTGCCTTTTTCTACCGCGCGGAGGCGTTTCCTGTGCGGGCTGCTGCTGCACACCTTCCACTACTGCCTCCTCGCCTGTCGCCCGGATACACCTTGGCGGGCCTTGTTGCCATGGTCAGCGGAGGTCCCCAGTGGAGGTCCCTCTACGGAGGGATCTCCCCCAATTACGTCAGGGACCTGGGGTGGAGGGTGATGCATGCAGCAGTTCCGCACAACCGTAGGATTCACTGGTTCACGGGCTCCAAAGACTGCCCTTTCTGTGGCCTTGTGGAGTCCGTGGACCATGTCTATGTTGAGTGTCTTAGGCTGCACTCCCTTTATGTTTTCCTGAAGAACCTTTTATTGATGTTTTGTCTGCACTTCAGTCCCACGCTCCTGATCTACGGACACCTGGTGCGGAGAGGGGAGGGTCGGGATGGCGACCTCCTCGTGAACCTGCTCCTGGGCCTGGCGAAACGCGCCATTTACTGGTCCAGGCAGCTGGCGATCGAGGGGGCCGTCCATCCTGACTGTCTTCCCCTCTACCACAGCTACGTTCGCGGCCAGGTGTCCCTGGAGAGGGAGCATGCGGTGTCCACGGGCGCGGTTGACACCTTCCGCGCCCATTGAGCACCGCAGAGGTTGGGGTGCGTTATTGACCCAAATAATCACATTTTAATTTGATCTTTAAGTTTCCTTTGTACTTTGATTTCTGTTCGGGCTGTTCCCCCTCCTTTTGGGGAGCTGCCCCTTTTACTTTGTCCTGACTTAACCGGAGTTTGTTTATTTGGTTTGACCTTAAGAGGGCAACATCTGTGAGTAAAACACTTTCTTCGAGCTTGCTTGCTGGAGACGCCTGTTTTCTTTCGTTTCTGCCAAATTGTTGGCTTCCTGCAAGGAAGGGAGGAGGGAAGGGGGAGGAAGGTGAGCTATCGCCTGCCTGTGGTCCGCTGGAGGGTGCTCTCTCCCTGGAGGGAGAGGGGGAAAGAGGACACGGAGACACACTCTTTCTTTACTTTTTTCCACCTACGGGAGGGAAGACTGCACGGCCGACTCATATCAACATCAGGGGACTGAGTGGCGCTGATGCCCCCATCAGAAGGTCAGTGCCTGAAAGGGAGGAGGGGGGGGGGGGGGGGAAGAAAATTTAGACTGTTTTCCATCTGCAGTGGGGGAAGGGGGGGGGGGGGTGAAGATACCCTTGACTTAGTTTGCACCCAAGAGGGCTGGAAGAGTAAAGTCCCCCTCCCCACTGCTGCTGCCCCCAACACCGGCACTCCCTCTCTCCTGACTGGGGCACTGCCCTCCTCAGTGCCCTGTCCCTCGGGTGCGATCTGCACCTGCGTCTGTGCAGATTGCCACTTTACTGAAACCCGGGAATGGCGGTGATCCGCTTTGCGCCCAAAACAGGTGCAATGGTGATTTAAATTGAATGAATGAACTGCCCGCCCAACTTGCAACATTTCCCACTTTACCACCGCGTTTGCCAATCCGGAACTGCGCCGTAATGGACCTGCTCAATAAAAGTCTGAATCGGGTTCTCCAGCTTCTGAAGAGCACGTTCAGTGTTTCCAACGGTTCTCTGACTCAGATCAGTGGTGTGGGGGGGAGGAGGGTCAGATCATTCTCTGGTTTGGCGGGGGGGGGGGGGGGTAAGAGGAGGAGGAGGACGATCAGTCTGGGTACGGGGGGGGGGGGGGAGGAGAAGAGAGAGAAAGTGGGTTGATAAGGGGGACAGTGATGTGTGGGTAATGGGGAGGGGTTTGATTCTTTACTCTGTGGTTGGGGTGTGGAATGGACTACCTGCTGTGATAGTGGAGTCAGACACTTTAGGAACATTTAAACGGTTATTGGATAGGCACATGGAGCACACCAGGATGATAGGGAGTGGGATAGCTTGACCTTGGTTTCAGTTAAAGCTCAGCACAACATCGAGGGCCGAAGGGCCTGTACTGTACTATGTTCTGTGTGTTCTATGTAATCCAAGGTTGCCCTCCTCACTATTTACCACCAATGACAATTTGTTCAATTATATCACACACCCATCCCTGCTTTCTGTACCTACATTGTCCTTCCACAGTGAACACAGATGCAAAATACTAATTTAGTACCTCAAATACATCTCCTGGCTCCACACCCAGGTTGTCTAATGGGCAATTGGTTCCTAACCAACCTACTCTTTGCCTCATCAATAAGACATTGGGACTCAAGGTTGATGCAGTTTGATGGACAAGTTGTCTCCATTCTGAACAATGGGGAACAAGCGCCTCCCACTCATTGACAACATTGCCCCTTACAAAGATGGTGATCACCCATCCACACATCGCCATCTTTATTGGGGGCAGTCATTAAGATCTCAGGGATCTTTGACCCACTTGATGCAAGTGAGGGAATTTTCTTTCTGCACTGTAAAGAAGTGGTGATGAGAGTTCCTGACTGATGGGGAAAGATCACAGACAGCAGTTCTTAAAGGGAAATGGCAACCCTGAAAACACAATCAGCTCTCGATCCAGAATATTAAACTCCAGCCAGTCAGAGGGATTATTATCAGCAGAAACAAACCTCAAATGTCAATGAATGTGGCTCACTCCTGGATGTGATTAACAGCAGCAGCAACAGCAGAATCCACTCCCTGCACTCACTCGAAGTCGCTGGCGTGTCACCAGGTGGGAGGAGGTAGTGAATCCCTTCCCACACTGAGCAGGTGAATGGTCTCTCCCCAGTGTGAAGTCACTGATGTGCTTTGAGGCTGGATCAATGTCTGAAGCTCTTTCCACAGTTAATGCAGCTGAACGGCCTCTCCTCAGTGTGAACTCTCCAGTGTAGTTGTAGGTTACACATCTGGACGAATCCCTTCCCACACACAGAGCAAGTGTATGGTCTCTCTCCAGTGTGAACTCGCTGGTGTAATGTTAGGCAGGATGATTGAGTAAATTCCTTCCAACACATGGGACAGTTGAAGGGTCTCTCCCCAGTTTGGGTGCATCGATGAGTTTCCAGTTTGGATGGGCAAGTGAATGCTTTCCCACAGTCTCCACATATCCACGGTTTTTCTCTGGTGTCAGTATCATCATGTCTCTCCATATTGAGTGATTAGTTGAAGCCTCGTCCACACACAGAACACATGCACAGATTCACATTGCTGTGAATGGTGTGATGTTTTTTCAGGCTGTGTAACTGGTTAAAGCTCTTTCCACAGTCAGTTCACTGGAACACTCTCACTCGGGTGTGTCTCTCTCTCGGTGCTTTTCCAGTCACACTGAAGTTTGAAATCTTTTCCCACACTCCACATTCAAAGGCTGATGGTGTTCAGGTGCTGGTGAATTGAGCAACTGTTAAATCTTGGTGTGAAACTGGATTCCATTTTGCTGACTGTAAATCTTCCCCTTCAAATATGCTGCAAAAGGAGTTTACAAAACTACTGTCAGTCCAGGATAGGAATTCTGATCAGACAAGTCTAATTTCAAAAGGAACAACTTTTCTGTTCTTGTTGCCCAAAACAGTAAATCTATGTCCCACACACTCTCCCTCCTCCCCGAGTTGAGGGCAGCACGGCGGCACAGTGGTTCGCACTGCTGCCTCACAGCACCAGGGACCCAAGTTTGATTCCCAGCTTGGGTCACTGTCTGTTTGCACATTCTCCCCGTGTCTGCATGGGTTTTCTCCAAGTGCTCTGGTTTCCTCCCACAGTCCAAACAGGTGCAGGTTAGGTGGATTGGCTATGCTAAATTACCCTTAGTGTCAGGGGGACTAGCTAGGGTAAATGCATGGGGTAATGGGGATAGGGCGTGGATGGGATTGTGGTCGGTGCAGACTCGATGGGCCGAATGGCCTCCTTCTGCACTGTCGGATTCTATGAGATCTAAATGAAATGTTGCATATCTTTCATGCATGCTAACAACTAATTTTTCCAAATCACTCCAAGTCCTGTTCTTCCCCATCTCTGGAATCACCTCTAGCATTGCTCAGATTCTGGCTTCCTGCACGTTCCCTATTTTAATCACTCCGCCATTAGTGACTAGACCTTCAGTGCACAAGGATGACTTCTCAAAGAATTCCTACAGTGCAGAAGGAAAGCATTTGGCCCATCAAGTCTGCACCAACTCTGAATATTTTACACCTGATCGATACCTGTAACCCATGTTTTTACCCCATTAATCCACCTTACCTGTACATCTTTGTACACGAAGGGGCAATATAGCATGGCCAATCCCCCCAAGCGTCACATCTTTGGGCGGTGGGAGGAAACCAGAGCACCCAGAGGAAACCCACACAATCACAGGGATAACGTGCAAACTCCACACAGACAGTGACCCAAGGCTGGAATCGAACTTGGGTCCCTGGAGCTGAGAGGCAGTGTTAACCACCCTGATATTAATGGTGTTTTATCAATAGAAGTTGTTGTTGGCTGTAACCCCCAGTTCTGGTTTTCAACAACAGAGTTTGTTATGAAATCAATCTGATTTTTTTTGTCCCCTGTGGGTTATTCATTTGGTTTCACCCCCAAGAAATACGGTGGCTGTGCATGCGTTGTTCCAAATTACCCTCAATAAAGATGGCGGATGCGCATGCACTTTGCAGTATGTGGATCCCTATAAAGATGGCGGATATTAACTCAGTCCCGAAGCCTTCGGAAGGCACAAGGAATTTGCTTTGCAAATTGAGGCCAACACCGGGTGTTTATAAAGCCTCACCACTCACCCACCAACTCCATTTATGTTTCCGGTTTTATTTCAGGTTCTGGATCCGCACTCGGTCTTTGTAAACACATTCCTCTTAGAGTGAAGGGCAAGGCTGGCAGAAGTCGGGAACCCTGGAGGACTCGGGATATTGAGGCCCTGGTCAAGAAGAAAAAAGAGGCACATGACATGCATAGGGAGCTGGGATCAAGTGAATCCCTTGGCGTATAGGGGGTGTAGGAGTAGAGTTGAGAGAAATCAGGAGGGCAAAAAGGGGACACGAGATTGGTTTGGCAGATAAGGCAAAGGAGAATCCAATAAGCTTTTACAAATACATAAAGGGCAAAAGAGTAACAAGGAAGAGAGTAGGGCCTCTTAAGGATCAACAAGGTCACCTATGTGAGGATCCACAAGAGATGGGTGAATGAATACGAATATTTCTCATCAGTACTTACTGTTGAGAAAAGCATGGAACTTGGGGAAATAAATAGTGATGTCTTGAGGAGCGTACATATTACAGAGAAGGTGGTGCTGGAAGTCTTAAAGTGCATCAAGGTAGATAAATCCCCAGGACCTGAAGTGTATCCCAGGACATTGTGCGAGGCTAGGGAGGAAATTGCAGTTCCCCTAGCCGAGATATTTGAATCATCGATAGTCACGGGTGAGGTGCCTGAAGATTGGCAAATGTTGTGCCTTTGTTTAAAAAGGGCTGCAGGGAAAAGCCTGGGAACGACAGGCCAGTGAGCCTCACATCTGTGGTGGGTAAATTGTTGGAAGGTATTTTGATCTAGTCATTTAGAGATGCAAGGACTGATTAGGGACAGTCAACATAGCTTTGTGAGTGGAAAATCATGTCTCACAAACTTGACTGAGTTTTTTGAAGGGGTAACCAAGAAAGTAGATGAGGGGGGTGCAGTTGATGTTGTCTACATGGACTTTAGCAAGGCCTTCGACAAGGTACCGCATGGTAGGTTGTTTTTTTTTAGGTCGTTTTTTTTTAGGTCAAACCAAACCAAGTAAACAAACTCAGATTAAATCAGGACAAAGTAAAAGGGGCAGCTCCCCAAAAAGGAGGGGGAAACACAAGGTTAAATCTCACAGGATCCAGGGCGAGATATCTAAATGGATACAAAATTGGCTTCTGATGGTTGTAGTGAATTGTTTTTCAAACTGGAGGCCTGTAACCAGCGGTGTGCCTCAGGGATCGGTGCTGGGTCCACTGTTATTTGTCATTTATATTAATGATTTGGATGAGAATATAGGCAGCGGGATTAGTAAGTTTGCAGATGACACTAAGATTGGTGGCATAGTGGACAGTGAAGAGTCATCTCCAATTGCAACGGGATCTTGATCAATTGGACCAGGGGGCTGACGAATAGCAGGTGGAGTTTAATTTGGATAAATGCAAGGTGATGCATCTTGGTAGATCGAACCAGGGCAGGACTTACTCAGCTCAGGAGAGTTATAGAACAAAGAGACCTAGGGGTACAAGTTCATAACTCCTTGAAAGTAGAGTCACAGATGGACAGAGTGGTGAAGAAAGCATTTGGCATGCTTGGTTTCATTGGTCAGAACATTGAATGCAGAAGTTGGCACAATTTGCTGAAGTTGTACAAGACATTGGGAAGACCACATTTGGAATACTGTGTACAGTTCTGGTCACCCTATTATAGGAAGGATAATATTAAACTAGAAAGTGTGCAGAGAAGTTTTACAAGGATGCTACCAGGACTTGGTGCGAATTATAAGGAGAGGCTGGATAGAGGGAGGGGAGGGTCGGGAAGGGGAGGCAGGCCCCAGCTCCCCCGCTCTCAGGGCACTGAGCTGTGCCTGCCTCCCCACGGGCAGCACTAACTCCAGGCCCAGGCCCTAGCGGGCGGGAGGGGGTGAAGCAGATCCTTACCTGGGAGGCACTGACACATTTCCCCCAGGGCTGTGCAGGGCAGGGTATCTCAGTGCAGGGGGTCCCGCTCTCTCTGGGCCACAGCCCGAGGCACTGACCAGTCCTTCCGCACCAACCTAACCTGCTGGCACCGGAGAACCTGCTGGCACTGGAGGACCTGCAATTTTCTCCCTAGCCTCCCACTCCTGGGATACACTTCATCAGGTCCTGGGGATTTATCTACCTTGATGCACTTGAAGACTTCCAGCACCTCCTTCTCTGCAGCACTATTTTAACCTCAAACAATGAATATAAAACAACATTAGCTATGGAGATAAATTAATTTTTAAAAAACAAATTATTGCAAGCTGATCTGCTATGTTAAATTTCTCAAAGTTCTCCTGTGGGACTACAGAGATTTAGAAGCTTTTACATTGCCTCCTCTCTCTCCCCTTCCTTGACTCTGGCTGGATTCAATCACAGTCACTGGTTCCTCTCATTCTGTCTCTTCCTGATTCTGAATATTCATCATTTTACAGAATGGTACAGCACAGATGGAAACCATTCAGCTCAGTATGCCTGGAAGATCTATCCAATAAATTCAATAGCCCTGTTGGCAAAGTGAGAACAATAAGGCCACACTTGGAATACTGGGTGCAGTTCTGGTCACCCTATTATAGAAAGGATATTAAACTAGAAAGAGTGCAGAAGAGATTTACTAGGGTGCTACCAGGACTTGATGGTTTGAGTTATAAGGAGAGGCTGGGACTTTTTTCTCTGGAGCGTAGGAGGCTGAGGGGTGACCTTATAGAGGTCTATAAAATAATGAGGGGCACAGATCAGCTAGATAGTCAATATCTTTTCCCAATGGTAGGGGAGTCTAAAACTAGAGGGCAGAGGTTTAAGGTGAGAGGGGAGAGATACAGAAGTGCCCAGAGGGGCAGTTTGTTCACACAGAGGGTGGAGAGTGTCTGGAACAAGCTGCCAGAGGTAGTAGTAGAGGCGGGTACAATTTTGTCTTTTAAAAAGCATTTAGACAGTTACATGGGTAAGATGGGTACAGAGGGATATGGGCCAAACGCAGGCAAATGGGACTAGCTTAGGGGTTTTAAAAAGTGCAGCATGGACAAGTTGGGCCGAAGGGCCTGTTTCCAGGCTGTAAATCTCTGACTCTATAAAAATCCCCATTTAAAACCCGCTCGCTCGAGCTCCTTACCGTCTGCCGCAGGCACTGCGCATGCTCCAGCTCCCAAACCAGGATGGGGCCGTTAACCTGGGCCTGTTCCCGGGAGGGAGGGAGAAGCCCCGCAGCTGCAAACCAGGGAGCTGACAATGATTCTGAAGGGTTTGCGGATCCTCCCCAATCTCCAACCGCCGGCTCCGCTACTGCGATGTTGACTCCGCCCCCACCAGGTTTTATCTGAGTGTTGGTCCTCCAGCCCCGCCCCTCATTCACTCTGATTGGTTGGAGGACCAGCCGCTCCCGCTCGGTCCCCCAGCCCCGCCCCTCATTCACTCCGATTGGTTGGAGGACCAGCCGCACCCGCTCGGACCTCCAGACCCGCCCCTCATTCACTCTGATTGGTTGGACGACCAGACGCTCCCGCTCGGTCCTCCAGCCCCGCCCCCTCTTCCTATTGGTCCGGAGCTGCCGTCAATCAGTCCCGGGGCATTGTGATGTGGAGCATGCGCAGTATCATTGCTGTCCTTGGCGCTTGTTTGTCCCGGAGAAGCGGAGTCAGCGTTAGGCGGTGGCTGGGAGGATTTGGAAACACTTTGTGGATCCGCAAACCCTTCAGAATCATTGTCAGCTCCCTGGTTTGCAGCTGCGGGGCTTCTCCCTCCCTCCCTCCCTCCCGGGAACAGGCCCAGGTTAACGGCCCCATCCTGGCTCAGCCACTGGAGGATGGTTCACATCAGAGGATGGGGGAGGGGGACAATAAGAAATCTTAGAAACCCTACAGCACAGAAAGAGGCCATTCAGCCCATCGAGTCTGCACCGACGACAATCCCACCCAGGCCCTACCCCCATTTCCCTACATATTTACCCACTAATCCCTCTAACCTACGCATCCCAGGACACTAAGGGGCAATTTTAGCATGGCCAATCAACCTAACCCGCACATCTTTGGACTGTGGGAGGAAACCGGAGCACCCGGAGGAAACCCACACAGACACGAGGAGAATGTGCAAAATAAATAAGAGGTTACACTTTGTCCTCAAATCAATGAGGACTCTGATCTCTGGGAAGGAAGGAAACCCTGGGAGGTGGGCGGGGAGGATTCACAAACACCCGCTGGAGGCCCCAACACCCCCAATAAGACCCATTGGTTTTATTGTCAGTCTGCAGACAGGAGCTGGAGAACTGAATCCATGATGTGGAGATGCCGGCGTTGACTGGGGTAAAGACAGTAAGAAGTTTAACAACACCAGGTTAAAAGTCCAACAGGTTTATTTGGTCGCAAATGCCACTAGCTTTTGGAGCGCTCCCCCTTCGTCAGGTGGAGTGGAGAAATGTTCACAAACAGGGCACACAGAGACACAAACTCAATTTACAGAACAATGATTGGAATGCAGTCTTTACAGATAATCAAGTCTTAAAGGTACAAACAATGTGAATGGAGGGAGAGATGTGTATTGTCTCCGGACAGGACAGCCAGTGAGATTCTGCAAGTCCAGACAAGCTGTTCGGGTCAATGCGCCTAACCAGCACGTCTTTCAGAATGTGGGAGGAAACCGGAGCACCCGGAGGAAATCCACGCAGACACGGGGAGAATGTGCAAACTCCACACAGACAGTGACCCAAGCCGGGAATCAAATCTGGGTCCCTGGCGCTGTGAAGCAGCAGTGCTAACCACTGTGCTACCGTGCCTCCCAAAACATTAAATCTGTTTCTCTCGCCAGAGGTGCTGTCAGACTCGCTGTGTTTTTACAGCACTTCCTGTTTGTATTTATGAGTTCAGGAGTCAGGCCAGGAGGAAATTTAAAGACAGTTTGGCCCGGTGGGCGAATGGAAGAGAGAGAAGGAGCAGAGGCAGCTGATCAGATTGTCTCAATCTTGGTGACAAAGAAGCTCCATGAGCTCCTCACACTTGTTGGAGGTGAGGATGGAGGAGACGGGAGAGGGGGAAGCCCTTCAAATGGAACTAACATGTTTGAGGTATTAAAAGCATCCATCACACTGTGTTGAACATAAAGCTTGTGTATTTGAGTTCCACCCAAAATATAAACCTTCCAACTGGGCTAGGATTTATCAGCAGAAACAGACACCAATGAAAATAGTCAGGACCTTGATGTGATTAAGAGCAAACTCCAGTCCTTGCAGTCACTCGTGAACACGCTGGTGTTTCAGCAGGTGAGGTGACTGAGTGAATCCCTTCCCACACACGGAGCAGGTGAATGGCCTGTCCCCAGTGTGAATTCGCTGGTGCTTTACCAGGTTGGTTGATTGACTGAATCTCTTACCACAATCAGAGCAGGTGAATGGTCTCTCCCCGGTGTGAACTCGCTGGTGTCTCTGCAGGGTGGATGAATCAATAAATCCCTTCCCACAACTGGAGCAAGTGAATGGCCTCTCCCCAGTGTGAACTCGCTGGTGTTTCAACAAGGTGAATGACTGACTGAAGCCCTTCCCACACTCAGAGCAGGTGAACGGCCTCTCGCCGGTGTGACCTCGCTGGTGTTTTAGGAGGTTGAATGATTGAGTGAATCTCTTCCCACACTCGGAGCAGATAAATGGCCTCTCCCCATTATGAATTCTCTGGTGTTTCAGCAGGTCGGATGAATCAGTGAATCCCTTCCCACAATCAGAGCAGGTGAACGGCCTCTCTCCAGTGTGAACTCGCTGGTGTTTCAGCAGGATAGAAGAGGTAGGGAATCCCTTCCCACAATCAGAGCATCTGAATGGTCTCTCTCTAGTGTGAACTCTCTGGTGTGTCAGCAGGATTGATGAGGTAGTGAATCCCTTCCCACACTCATGACAGTTGAATGGCCTCTCCCCAGTGTGAACCCACCGGTGTTTCAGCAGATGGGATGAACAAATGAATCCCATCCCACACTTGGAGCAGGTGAACGGTCTCTCCCCAGTGTGAACTCGCCGGTGTGTCAGCAAGATGGATGAGGTAGTGAATCCCTTCCCACACTCAGAGCAGATGAATGGTCTCTCTCCAGTGTGATTGTGTCGATGAGTTTTCAGTTCAGATGGGAATCTGAATCTCTTCCCACAGTCTCCACATTTCCATTGTTTCTCCTTGTTGTGACTGCATTTATGTTTCAACGGGCCAGATGATCGGCTGAATGTTCGTCCACACACAGAACAGGTGTACGGTTTCTCTCCACTGTTAACCGTGCTTTCCCCTTCCATGTTCAAAACCCAATGATGTTCAGATTACACTAATTTAGGCGACAGCGTCGGATCCTGATGCGATGTTTGGTTTGAGTTTTCTCCCTTCCACTCCTGCACTTCTAATATCCTGTAAGAAAAAGTCCAAAGTTAAAAATTGAAGCAAACTTGGTTTGAGTTTACTGTGTGTAAATCCTCCCCTTCTCACCCTCTGGAAAAGGAGACTCCAAAATCTATCAATGTCAGTCCAGGATAGAAATTCACATTTTCTCACAGGGACAGTGATAACCGTGCCTGTGTCCTGCCCCCGAGAAAGATGACAGCTATTAACCCAAGTCTATCAGTGTTTCTCCTTCACTATTTCATGTGATGTGGTTTTATTGCCAAGACCAGCATTTATTTCCTGCCCCTGAGGAGGGCAGTTCGAGACTGAATCGCATGTTGACAAGTCTCTGGAGAGACAGCAGATTCCCATGAATAAACAGGATGGGTTTTTTACATTGTTCACAGCTGTAATGGTTACTCCAGTGAAATTATATTCCAGATTTTCCAGCATTTTATGAATTCTAATTAAAACCCCCCCAGCTCCATGATGGGTCTTGAACCCATCCCCAGAACATTAGGCTGTGTCACTGATATTACCACCATCTCCCCGATTGTAGAGGTGCTGCAATTACCCCCCGGGTCGGTGCAAACTCGGGCCCGGGGGGTTCCTTATTCTGGGTTTTGAGGCCTCCTCCACTGGCTGTTTCTGAAGCCTCTGCACCCGCCTCCCTGCAGCTCCAGCACCCACACTGCGCATGGGCCAGTCCGAATCCGCACAGCGCATGCTCCACTCGGAATCAGGTACTGCGCCTGCGCAAGCGGCTGCTATTGTGACAATACGGCACATTCTCTCTCGCTGCGAATGCTGGGTAAGAGGACCGCCATAGGAAGGAGATAATGTTCAACACAAAATTGTGCTTTGTCATCCAATTACAATCAGAACTATAGGGTTAACATATAAAATTATTAAATAAATTGATACATCTACCAATGTGCATGGTGGGATTGTTACTGGACGAGTGTTCCAGAGACCCAGGGTCCTTTTAGAGTCTACCCCACTCTGTCATAGGTTGCAGCACGATATAGTTGGGTTGGTCACATGGGCAGAACACTGGTAGACTTCGAAATATATCACCATTCCTTCACAGTCGCTGGGTAAAAATCCTGGAATTCCCTCCCGAACCGCATTGTAGGTAAACCCACAGCACATATACTGCAGCAATTCAAGAAGGTAGCTCACCACCACCTTCTCAAGGGCAACTCGGGATGGCCAACTAGCGACGCCCATGTCCCACAAATGAACAAAAAAAATATGGTATTTAACCTTGATAAGTGCGAAGTGATGCACTTTGGAAGAAGTAACAAGATAAATAAATAATTAAGGAAAGGTAAAATCAGAGAAGCAGATGGATCTTGGGGTACTTATTCACTTAAGGTAGCAGAGCAGGTGAATGGAATAAGAAGGCATATGAGACACTTGCTTTTATCAATCATGATGTGGAGATGCCGGCGTTGGACTGGGGTAAACACAGTAAGAAGTTTAACAACACCAGGTTAAAGTCCAACAGGTTTATTTGGTAGCAAAAGCCACACAAGCTTTCGGAGCTCTGAGCCCCTTCTTCAGGTGAGTGGGAATTCTGTTCACAAACAGAACTTATAAAGACACAGACTCAATTTACATGAATAATGGTTGGAATGCGAATACTTACAACTAATCCAGTCTTTAAGAAACAAAACAATGGGAGTGGAGAGAGCATCAAGACAGGCTAAAAAGATGTGTATTGTCTCCAGACAAGACAGCCAGTGAAACTCTGCAGGTCCACGTAACTGTGGGAGTTACAAATAGTGTGACATAAACCCAATATCCCGGTTGAGGCCGTCCTTGTGTGTGCGGAACTTGGCTATCAGTTTCTGCTCAGCGACTCTGCGCTGTCGTGTGTCGCGAAGGCCGCCTTGGAGAACGCTTACCCGAATATCAGAGGCCGAATGCCCGTGACCGCTGAAGTGCTCCCCAACAGGAAGAGAACAGTCTTGCCTGGCAAGAAACAGATTTAATGTTTTGTGAGGCACGGTAGCACAGTGGTTCGCACTGCTGCTTCACAGCTCCAGGGTCCCGGGTTCGATTCCCGGCTCGGGTCACTGTCTGTGTGGAGTTTGCACATTCTCCCCATGTCTGCGTGGGTTTCCTCTGGGTGCTCTGGTTTCCTCCCACACTCCAAAGATATGCGGGTTAAGTGGATTGGCCATGCTAAAAATTGTCGGGGGGACTAGCTAGGGGTTATGGAGATAGGTCGTGGGTGGGATTGTGGTCAGTCCAGACTCGATGGCCTTCTTCTGCACTGTAGAATTCTATGTTCCTTGAAAAGGTACGAAATCCACTGCATAACTGCAAATAGTTTTGTTTCCAAAACTCGATGTGAATTCCCACCTGACCCTTCATGTTATTGAGTCAAGGAAACTTTGTTAATTTTTAGAAATGTCCATGAATACTGCAGAGGCTTCTGCAACTCTTCCGATGTTGTTGTTTGTTAACTCAGATTTTTCATGAAGAGAATTGATCATTTGAAAGGAGAAATAATGCACGTTTTTATGAAAGGGAATGATATTAGGACTAATTGTATAACTGTTTGAAAATAAGCTAGCACAGACATGATGTGTCTCCTCATGAGCTGTTATTTCACGATTCTATTGTTAGATCAATGTCTCTACAACATTCCAAAATATCCAGTCCGAATTCTATCTCCGCAAATCAAGGTCACGAACTACAGCATGACGACACAGTTTGAAATACTGTGCAGTCCCTTTGAGATGCTGACCGTGAAGTGTTCCTGTAGTGTACTGATTATCATTCACCTCACACTCTGAAAGATCCCCAGCTGAAAGTGAGAGGGGGAAAGTTTAAACGAGATGTAAGGGGGAAGTTTTCCAAGAGTGGTAAATTTGTGGAACTTGCTGCCCCACAGCATGGTGGAGTCTGAATTGTTGAATGGTTTCAAGAAGGAGATAGATATATTTCTGACACAAAAAGGGATGGGAGATATGGGGAACAAGTGGGGGGATCGATTTGAGACCAGGGAGAGATCAGCCATGATCTGATTGAATCGTGGAGCAGGCTCCGAGGGCTGAAATTTACCTACTTCTGTTCCTATAAATACAAGTTAAGTTAGAGTTTATTAGTCACAAGTAGGCCAACATTAACAATGCAGTGAAGTTACTGTGAAAATCCCCTAGTTATTACTGTATCACAGCAGCTCGTTTGCACAACGTGACTGAACCATCACATCAATACTGGGAGTAAATGACTGGGCTGAGACCTGGCTTGGATAAAATCATGAGGATCACAGAATCTGAGAAATTTACTGCACAGGATGCCATTCAGCCCATCATGTCTGTACCAGGTGAAAATGAGCTGTCCAGTTTAGTCCCACTTTCCAGGTATAGGTTGATGGCCCTATAGGACACAGCATGTCAAGTCCATACCTGAATACCTCTTGCATATGAACATTTCTGTCTCCACCACTCTTTCAGAGAGTGAGTTTGATTCCCCACCACCCTCTGGGTGAAAACATCTCCACGTTTTTCTAATCCTTCTGCCAATTTCTTTACCTCTCTGCCCCTTAGTTCTTGACATCTCTGTTAAGGAACTAGGACCTTCTGAGCCACACTCTCTGGCTAACCAACCCCTAACTAGAATGGTGCTGAGTACTCTAGCTGTGATCTAGCTAGTGTTTTTAGTAGTTCCAGGATAGAATCATAGAAACCCTACAGTGCAGAAGGAGGCCATTCGGCCCATTGAGTCTGCACCGACCACAATCCCACCCAGGCCCTACCCCCACATATTTACCCGCTAATCCCTCTAACCTACGCATCTCAGGACTCTAAGGGGCAATTTTTAACCTGGCCAATCAACCTAACCCGCACATCTTTGGACTGTGGGAGGAAACCGGAGCACCCGGAGGAAACCCACGCAGACACGAGGAGAATGTGCAAACTCCACACAGACAGTGACCCGAGCCGGGAATCGAACCCGGGACCCTGGAGCTGTGAAGCAGCAGTGCTAACCACTGTGCTACCGTGCCGCCCTCTCACCTTCCATTGATTCAGTATAATGGAAACTGGGAGTTGCAACCTGTCAGCATTTGAAAGATATTCATAAATGATTGGAGGGTTTCTTACAGTTGGGATCTTTCTCTGTTCTGTCCACTCGATGAGTGAGATAAGACTTTCTCCTGTGAATATCCAGCTGGAGTTTGGGCCCTGATGTGTTTCCTTGTTCATCTTGTTGACTCTAAATATTGAATCTTGTGGTTTCAGACACCAGCTAATCAAACTCCCAACAAAAGATTGTCTTTTAATGATTGTATTAATAGCACTGCAATAATAGAGTATAGTTACCCCATCCAGAGAACAGGGAGAATGTTGTTTTCTGTGGATCATCTCCTGACAGGAGAGTCTGATGTGGGATCGACATGGACATCCACAGAACTGGCAGTTCATGATGTTGCTGTTAATGCTCAAGGGGATGGGGGGAGCTCTGCGGCTCCGCTCCACCTCTGGTCTTGCTCTGCCACCGCTCCACTTCTGATCTTCCTCTGGATACCTCGGATGTTGAGAGTTTGGTGATGATGGTCCTTGAAACTGAACAAAATTTCAGTGCTGCCTCCACATGTGCCGGTCGCCACAGTGTTTTCCCCAGGGAGATGGTCCGCTGTGCAGAAGTTTGTGAGGATATATTTTACGGGGTCCGTGTGTCATTTGTATTGACCACCTTGATGTTGTTTGCCCTGAGACAGTCTCCCATCGGGAAACTTGAACACATTGGACTTGGTCTCTTGAAATAAGTCAGGAATATGGATTGTTAATAAACTCCTGTCCTGCTTCTTGTGCTGTCCCCATAATAAGCGTAGTAAGAAGTCTAACAACACCAGGTTAAAGTCCAACCTGGCCACAGAAAACAACATTCTCCCTGTTCTCTGGATGGGGTAACTATACTCTGTCTGTATTATTGCAGTGCTATTAATACAATCAGTAACCTGATGTTGCTACATCTGCAGAGACAAAGTCTCAAACTGGAGGAACAGCTTTGCCACGTATTTTGAGAAAGGAGGTTCACTGACCCAGCAGCCTGTCTGCGATGCGTGGAGGAGTTGTGTCTTCCTGCTATAAAACTAGTTTCATATTAATGTGAACCTCAAAAGGAATGATCCAACCATTGACAACAGGGAGCTTTCTCCGTTCTGCTGAACATTATTTTTATATATCTCAGTAGGAGGGATGTACAGTTCAGGAATTTGAGTAACCAGGTATTCTGAACTTACCTACCAATCACTTGGGTCATCACATAGAAATTGAGATACATTCATCCAGGTTCATATTCTACACTGCTTTTATTTGCAGGTTAACATTCACAGACAACATACAGAACCACCGGTCAGAGCTGATCTCGGCTGGTGTAGTGAGCTTATTGATGGGTTATTAATCATAGAATCATAGAAACCCTACAGTACAGAAAGAGGCCATTCGGCCCATCGAGTCTGCACCGACCACAATCCCACCCAGGCCCTACTCCCATATCCCGACATATTTTACCCACTAATCCCTCTGACCTACGCATCTCAGGACACTAAGGGGCAATTTTAGCATGGCCAATCAACCTAACATCTTTGGACTGTGGGAGGAAACTGGAGCACCCGGAGGAAACCCACGCAGACACGAGGAGAATGTGCAAACTCCACACGGACAGATTAATGTTAATTTACATACAATGAAGATGAGAATCGGGTTAGTTTTTTCCTGCTCCAGGGTCTGATCCAATAAACAGTCTGCCCCGATTCAGTTACCTTGTGTCAAATACTCAGTTTTGGAAATGGACTATCGGAGTATTTTTAAAATAAATTAACAAAAAAATCATATTTATAGATTACAATTTGAAAGATTTAATATACACACAGTCTTCGGTATTTGTGCTATCTTATCTAAAAAAGCAAACTCAAAAGATATTCAACACGCACACAAAAGGTTATGTTACTATGTGACTACATCACTAAATGAAGGAGTTACTGAGAAAGGAAAAGGATCCCCTGGAAACCAAAAAATAGCCCTTAAAATCAAAGAGTAGCTTTCCAGAAAATCTCAACAAAAGCATTGAAAAGAAATACTTTGAACCCGACAGATGGATCTTTCAGATACTGAATTGTAGATTTTGAACCAAGAATCAATTTAGAATTGAAGCAAAAGTTCATAATTTTATTCCAAACAGGTTCCTGTTGGGAGTTCTTCAATTAAGGGGGAAGATCACTGGTGATGCTTTTAAAAAGTGACATTGCAGAATATTGAAGTGACATCTCCAGAATATTAAATTCCAGCCAGTTATGGGATTTGTTATCAGCAAAAATAAAATATTGTCAGACTATCAATGCTGAACAGCAGCAATAACAGCAGAATCCAACCCCTGCAGTCACTTATGAACTTGCTGATGTCTCAGGAGCCATTGTGACTGAGTGAATCCCTTCCCACACACAGAGCAGTTGAATGGCCTCTTAGTGTCAGTGCATTGGTGAGCCAGCAGGTTGAAAGACTTTGCAAATCCCTTCCCACACACGGAGCAAGTGAATGGCCTCTCCCCTGTGTGAACTCGCTGGTGAGCAGAGAGGTTGGATGGCCGATTGAATCCCTTCCCACACACGGAGCATGTGAATGGTCTTTCTGCAGTGTGAGTGCGTCGGTGAGCACTGAGGTTGGATGACTGCCTGAAATTCTTTCCACAGTCAGTGCAGCTGAATGGCTTCTCTTCAGTGTGAATTTTCTGGTGTCTCAGCAGGGTGGGTAAAGCTGTGAATCCCTTTCCACACACAAAGCAAGTAAACGGTCTCTCCCCAGTGTGAATTCGCTGGTGTGCAACGAGGGAGGATGCCTGTCTGAAACTCCGTCCACAGTCAGTGCAGCTGAATGGCTTCTCCTCAATGTGAACTCGCTGGTGTGACAGTAAGTGGGATGACCCAGTGAATCCCTTCCCACAGTTGGAGCAGGTGAACGGCATCTCCCCAGTATGAACTCGCTGGTGTGACAGCAGGTGGAATGACTGAGTGAATCCCTTCCCACACACGGAGCAGATGAATGGTCTCTCCCCGGTGTGAGTGCGTTGGTGCACAGTGAGTGCTGAAGAATGCCTGAACCTCTTCCCACAGGAGGTGCAGGTGAATGGCTTTTCCTCAGTGTGAATTCTCTGGTGAGACCAAAGGCCAGATGACTGAATGAATCCCTCCCCACAAACAGAACAGGTGAACGGTCTCTCACCAGTGTGACTGCGCCGATGGTTTTCCAGCAGGGAAGGGTAACTGAATCCATTCCCACAGTCCCCACATTTCCACGGTTTCTCCATGATACTGGTGTCCTTATGTTTCTCCAGGTTAAACGATCAGTTGAAGCCTCATCCACACACAGAACACGTGTACAGTTTCTCCTTGCTGTGAATGGTGTGATGTTTTTTAAGGCTGTGTAACTGGATAAAGCTCTTTCCACAGTCAACTCACTGAAACACTCTCACTCGGGTGTGCGTGTATCTTGGTGCTTTTTCAGTCGCACTGATGTTTGAAATCTTCTCCTCCAGACAGAAGACAAACATTTCTCCTTCCACGTTCAAAGTCTGAGGATATTTAAGTCCAAGTGAATCGAGACTCTGTCTGATTTTGATGTGATGTTTCTTCACCTCACCTGTAAAAGGAGTTTACAAAATTAATCACTGTCAGTCCAGGATAGAAATTTTGAACAGGCAATTCTAATTCTCTGGAAAATTTCTTCCTCTCTTGTTCCCCAAATCAATAAATTCCTGTCCCACAAACTCTCCCTCCTCCCTGGGCTGAAATCCAAACCCATCTCACCATTTCTTTTCTCCACTCCCAGTTTGCTCCCTCCCTCTCCTCTGTCTGGGTTCAGTTCTGATGTGGAGATGCCGGCGTTGGACTGGGGTGAACACAGTAAGAGTTTTAACAACACCAGGTTAAAGGCCAACAGGTTTATTTGGTAGCAAACACCTAATGGTAGCTAATGGTGTTTGCTACCAAATAAACCTGTTGGACTTTAACCTGGTGTTGTTAAAACTCTTACTGGGTTCAGTTCTCCAGCTCCTGTCTGCAGACAGACAATAAAACCAATGGGTCTTATTGGGGGTGTTGGGGCCTCCAGCGGGTGTTTGTGAATCCTCCCCGCCCACCTCCCAGGGTTTCCTTCCTTCCCAGAGATCAGAGTCCTCATTGATTTGAGGCCAAAGTGTAACCTCTTATTTATTGTCCCCCTCCCCCATCCTCTGATGTGAACCATCCTCCAGTGGCTGAGCCAGGATGGGGCCGTTAACCTGGGCCTGTTCCAGGGAGGGAGGGAGAAGCCCCGCAGCTGCAAACCAGGGAGCTGACAATGATTCTGAAGGGTTTGCGGATCCACAAAGTGTTTCCAAATCCTCCCAGCCACCGCCTAACGCTGACTCCGCTTCTCCGGGACAAACAAGCGCCAAGGACAGCAATGACACTGCGCATGCTCCACATCACAATGCCCGGGGACTGATTGACGGCAGCTCCGGACCAATAGAAAGAGGGGGCGGGGCTGGAGGACCGAGCCGGAGCGGCTGGTCCTCCAACCAATCGGAGTGAATGAGGGGCGGGACCTGAAGCATGCGCAGTGCGGGTGAACCAGATAAACCTGTTGGACTTTAACCTGGTGTTGTTTGACTTGTTGCTGTATTTACCCCAGTCCAACGTCGGCATCTCCACATCAGTGCGGGTAATGGCAGACGGCCGGTTTTAGTTTGGAAGCGAGATCAATACGAGGTACAGGGCGGCGTGCGGGGAATGATAAATGTGGCGGGTGGGTGGAGAGACTTTGTAAACATGTTGTTCAAACCCAAACCCCGGAAATGAACTTCCCGGTCCCCGCCTTTGTACCCAATGGAGCGGCAGCTTGTAGTGTTAGACCCGGGCTGACTGCCGCCATTGAGGCTGCATGTGGGAGGTCGGCAGGGATTGTGATCGGAGAGGGAAGCCCTGACGTCACAATGGAATGGGTGAGAGTGTGACGTCACAATGGAATGGGTGAGGGTGTGACGTCACAATGGAATGGGTGAGGGTGTGACGTCACAATGGAATGGGTGAGGGTGTGACGTCACAATGGAATGGGTGAGGGTGTGACGTCACAATGGAATGGGTGAGGGTGTGACGTCACAATGGAATGGGTGAGGGTGTGACGTCACAATGGAATGGGTGAGGGTGTGACGTCACAATGGAACGGGAGGGAGAGAGTGACGTCACAATGGAATGGGTAAGGGTTCCAGATGAGCTGAGACTGGGCTGGAGTCGGGCGATGGCACTGACATGTGGCCCGGTGGCACAGTGGTTAGTGCAGCTGCCTAACAGCGCCAGGGACCCGGGTTCAATTCCAGCCTCAGGTCGCTGTCTGTGCAGAGTTTCTACATTCTCTCCGTGTCTGTGTGGGTTTCCTCCAGGTGTTCAGGTTTCCTTCCACAGTCCAAAGATGTGCCGGTTAGACGGATTCATAGAAATCATAGAAACCCTACAGTACAGAAAGAGGCCATTCAGCCCATCGAGTCTGCACCGACCACAATCCCACCCAGTCCCTACCCCCATATCCCTACATATTCTACCCGCTAATCCCTCTAATCTACGCATCACAGGACACTAAGGGGCAATTTTAGCATGGCCAATCAACCGAATCTGCACATCTTTGGACTGTGGGAGGAAACCGGAGCACCCGGAGGAAACCCACGTAAACACGAGGAGAATGTGCAAACTCCACACAGACAGTGACCCAAGCGGGAATCGAACCCAGGTCCCTGGAGCTGTGAAGCAGCAGTGCTAACCACTGTGCTACCGCGCCGCCCCTGGCCATGATAATTGCCATGATAATTTGGCCATGATAAATTGCCACTTGGTATCAGGGAGATTAATAGGTAAATATGTGGATAGGGCCTGGATGGGATTGTTGTCAGTGCAGGCTCGATGGGCTGAATGTCCTCCTTCTACACTGTATTTTATTATTCATTGTTATTAATTAATTACTATCAATGCTTCTATGAATGAAGGTGGTCTTGATGATGATGTGGACATGTGGCTGGAAGCTCATCTTGGGATGAACTACTTCACCCTGGTTGTGAACAGCCTGGTTCAGCCTCAGACAGTTGCCAGGAGGAGAGATAAAGTTGTTGGCGAGGGAGTGGAGTTTGTAGTGGGGACTGAACACAATGGGTTCAGTCTTCCCAGTATTTATATGAAATAAATTTCTGTTCTTTCAGTACAAGTCAGAATAGTGTGCGAGGGAGAGGGGAAGTTGTGCATGTGCGGGGGAGAACCCACCCTCTGATCTTCATGCTGAGGTATTGACCAATGGGAAGAGTTGGAGGGCCGGAAAGACTCTGGTCTTCCAGCCAATCAGAGCGTGGGCTTTGTGTGAATGAAGATTGATCTTCAGACAGACTCAAACTTCCCCCTGTCGCCAACATTTATTTTTTTATTATAGAAACCCTACAGTGCAGAAGGAGGCCATTCGGCCCATCGAGTCTGCACCGACCACAATCCCACCCAGGCCCTACCCCCACATATTTACCCACTAATCCCTCTAATCTACGCATCAGGACTCTAAGGGGCAATTTTTAACCTGGCCAATCAACCTAACCCGCACATCTTTGGACTGTGGGAGGAAACCGGAGCACCCGGAGGAAACCCACGCAGACACGAGGAGAATGTGCAAACTCCACACAGACAGTGACCCGAGCCGGGAATCGAACCCGGGACCCTGGAGCTGTGAAGCAGCAGTGCTAACCACTGTGCTACCGTGCCGCTGTGAGTAAAACACTTTCTTTTCTCCCCCTTTCCATTTATTTTCTCATTCTGGGGGAAATTGGGGACTTGCAGCAACTGAAGGGAAAGGAAGTGAATCCAGGGAGGCTGCAGGCTCTGGAAAGGTTAGCCCAGGTTTCTCTCTCTCTCAAACCAGAAAATGATCCATTTCTGCCCACTGTTTGCTGTTAGCCAATCTTCTATCCACGCCAATATGTCATCCCCACAGCATGAATTTTTATTTGCTGCAATAACCTTTGATGTGGCACCTCATCAAATGTCTTCTGGAAATCTAAGTACAGCGCATCCACCGGTTTCCCTTTATCCAATTCCCGATGGGGAATTTTAGAAAATTGAACAACACATCAACTATCTCACTCTGTTAAGACCCGAGAATGAAGCCCAGCAGGACCCGAGGACTCATCAGCCCACAGCTCCAACAGTTTGCTGAGGACCACTTCCCTGGGAATTGTGCTTTTTCAGAGTTCATCCCACACTTCTGTTTTCTGATTTCCAGCTGTTTCTGAGTTTTAACTGTATCCTCTATTGTGAACACCGAGGCAAAATACTTGTTCAATTCATCTCCCAGCTCCTTATTTTTCATCATCAATTCCTGGACTCACTTTCTATTAGACAGTTAAGAAATGAGGTGGAGCAAGTGACTGAAGTGTCAGTCAGGGAGCACGATTGGGAGCACCAATAGTTTCAAAATAGTTCTGGAAAAAGATAGGACAGGTCCACAGGTCAAGGCCCTAAACTGGAGCAGGGCCACTTTTGTGGGCATTAGGCAGGATCTAGCAGATGTCGATTAGGTGAGTTTGTTTGAAGGGAAAGGAATGAATGGCAAATGGGAGGTTTTAAAAGTGTGATATCAAGAGTCCAGGGGCAGTATATTCCTGTTAAGATGAAGGGAAAGAATGGTAAATTTAGGGATCTCTGGCAGACAAGGGACATTGAGGCTCTGGTCAGGTAAAAGAAGGAAGCATACATTGGGTTTAGGCAATCGGGGACAAGTGAATCACTCTGACTATAAAAAGTGTAAGAAAATACTGAAGAGGGAAATCAGGAGGACAAAATGAGGGTCTGATATAGATCTGGCTGGTAAGATTAAAGAAAATTCCAAGAGGTTCTATAGCTATATTAAGAGAAAAAGGGTGGCTAGAGAGAGAATAGATCCCCTTAAAAATCAGTCTGGCCATCTGTGTGTGGAGCCACAGGAGATGGGTGAGATTTCTAATGAATACTTCTCCTCTGTGTTTACTGCGGAGAGCACCATGGGTGCGAAAGAAATAAGGGAAACAAGTGGTGATGTCTTGGGCACACGCATATTACTTGGGAGGAGGTATCTGCAGCCTTATAAAAGCAAATTACTGCAGATGCTGGAATCTGAAACCAAGAGAGAAAATGCTGGAAAATCTCAGCAGGTCTGGCAGCATCTGTAAGGAGAGAAAAGAGCTGATGTTTCTTGTCTAGATGACCCTTTGTCAAAGCTCAGAAACATCAGTTCTTTTCTCTCCATCCAGATGCTGCCAGACCTGCTGAGAATGGGGAGAGAGTGTGTGGTATGGAGATTTCCAGCTTTTGGGGAATGAGAGAGGAAAGAATGTTCCATAGAAATTGTCTGTTCTGAATTTCTATCCTGTACTGACACTGATGACTTTTGTAAACTCATTTTCCAGGATATTGAAAGAGGAATCACAGGCCGAAATCTCAAACGTCACGTCTAGACGTGACAGAGTCATATTCCTTGGGACCTCAATATCATCGGACTTTGAATCCAGAAGGAGAAATGATTGTCCAGTCTGTCGATTTGAAAAGATTTGAAATGTCAGTGTGAGTGAAAAAGCATCAACACTCTGCCACACTCGAGTGAGAGTGTTCCAATGCACTGACTAAAGAGCTTTAACCAGTTACACAGTCTGAACAAATATCACAACATTCACAGCGGGTAGAGACTGTAATCTTGTTCTGTGTGTGGACGAAGTTTCAACTAATTGTCCACCCAAGAGAGAGGCAAAGACACCTGCATCATGGAGAAACCATGGAAATGTGCGGACTGTGGGAAGGGATACAGAGCCCCATGTCTGCTGGAAGCTCATCGGCGCAGCCACACTGGGGAGAAGATGTTCATCTGCTCTCGGTGTGAGAAGGGATTTAATCAGTTCTCCAGCTTACGGATTCACCAACGAGTTCACACTGGGGAGAGACCATTCACCTGCGCTCAATGTGGGAAGGGATTCACTCAGTCATCCCACCTGCAGTCACACCAGCGAGTTCACACTGGAGAGAGGCCGTTCACCTGCTTTCAGTGTGGGAAGGGATTCACTCAGTTATCAAGCCTGCAGACACACCAGCGAGTTTACACTGGGGAGAGGCCGTTCACTTGCTCTCAGTGTGGGAAGGGATTCACTCAGCCATCCGAGCTGCAGGCACACCAGCGAGTTCACACTGGAGAGTGGCCATACACCTGCTCTCAGTGTGGGAAGGGATTCACTCGGTCATCTGACCTGTGGACACACCAGCGAGTTCACACTGGGGAGAGGCCATACACCTGCTCTCAGTGTGGGAAGGGTTTCAGCGTTTCATCCCGGCTGCTAAGACACCAGCAAGTTCACAAGTGATTCCAGGGGTTGGATTCTGCTGTTATTGTTTCTGCTCTCAGTTGCATCCAGGATTGCATTTTGTTCATTCTCACAGTTGGTCAATGGGAAGGGTCAGAGGGTTTCTTTGTGCTGGACTGACTGGTCTCAGCCTCCAGTGGGCTGATGCTCTTTGAGTCTTTTTGCGAATACCTGGTTTCAAATGTGACAAGGATCACAGAGTGACAGGGTGTGAGGAAGTTTAGAGATATTTAGAGGAAAACAGAGGTTGGCATTGCAAAGGTACATTTCTGAATGGAGGGCTGTGACAAGTGACATTCCTCAGCGATCAGTGCTGGGACTTTTGCTGTTTGTAACATATATATAAATGATTTGGAGGAAAATGTAACTGGTTTGATTGGTAAGTTTGTGGACGACACAAAGATTGGTGGAATTGTGGATAGCGATGGGGACCGGCAGAGGATACAGCAGGATATAGATCAGTTGGAGACTTGGTCGGAGAGATGGCAGATGGAGTTTAATTCAGACAAATGTGAGGTAATGCATTTTGGAAGGTCTAATACAGATGGGAAATATACAGTTATCGGCAGAACCCTTAAGAGTATTCATAGGCAGAGGGATCTGGGTGTACAGGTACACAGGTCCATTGAAAGTGGCAATGAAGATGGAGAAGATAATCAAGAAGGCATACGGCATGCTTGCCTTCATCGGCCGGGGCATTGAGTTTAAAAATTGGCAAGTCAGGTTGCAGCTTTATGGAACCTTAGTTAGGCCGCACTTGGAATCTCGTGTTCAATTCCGGTCACCACACTACCAGAAGGATGTGGAGGCTTTGGAGAGGGTACGGAAAATATTTATCAGGATGTTGCCTGGTGTGGAGGGCATTAGCTATGAGGAGAGGTTGGAGAAACTTGGTTTGTTCTCACTGGAGTGACGGAGGTTGAGGGGGGGTGACCTGATAGAAGTCTACAAGATTATGAGGGGCATGGACAGAGTGGATAATCAGAAGCTTTTTCCCAGGGTGGAAGAGTCAATTATGAGGGGCATAGGTTTAAGGTGTGAGGGGCATAGGTTTAAGGTGCGAGGGGCAAGGTTTAAAGGAGATGTACAAGGCAGGTTTTTTTACACAGAGGGTGGTGGGTGCCTGGAACTCGTTGCTGGGGAAGGTAGTGGAAGCAGATACGATAGTGACTTTTAAGATGTGTCTTGACAAATATATGAATAGCATAGGAATAGAGGGATATGGTCCCCGGAAAGGTAGGGGTTTTAGTTCAGACGGGCAGCATGGTTGCTATAGGCTTGGAGGGCCGAAGGGCTTGTTTCTGTGCTGTAATTCTCTTTGTTCTTCGTTCTGTTTGGAACATCCCAAATGCCCATCCAATTTCCTTTTTAATTGTTTATTGTCTCCACTTCCTCCACCCTCGTAGGCAGCGAGTTTCAGGTCATTACCATTCGCTGCATCAGAATATTCTTCCTCACATCTATCCCCCCACCCCCTCCCACCCCCACTCCTCCCCTTGCATCTCTGACCCAAAACAAGAAATCTGTGTCCCCCCTCGTCCTTGTCCCATCAGCTAATGGGAACAGCTTTTCTTTGTCCACTTTATCTAAACCTGTCAGAATCTTGTCCACCTCTATCAAATCTCCCCTCAACCTCCTTTGCTCCAAGGAAAACAACCCCAGCCTGACATCGACAATAAAGAACAAACTAACAGAATATGTTCCCCCTTTCCATTTCTTTTCTCATTCTGCTGGAAATTGGGGACTTGCAGCAACTGAAGGGAAAGGAAGTGAATCCAGTGCATATATTCCACACAGTTTTAGTCCAGTCATATGGACATTTATCTGTCTGGCAGCCTGCATTGAGATTTTCAGATGTGTGTGTCCAGGACAGGAAGCAGTGAGCATGGATCTGTCAATCAGCCTCAATCAGCACCTTCAGGAGAATTGGGAGGGTGAATATTAGATACAGCAGAGGGAGAATGGAGGGAGAGTGTGTGGGATGGAGATTTACAGCTTTTGGGCAATGAGAGGGGAAAGAATGTTCCATAGAAACTGGAATTGGCTGTTCTGAATTTCTAACCTGTGCTGACAGTGATGACTTTTGTAAATTCTTTTTGCAGCATATGAGAAGGTGAGGATTTACAGGCAGAAATCTCAAACTAAACGTCACTCTATTCATTGGGACCTGAATGCTATTGGCCTTTGAATCTAGAAGGAGAAATGTTTCTCTGTCCTGTCTGCTTCAGAAGGTTTTGAACATCAGTGTGACTGGACAGACACACACACACCTGACTGAGAGTGTTCCAGTGCACAGACTGAAGAAAGAGCTTTAACCAGTGACACAACTGAAAAAAGCATCTCAACATTCTCAGCAGGGAGAACATCATTGCTGTGTTCTGTGTCAGACCTAATTGATGGTCTAACCTGGAGAGTCACAAGGACACCCGCACCACGGAGAAACTGTGGAAATGTGGGGACTGTGGGAAAGGATTCAGTTTCCCATCTCACCTGGAAACTCATCGACGCAGTCACACTGGGGAGAGACCATTCACCTGCTTGGTGTGTGGGAAAGGATTTATGCAGTTATCCAATCTGTCAAAACACAAAGTCACTCACAGCAATGAGAGACCCTTTAAATGCTCTGAATGTGGAAGTAGTTTCAAAAGCTCTCGGGAATTGATGATCCACCAGCGGATTCACACTGGGGAGAGACCGTTCAGCTGCTCTCACTGCACAAAGACATTTAGAACGTTATCTCACCTGCGGGAGCACCAGCGGGTTCACACCAGGGAGAGACCGTTCACCTGCTCTGTGTGTGGGAAGGGATTCACTCATTCATCCAGCCTGCTGAGTCACAATCTCACTCACACCCAGGAGAGACCCTTTAAATGCTCTGAATGTGGAAGTAGTTTCAAACGTTCTGGGGATCTGATGATCCACCAGCGCACTCACACTGAGGAGAGACCATTCAGCTGCTCTCTGCACAAAGAGATTTAGATCATCATCCAACCTGCAGGAACACCAGCGAGTTCACACTGGGGAGAGACCGTTCACCTGCTGTGTGTGTGGGAAGGGATTCACTCAGTCATCCAGCCTGCGGAGACACCAGCGAGTTCACAAGTGATGACAGGGGTTGGATTCTGCTGTTATTGCTGCTGTTAATCACATCCAGGACTGAACCATGTTCATTCTGACAGTTGGTGAAGTGGGAGGGTCGGAGGGTTTCTTTCTGCTGGACTGGCCGGTCGCACAACTTTGCTTCCAGTGGGCTGATGCTCTTTGAGCCTGGGAGAGCACATTTCCACTGAAATGATCCACGAAAGCTGATGAAGGACATTTATTTTATCCTGGACAGTAAATAGTGTTTTTCCCCCCACTACAGGTAGATCTGAAATAAATACAGAAAGAACTGGAAAAACGCAGCAGCTCTGGCAGCATCTGTGGAGAGAGAAACAGAGTTAACATTTCACACTACTGGATGGGAGTCAATCTAGTAAACCTCCTCTGAACTGCTTCCATGGTATTTATAAAATGGGGCAGCACGGCAGCAAAGTGGTTAGCACTGCTGCCTCACAACGCCAGGGACCCAGGTTCAATTCCTGGGTCCCTGGTCCGATTCACTATCTGTGTGGAGTTTGGAAATTCTCCCCGTGTCTGCGTGGGTTTCCTGCGGGTGCTCCAGTTTCCTCCCACAGTCCAAAGATGTGCGGGTTAGGTTGATTGGCCGTGCTAAATTGACCCTTGCGTGAGGGGGATTAGCAGGGTAAATGCGTGGGATTATGGGAATAGGGCCTGGGTGGGATGCTGTTTGGTACAGACTCAATGGGCAGAACGGCCTCTGTCTGTACTGCAGGGATCCTACGATCCTTTGTTTAATTGGAGACAAAACTGCACCCAGTGTTCAAGATGCAGTTTCAGCAACGCCCTGTCTCACTGAAGCAGAACATCTTTATTTCTCTGTTCAATTTCTCTCAGAATAAAGGATAGCATTCCATTTGTGAGAACTTTGATTTATTTGAACTAAGATTTATGGGGTTCTCCTGTTTACAATAACTCCATAACTGTAAATCACACCAGGTTCCAGTGACTTAACCATGTGGCTCGAAAGAATACTTTAAACGGTGATTCAGTAAGTTTATTAACCATTAAAAATGTAACAAGTCAGAAATATAAAAAAGCAAAGTATCAATTAACAGTAAAAGGAGAAAGTTTAGCTTTAACAATTGAACATATGAACTTATGAAAGGTTATGGGGAGAAGCAGGAACATGGGGATGAGGAGCATATCAGCCATGATAGAATGATGGAGCAGACTCGAAGGGCCGAATGGTCTAATTCTGCTCCTATATCTTATGAACAGACTTTCTCCATCCTTCTCAGACCAGGACATGAAGTGATGGCTCCAAAAACATGGATAACTTGTAAAATCAACAGCTCCCAACACCTCGGTAGGGCACAGTGGTTTGCGCTGCTGCCTCACAGCACCAGGGCCTGGGTTCGACTCCCGGCTTGGGTCATAGTCTGCATGTTCTCCCCATGTCAGCATGGGTTTCCTCCGGGTCCTCCGGTTTCCTCCCACAGTCCAAAAGACGTGCTGGTTAGGTGCACTGGTCGTGCTAAATTCTCCCTCAGTGTATCCGAACAGGCGCCCGAGTGTGGCGACTCGGGGATTTTCAGAGTAACTTCATTGCAGTGTTAATGTAAGCCGACTTGTGACACTAATAAATGAAGTTCCTGGGAAAATCCCCGAGTCACCGCACTCTGGCATCTGTTCGGGTACACTGAGGGAGAATTTAGCATGGTCAATGCACCTAACCAGCACATCTTTCGGACTGTGGGAGGAAACCAGAGCACCCGGAAGAAAACCAGGCAGACACGGGAACAACGTGCAAAGTCCACAGAGTCGCCCAAGCCGGGAATCAAACCCAGGTCCCTGGCGCTGTGAGGCAGCAGTGCTAACCAGTGTGCCACCAGGCCATCCTAACAAGTCTTTTTTTCTATTCTGTTGGCATCAGAAGGCAATATCTTATAATTCCCACAGCATTTTAACCATTCTTATTATGTTTATAATTCTAAAAGTTAAGAACTTTTGTGTTCAAATTTACATTTCCATCCTAACATCTGTATTAATGAAGCATTTATTCTTTAATTGTCTCTCAATTCAGGCTGTTCATTTAACTAATCTCCTGCTTTACAATTGTGGGAACTTCAGTCCACAAATAAGGTAGTCAAATGCATTGTTAAAAGCAGGATGTTCTTTATATAAATAAATAACAAAGTTTAAAGCTCATTGGCAAACAAAAGGAAACAGGAGCATTGGAACCAGCCTGGACTTGCAGACTGAAACCCCGCCCAAAGCCCGCACGTGCTCAGAGGGGAGAAAGGTTGAGAAGAACACTCTGTAACACTTCTCCTCCCCTTAAATTTCAATCCCCCATCAGGACAGAAATACAACAAAGTAATGTCTTTAACAATACGGAAGTCTGTCAGGAGCTTTGTGGTTGCATTGCGACCTGTACAATACCACTGGTAAATCTTGTAATGGTGTTTCTGGAATGGGAGGTGAAGAGGGAGTTTGAGAATCTGTACATGAACATTCCTCTTCCACTCCCACAGCAGAGTCAACTGGCAAAGCTGGAACCATTTCCTGGTGAACATCCACAGCAGCATGACCCTCTGCCATGTTCTCAGTAATGGTTGCTGACTCTGAAACTGTTCTGACTCGGGGTCACACCGCAAGCGAATATGGTCTTGGTGTCTGCGAACAACTCTTCCGTTTTACAGTCTCACCACCCAAGATACTGGACCACTTTGGTTTAAAATTATTCCCGGTAACCACCTTTGGTTACTCCCAAAGTTTCTGATGTAAACCTGATCACCCGGTTTGAACTGCCTCTCTTTGGCGTGGCAGTCGTGTCCCTCCTTCTGCTTCTCTTGTCTCCTGCTCACTTTTGTTCTGAAATCTGGATGAAGCAGATCCAGATGAGACTTCAACCTTCGACCAAAAAATTCCACAGGAGAGTCCGGTTGTGGATTGTGGTGTGATGCGAAACTGGAACAAAAATCTTGAGAGCTTGTTCCTAAAGTATCGCCTGCCATTCTTTTCAATCCCTCCTTCAAACTTTGAACAGCTCTTTCTGCGAGACCATTTGTACAGTAAGAAGTTTAACAACACCAGGTTAAAGTCCAACAGGTTCATTTGTTAGCAAATGCCACGAGCTAACAAATGCATTTGCTAACAAATAAGCCTATTGGACTTTAACCTGTTGTTGTTAAACTTCTTACTGTGTTTACCCCAGTCCAACGCCAGCATCTCCACATCATGAAGACCATTTGTAGCCAGATGAAATGGTGCAGTACGCACATGGCGTAGACCATTCCTTTACAGGAATTCCTGAAACACCTCACTTGTAAACAGAGTGTCGTTATCTGAAACAAGCCAATCTGGTAACCCAGGGCAAGTGAAAATTTGACAGAGCTTCTCTGTTGTCACAGGAGCTGGAATATTACTCATGATCTGTGCTTCCAACCATTTTGAATGCACATTTACAATGACCAAACACATGTGATTCATGAAAGGCCCCCCAAAGGCCACATTTAGTCTGGACCACGGCCTATCAGGCCACTCCCAAGGATGAAGTGGTAATGTACCCAGTGTGTTGTGCCTGATTCAATCGACAAACAGTTTATTGAGCTAGGCCAGCGGGGAGAAGCCACAGGGGCTGACCATGTGCAACTCCATCCAACACAGAATATCATCAATTCTTATCCAGTTACTCAGCTCATCCTGGCTGGACACAATCCAATCAGAATGGTGATAGATTACATACATTATAGGTTCAATAAAATTAGTATCTGGGCATCATGGGGCTTTGTGATGGACAGGTGCCCTCATCATGATGCTTTCCAAACCCCCCCTTCGGGGGGGGTCTTTCTTGGGTTTTCTTTGTACACAGACTCCCTTAGTTAGAAATGGGGTGGATTAAAAGTTCTCAAATGGACGTCAGCACCCTTCCTTTGTTTTAATCGAATGACCACATGGTCTGGGAATCATTTCTATTTAATGCTCTCTCTTTTTAAACTCTTTCCTTCAGTATCCAATTCCAGAATTTTCCTTTTCTTTGTGTTACTTGCGTTAGGAATAAATCTTTGGACCTGACAGGAAGTTTAACCCAAGATCAATCCAACACAGGATTGGTCAGAATCATTTCACATGTGTCAAATTTTAAATAACCATTACAAATTAAAACTCTCATTCTCACATGGGTGAATTGTATCCGGATTAAAATTCCCACATGTTTCGTAAAATATCCTGGAATCCTGTCTCTGGCCAGTAAAAATGGCTCCAGGTTCATAACTTCTGAACAAAAAAAGGTTTTATTAATCACACTTCCTTTTTTAAAAATCTGTTTGATTTAAATCACAGACAGAAAACCTCAAAGCTTGAAGCATTCATCCCACAAATATCATCCACACACAAACAGAGAAACTTAGCATGTGCTTTACAACAACAATAACCAAAATTAATTACTGAAGTGTTCTTGTGATTCTGTTTTTAAACTTCCAAAAATGCCTTTAATTAAAGACTCAAGGTGAGGTTAATTCCCCAGAAAGATAAACCTTAACAAATGTAGCCCAAAACAATGATAAAACATATCTACAAACATCCACAGAAAACAAACAAAACACACAGATTCTCACAGCTCGTAAATTTCAAACAATGAATCTTCAGCATTCTCTCTCGCAGCTGTAGCTTCTTAAAGCGACAGAGCACTACAAGCTCACAACTCCTTGATTAAAATAAGATACAAGATCCTTCATTATAACTGAACCTTTTTAAAGCCAACCGACAAGGACTGATTTTAGAGGCAACATCTTTGTTGATTTAAAATCCCAAACACGTTATAGCCAAACACCGGCAAAATCTTTGTTCTTTATCTGGGGATAAAATTCTCAGTTATTCCAAATTCCTCCAGGCGATGCTTAATATTTCCGCATTTAACTTATTCCCAGAAATCCTCAATTATAAACTAAAATAGACACGTGTTTCCGGGCAGTCACAGGAATGTGGTCAAGATAGTCCAGTCCCACAATGCCTCACATTCAATCTGCAGTCCTTCAATTATAACAGAATATGTGGCTGTATGTAGCTGCCTCGGCCACGATCAGCGCCAACACTGCCTTCCTGAACTGCTACAATGCCTGAGGTGTAAGTACACCCACAGTGCTGTTAGGGAGGGATTTCCAGCTACACATTCCAGACTTTCACTAGACTGCAGGTGGATATCAGATTGATATATTCCATTCAACCACACCCAAGGTGAGTTATTCCAATTCCGTTATTGTCCAGGACAATATATTCACAATATCTTTAAAACAGAAATTAAACATTCCCATTTGATTTCAGGTATTAACATATTCTGTTGGTTTGTTCTTTATTGTCAATGTCAGACTGGGGTTGTTTTCCTTGGAGCAAAGGAGGTTGAGGGGAGATTTGATAGAGGTGGACAAGATTCTGACAGGTTTAGATAAGGTGGACAAAGAAAAGCTGTTCCCAATAGCTGATGGGACAAGACGAGGGGGACACAGATTTCTTGTTTTGGGTCAGAGATGCAAGAGGGGGAGTGGGGAGGGGGAGTGTGGGGGGGGGGGGGGGGGGGGGAGATGTGAGGAAGAATATTCTGATGCAGCGAATGGTAATGACCTGGAACTTGTTGCCTACGAGGGTGGAGGAAGTGGAGACAATAAACAATTAAAAAGGAAATTGGATGGGCATTTGGGATGTTCCAAACAGAACGAAGAACAAAGAAAATTACAGCACAGAAACAAGCCCTTTGGCCCTCCAAGCCTATAGCAACCATTCTGCCCGTCTGAACTAAAACCCCCTACCTTTCTGGGGACCATATCCCTCTATTCCTATGCTATTCATATATTTGTCAAGACACATCTTAAAGTCACTATCGTATCTGCTTCCACTACCTTCCCCGGCAACGAGTTCCAGGCACCCACCACCCTCTGTGTAAAAAACCTGCCTTGTACATCTCCTTTAAACCTTGCCCCTCGCACCTTAAACCTGTGTCCCCTAGTAACTGACTCTTCCACCCTGGGAAAAAGCTTCTGAATATCCACTCTGTCTTGTAGACTTCTATCAGGTCTCCCCTCAACCTCCGTCATTCCAGTGAGAACAAACCATGTTCCTCCAACCTCTCCTCATAGCTAATGCCCTCCACACCAGGCAACATCCTGATAAATATTTTCCGTACCCTCTCCAAAGCCTCCACATCCTTCTGGTAGTGTGGTGACCAGAACTGAACACTAGATTCCAAGTGCGGTCAAACTAAGTTTCTATAAAGCTGCAACATGACTTACCAATTTTTAAACTCAATGCCCCCACCCGATAAAGGCAAGCATGCCGTATGCCTTCTTGACTATCTTCTCCACCTGCGTTGCCACTTTCAATGACCTGTGTACCTGGACACCCAGATCCCTCTGCCTATGAATACTCTTAAGGGTTCTGCCATTTGCTGTATATTTCCCACCTGTATTTGACCTTCCAAAATTCATTACCTCACATTTGTCCGGATTAAACTTCATCTGCCATCTCTCCGCCCAAGTCTCCAACTGATCTATATCCTGCTGTATCCTCTGCCGGTCCCCATCGCTATCCGCAATTCTACCAACCTTTGTGTCATCCACAAACTTACCAATCAAACCAGTTACATTTTCCTCCAAATCATTTATATATATTACAAACAGCAAAGGTCGCAGCACTGATCCCTGAGGAATGTCACTTGTCACAGCCCTCCATTCAGAAATGTACCTTTGCACTGCCAACCTCTGTTTTCTTCTGACTAAATATCTCTGAACTTCCTAACACCCTGTCACTCTGTGATCCTTGTGACATTTGAAACCAGGTATTCACAAAAAGACTGAAAGAGCATCAGCCCACTGGAGGCTGAGACCGGCCAGTCCAGCACAAAGAAACCCTCTGACCCTCCCCATTGACCAACTGTGAGAAGGAACAAAATGCAGTCCTGGATGTAATTGAGAGCAGAAACAATAACAGCAGAATCCAACTCCTGTCATCACTCATGAACTTGCTGATGTCTCAGCAGCCGGGATGAAACTCTGAATCCCTTCCCACACTGAGAGCCGGTGAACGGCCTCTCTGCAGTGTGAACTCGCTGGTGTGCCCGCAGGCTGGATGACTGAGTGAATCCCTTCCCACACTGAGAGCAGGTGAATGGTCTCTCCCCAGTGTGAACTCGCTGGTGTGCCTGCAGGTGGAATAACCGAGTGAATCCCTTCCCACACTGAGAGCAAGTGAATGGCCTCTCCCCAGTGTGAACTTGCTGGTGTCTCTGCAGGTTGGATGACTGAGTGAATCCCTTCCCACACTGAGAGCAGGTGAAGGGCCTCTCCCCAGTGTGAACTCGCTGGTGTGCCCACAGCTCGGATGACTGGGTGAATCCCTTTCCACACTGAGAGCAGGTGAATGGCCTCTCCCCAGTGTGAAGTCGCTGGTGAGCCCGCAAATTGGATAACTGAGTGAATCCCTTCCCACACTGAGAGCAGGTGAAGGGCCTTTCCCCAGTGTGAACTCGCTGGTGTCTCTGCAGGGTGGATAAACAAGTGAATCCCTCCCCACACTGAGAGCAGGTGAACGGCCTCTCCCCAGTGTGAACTCGCTCGTGTGTCCGCAGGTTGGATGAACAAGTGAATCCCTCCCCACACTGAGAGCAGGTGAATGGCCTCACCCCAGTGTGAACTCGCTCGTGTGTCCGCAGGGTAGATAACTGAATGAATCCCTTCCCACGCTGAGAGCAAGTGAATGGCCTCACCCCAGTGTGAACTCGCTGGTGTGTCTGCAGGTGGGATGACTGCGTGAATCCCTTCCGACATTCAGAGCAGGTGAATGGCCTCTCCCCAGTGTGAACTCGCTGGTGTGTCCGCAGGCTGGATAACTGAATGAATCCCTTCTCACACTGAGAGCAGGTGAATGGTCTCTCCCCAGTGTGGCTGCGCCGATGAGCTGCCAGCAGAGATGGGGCTCTGTATCTCTCCCCACAGTCCACACATTTCCACGGTTTCTCCATGGTGCGGGTGTCCTTACCTCTCTCTTGGGTGGACAATTAGTTGAAACTTCGTCCACACACAGAACAAGATTACAGTCTCCACCCGCTGTGAATGGTGTGATATTTATTCAGGCTGTGTAACTGGTTAAAGATCTTTCGTCAGTGCATTGGAACACACTCACTCGAGTGTAGCAGTGTGTTGATGCTTTTTCACTCACACTGACATTTCAAATCTTTTCAAATCGACAGACTGGACAATCATTTCTCCTTCTGGATTCAAAGTCCGATGATATTGAGGTCCCAAGGAATAAGACTCTGTCAGATCGAGACGTGACGTTTGAGATTTCAGCCTGTGATTCCTCTTTCAATATCCTGTAAAATGAGTTTCCAAAAGTCATCAGTGTCAGTACAGGATAGAAATTCAGAACAGACAATTTCTATGGAACATTCTTTCCTCTCTCATTCCCCAAAAGCTGTAAATCTCCATCCCACACACTCTCTCCCCATTCTCAGCAGGTCTGGCAGCATCTGTATGGAGAGAAAAGAACTGATGTTTCAGAGCTTTGACAAAGGGTCATCTAGACAAGAAACATCAGCTCTTTTCTCTCCTTACAGATGCTGCCAGACCTGCTGAGATTTTCCAGCATTTTCTCTCTTGGTTTCAGATTCCAGCATCCGCAGTAATTTGCTTTTATAAGGCTGCAGATACCTCCTCCCAAGTAACATGCGTGTGCCCAAGACATCACCACTTGTTTCCCTTATTTCTTTAGCACCCATGGTGCTCTCCGCAGTAAACACAGAGGAGAAGTATTCATTAAAAATCTCACCCATCTCCTGTGGCTCCACACACAGATGGCCATACTGATTTTTAAGGGGATCTATTCTCTCTCTAGCCACCCTTTTACTCTTAATATAGCGATAGAACCTCTTGGAATTTTCTTTAATCTTACCTGCCAGATCCATATCAGACCCACTTTTTGTCCTCCTGATTTCCCTCTTCAGTATTTTCTTACACTTTTTATAGTCAGAGTGATTCACTTGTCCCCGATTGCCTAAACCCAATGTATGCTTCCTTCTTTTACCTGACCAGAGCCTCAATGTCCCTTGTCTGCCAGAGATCCCTAAATTTACCATTCTTTCCCTGCATCTTAACAGGAATATACTGCCCCTGGACTCTTGATATCACACTTTTAAAACCTCCCATTTGCCAGTCATTCCTTTCCTTTCATTGATCTCGCTTCCAAACTAAAACCGGCCGTCTGCCATTACCCGCACTGATGTGGAGATGCCGGCGTTGGACTGGGGTAAACACAGTAAGAAGTCAAACAACACCAGGTTAAAGTCCAACAGGTTTATCTGGTTCACCCGCACTGCGCATGCTTCAGGTCCCGCCCCTCATTCACTCCGATTGGTTGGAGGACCAGCCACTCCCGCTCGGTCCTCCAGCCCCGCCCCCTCTTCCTATTGGTCCGGAGCTGCCGTCAATCAGTTCCCGGGCATTGTGATGTGGAGCATGCGCAGTGTCATTGCTGTCCTTGGCGCTTGTTTGTCCCGGAGAAGCGGAGTCAGCGTTAGGCGGTGGCTGGGAGGATTTGGAAACACTTTGTGGATCCGCAAACCCTTCAGAATCATTGTCAGCTCCCTGGTTTGCAGCTGCGGGGCTTCTCCCTCCCTCCCTCCCTCCCGGGAACAGGCCCAGGTTAACGGCCCCATCCTGGCTCAGCCACTGGAGGATGGTTCACATCAGAGGATGGGGGAGAGGGACAATAAATAAGAGGTTACACTTTGGCCTCAAATCAATGAGGACTCTGATCTCTGGGAAGGAAGGAAACCCTGGGAGGTGGGCGGGGAGGATTCACAAACACCCGCTGGAGGCCCCAACACCCCCAATAAGACCCATTGGTTTTATTGTCAGTCTGCAGACAGCAGCTGGAGAACTGAACCCAGTAAGAGTTTTAACAACACCAGGTTAAAGTCCAACAGGTTTATTTGGTAGCAAACACCATTAGCTACCATTAGGTGTTTGCTACCAAATAAACCTGTTGGACTTTAACCTGGTGTTAAAACTCTTACTGTGTTCACCCCAGTCCAACGCCGGCATCTCCACATCAGAACTGAACCCAGACAGAGGAGAGGGAGGGAGCAAACTGGGAGTGGAGGAAAGAAATGGTGAGATGGGTTTGGATTTCAAACCAGGGAGGAGGGAGAGTGTGTGGGACAGGAATTTATTGATTTGGGGAACAAGAGAGGAAGAAATGTTCCAGAGAATTAGAATTGCCTGTTCAAAATTTCTATCCTGGACTGACAGTGATTAATTTTGTAAACTCCTTTTACAGGTGAGGTGAAGAAACATCACATCAAAATCAGACAGAGTCTCGATTCACTTGGACTTAAATATCCTCAGACTTTGAACGTGGAAGGAGAAATGTTTGTCTTCTGTCTGGAGGAGAAGATTTCAAACATCAGTGTGACTGAAAAAGCACCAAGATACGCGCACACCCGAGTGAGAGTGTTTCAGTGAGTTGACTGTGGAAAGAGCTTTATCCAGTTACACAGCCTTAAAAAACATCACACCATTCACAGCAAGGAAAAACTGTACACGTGTTCTGTGTGTGGATGAGGCTTCAACTGATCGTTTAACCTGGAGAAACATAAGGACACCAGTATCATGGAGAAACCGTGGAAATGTGGGGACTGTGGGAAAGGATTCAGTTACCCTTCCCTGCTGGAAATCCATCGGCGCAGTCACACTGGTGAGAGACCGTTCACCTGTTCTGTCTGTGGGGAGGGATTCATTCAGTCATCTGGCCTTTGGTCTCACCAGAGAATTCACACTGAGGAAAAGCCATTCACCTGCACCTCCTGTGGGAAGAGGTTCAGGCATTCTTCAGCACTCACTGTGCACCAACGCACTCACACCGGGGAGAGACCATTCATCTGCTCCGTGTGTGGGAAGGGATTCACTCAGTCATTCCACCTGCTGTCACACCAGCGAGTTCATTCTGGGGAGAGGCCGTTCACCTGCTCCGACTGTGGGAAGGGATTCACTGGGTCATCCCACTTACTGACACACCAGCGAGTTCACATTGAGGAGAAGCCATTCAGCTGCACTGACTGTGGACGGAGTTTCAGACAGGCATCCTCCCTCGTTGCACACCAGCGAATTCACACTGGGGAGAGACCGTTTACTTGCTTTGTGTGTGGCAAGGGATTCACAGTTTTACCCACCCTGCTGAGACACCAGAAAATTCACACTGAAGAGAAGCCATTCAGCTGCACTGACTGTGGAAAGAATTTCAGGCAGTCATCCAACCTCAGTGCTCACCGACGCACTCACACTGCAGAAAGACCATTCACATGCTCCGTGTGTGGGAAGGGATTCAATCGGCCATCCAACCTCTCTGCTCACCAGCGAGTTCACACAGGGGAGAGGCCATTCACTTGCTCCGTGTGTGGGAAGGGATTCGCAAAGTCTTTCAACCTGCTGGCTCACCAACGCACTCACACTAAGAGGCCATTCAACTGCTCTGTGTGTGGGAAGGGATTCACTCAGTCACAATGGCTCCTGAGACATCAACAAGTTCACCAGTGACTGCAGGGGTTGGATTTTGCTGTTTTTGCTGCTGTTCAGTATTGACAGTCTGACAATATTTTATTTCTGTTGATGTTAACAAATCCTATAACTAGCTGGAATTTAATATTCTGGAAGTGTCACTGATTTTCAGGGCTGCAATGTCACTTTTTAAAAGCACCACCAGTGATCTTCCCCCTTAATTGAAGAACTCTCAACAGGAACCTGTTTAGAATAAAATTAAGAACTTTTGCTTCAATTCTAATTTGATCTTTGGGCAAAATCTACAATTCATTCTCTGAAAGATCCATCTGCAGGGCACAAAGTATTTATTTTCAATGCTTGTATTGAGATTTTCTGGAAAGCTACTCTTTGATTTTTAAGGGCTATTTTTTGGTTTCCAGGGCATCGTTTTCCATTCTCAGTAACTCCTTTATTAGTGATGTAGTCACGTAGTAACATTACCTTTTGTGTTTCTGTTAGTTTACTTCTTTGAATAAGATAGCACAAATACTGAAGACTGTGTATATATTAAATCTTTTAAATTGGAATCTATGAATGATATGTTTTGTTAACTTATTTTAAAAATACTCCCATACTCTCTTTCCAAAATGAGAATTCTAACTATTTGACACAAGGTAACTGAATCAGATGTTTACTGGTTCAGACGGTGGAGCAGGAAAAATCTCTCCCGATTCTGATCTTCATTGTGTGTGGATTTACATTGATAACCCATCAATAACCTCACTCCACCAGCTGAGATCAGCTCTGACCGGGGATTCTGTATGTTTTCTGTGAACGTTCAACTGCAAATAAAAGCAGTTTAGAATATGGACCTGGATGAATGGATCTCAATTTCTAATGTGACGACCCAAGTGATTGGTAAGTATGTTCACAATATCTGGTTACTCAAATTCCTGAGCTGTAAACCCCACCTCCTGAGATATATAAAAATAATCGAGACTTGTTCAGCAGAATGGGGAAAGGTCTGCCGATGGTTGGCTCATTCCTTTTGAGGCTCACACTGCTATGAAACTAGTTCTGTAGCAGGAAGACACAACTCCTCCACACATCACTGATAGGCTGCTGAGTCTTTTCTCAAAATAGGTGGCAAAGCTGTTCCTCCAGTTTGAGACTCTGTCTCTGCAGATGTAGCAACATCGGGAGAGACAGAATCTGTGGTTGGAGGAGATGGTCCTCACAGTTTCTGCCTCTCCCATGTACAGGATGATTTATTTCTTCCAGTAGTTCCTCACAAGACTTAATTTCTGCAGGCCTTTTGGCAAGTCATGTTGCAGCTTTATAGAACCTCAGTTAGGCCGCACTTGGAATATAGTGTTCAATTCTGGTCGCCACACTACCAGAAGGATGTGGAGGCTTTGGAGAGTGGAGAGGGTACAGAAAAGATCTACCAGAATGTTGCCTGGCATGGAGGACATTAGCTATGAGGAGAGGTTGGAGAAACTTGGTTTGTTCTCACTGGAACGACGCAGGTTGAGGGCGATCTGACAAAGTCTACAAGATTGTGAGGGGCTTGGGCAAAGTGGATAGAAGCTTTTTCCCAGGGTAGAAGAGTCAATTACTCGGGGGCACAGGTTTAAGGTGCGAGGGGCAAGGTTTAAAGGAGATGTACGAGGCAGGTTTTTTACCCAGAGGGTGGTGGGTGCCTCGAACTCGCTGCCGGGGGAGGTAGTGGAAGTAGATACGATAGTGAGTTTTAAGAGGCGTCTTGACAAATACATGAATAGGATGGGAATGGAGGGATATGGTCCCCAGAAGGGGAGGGGATTTCAGTTCAGTCGGGCAGCGTGGTTGGTGCAGGCTTGGAGGGTCGAAGGAATGTTCCTGTGCTGTAATTTTCTTTGTTTTCTTTTGAGAGTGAATTCACCATCCACAGCCATTTATTTTGAACCCTGGTTTGAAATATTCTCACTCTGGGTTTAAGGCTTCACGGCGTAATACACAGATTTAGATCTTACCACCAAACACCAATTTATATCCTCATCCGAGTCCCAGATTTAAATGTGGTTGTCCAAACTAGAAAACATATATAATTTGACTCTTTTTAAACCTGATTCACCACACCCTGCCACACTAATTACAAGAGATTGTGTTTGGGACCAGTTGTTCCACTAAAGTCTGTGTTGTTCTCAATGATGACAGTTTTAACCTCTCCGTAACCTGTCCTAACACTTCTGCCCTCCAGGGGGCTCTGTTTTTCTGATGGTGACATTCCCTGTTTACCCAGTCAGCCCTTGAATTGTTTGTGAATCCAGTCACATGTCGGTTAGACTGGATCAGGGCGGCAGATTTCCTTCCTTGAAGGGAATTAGAGAACCAGATGTGTTTTTACAACAATTAATTCATGCTCATCAATATTTTTGTTGAAACGTGGTGGGATTCAAACCCAGGTCCCAAAATCATTATAATAAATAGAGAAAATGCTGGATAAACTCAGCAAGTCTGTTTTATTCAGAATTCCAGCATCTGCTGGATTTTCCTTTATCTCCAAATCATTCCCCTGGAATACTCCTGCTCTGGCTCTAATTCCAGTCAGCTCAGACAACAAAAACAGGTTTCACAAAATCACAAACATTTAAAAAAGGAGGTAGTCAAAAGGCAGGTAACTAGAGGCCGGTTAGCTTAACTTCTGTAGGAGGGAAAATGCTTGGATCTATCATCAGGGAAGAAATAGCGAGACATCTGGATATAAGTTGTCCCATGGGTAAGATGCAGCATGGGTTCATGAAGGGCAGGTCATGTTTGACTAATTTGGTGGAATTATTTGAGAACATTACATGTGCAGTGGACAATGGGGAACCTGTGGATGTGGTGTATCTGGATTTCCAGAAGGCATTTGACAAGGTGCCGCACCAAAGACTGCTACATAAGATAAAGGTGCACAGTGTTACAGGTAATGTATTGGCATGGATAGAGGATTGGTTAACTAACAGAAAGCAAAGAGTGGGGGTAAATGGGTGTTTTTCTGGTTGGCGATCAGTGACTAGTGGTGTGCCTCAGGGATCAGTGTTGGGACCGCAATTGTTTACGATTTACATAGATGATTTGGAGTTGGGGACCAAGTGTAGTGTGTCAAAATTCGCAGATGACACTAAGAGCAAAGTGTGCAGAGGATGCTGAAAGTCTGCAAAGGGATATAGATAATCTAAGTGAGTGGGCGAGGGTCTGACAGATGGAGTACAATGTTGGTAAATGTGAGGTCATCCATTTTGGTAGGAATAACAGCAAAATGGACTATTATTTAAATGGGAAAAAATTGCAGCATGCTGCTGTGCAGAGGCCAAGCTGATTGGAGGAGGGAAAGCACTTCCTCCTCTATGACTTGATCTCATTTGCATCTTAGCCAAAAGGCCGAGATACTGCTTTTAAAAATTGCTTCATATGAAACATATGAAGCTTCAATGTAACCTAATGACCTCAAACAAACCTCTGCAAGACGTGCCGGATCATTGACACGGATGCCATCATCTCACGTGAGAACACCATCTACCAGGTACACGGTACCTACTCTTGCAACTCGGCCAACATTGTCTACCTGATACGCTGCAAGAAAGGATGTCCCGAGGCATGGTACATTGGGGAAACAATGCAGACACTACGACAACGGATGAATGAACACCGCTCGACAATCACCAGGCAAGACTGTTCTCTTCCTGTGGGGGAGCACTTCAGCAGTCACGGGCATTCAGCCTTGGATCTTCAGGTAAGCGTTCTCCAAGGCGGCCTTCACGTCACACGACAGCGCAGAGTCGCTGAGCAGAAACTGATAGCCAAGTTCCGCACACATGAGGACGGCCTAAACCGGGATGTTGGATTTATGTCACATTATCAGTAACACCCACAGCTTGCCTCCTGGGCTTGTAGAATCTTAATAGCTGTTCTGTCTGGAGACAATACACATTTCTTTAACCCGTGTTTACTGTTCCCCCCACCCACATTGTCTGTACCTTTAAGACCTGGCTGGTTGGAGGATTCGCATTCTAATCAGTATTCTGCAATTTGATTCTGTCTGTTTGCACTGTTTGAGAGCACATTTCCACTCCATCTGACGAAGGAGCAGTGCTCCGAAAGCTTATGGTATTTGCTACCAAATAAACCTGTTGGACTTTAACCTGGTGTTGTGAGACTTCTTACGCTGTGCAGAGGGACAGGGGTGTCCTTGTGCAGGAATCTCAAAGAGTTGGTTTGCAGGTGCAACAGGTAATTAAGAAGGCAAATGGAATTTTGTCCTTCATTGCTCGAGGGATGGAGTTTAAAAACAGCGAGATTATGTTGCAGCTGTATAAGGTGCTGGTGAGGCCACACCTGGAATACTGTGTACAGTTTTGGTCTCCTTACTTGAGAAAGGATATACTGGCACTGGAGGGGGTGCAGAGGAGATTCACGAGGTTGATTCCGGAGTTGAGAGGGTTGGCTTATGAGCAGAAACTGAATAGACTGGGGCTATACTCATTGGATTTCAGAAGAATGAGGGGAGATCTTATAGAAACATATAAGATTATGAAGGGAATAGATAAGATAGAAGCAGGGAAGTTGTTTCCACTGGCGGGTGAAACTAGAACTTGGGGGCATAGCCTCAAAATAAGGGGAAGCAGATTTAGGACTGAGTTGAGGAGGAACTTCTTCACACAAAGGGTTGTGAATCTGTGGAATTCCCTGCCCAGTGAAGCAGTTGGGGCTACCTCATTGAATGTTTTTAAGGCAAGGATAGATAAATTATTGAACAGTAAAGGAATTAAGGGCTATGGTGAGCGGGCGGGTAAGTGGAGCTGAGTCCACAAAAAGATCAGCCATGAGGCTCGAGGGGCCAGATGGCCTACTCCTGCTCCTAGTTCTTATGTTCTTCCCACAATCCCCACATTTCCATGGCATCTCCCTGTGACTGCAATTATGTTCCAAAAGGCCAGATGATTGGTTGAAGCTTTCACCACACCTGACTAAACCTCTGACTAACCTGACTAAAACTGAGGATAAAGTATTGGTGTCTGTAAGGGCTAATACAATACCCTTGGTTTCCTTGTAGATCTGTGGCACCAAGTTCAAGACTCCTTCATGAATCATCCTCTTGGCCTCTCGCCTGTCAACTGTCCATGAGAATCTTATATGTTTCAGAATGTTCACTGCTCATTCTTCCAAACCTAATGAGTATAGGTGCAACCCTTCCCCAAAAGACAACGAGTTGGATTCTGCGGCCTCACTTGCCCCAAAACTGGAAAATCCCCCCCCCCTGAGGTCAAAGGACCTTTGTGTGGTCCAACCCCCAGCCTTCTACGATTCCTGTGGTGGGCGGGATGGGAGAATTCTCCCCTACACCTTCACAACCTTTCCTCAAAAGACAACACCTTCATCTTAGGAATCGACCTGGTGAACTTTCTCTGAACTCATTCCAATGAAAGCATGTCATTCCATCAGTAGGGAGACCAGAACCGTACACAGTATTCCAGCTGCTATCTCAGCAATGTCCTGTGTAGGTGCAGCAAGTTCCCTTTTTCAAACTCCACCCCCTTGCAGTAAAGTCCAACACTCCATTTGCCTTCTTCTTTACTTGCTGTACCTTCATCCTATTTTTTCACGATTCATGTACAAGGTCACCCAGATTCCTCTCTACGGCAGTATTCTTCAGTTTCTCTATATTTAAACAATTTTTTGCTTCTCTATTCTTCCTGCCAAAGTGGAAAAGCTCCCACTTTCCCGCACTATACTCCATCTGCCATTTTTCTGTCCATTCAGGTAACTTATCTGTGCCCCTTACAGATTTTTTGTCACAACCTCACAACTTGCTTTTCTACCTATCTTTGTATCATCAATTCTGGCTTCATCCAAGTCATTGATCAAGGTGGCTGTTTTTCTCTCTCTCAGTTGTGGGTGATATTTGTCTCTATTCTCCTGGAAACTGAATGAATCTTGTTCCAAACTGGGTTCAATATCAGACATTTCAGGGAGTCAGGAATCATTCGCCCCTGAACCTACACTGGTAAAACCCCAGAGAGTTCCTCAGTAAGGATTTTTCTGGTTCCTCACCATATATTAGTCAGGATACTGAAACCCAGCTTTTTTACAGTCCACTCCTGGAGGCCCCACTCCCTGAGCCTACAACATTCAGCAGTGTCAGTGCTGAAATTTCACAGTGGGAGTGATTCCCAGAGTAACTGTCAATCAGATCACCATTGATGTCCAGGTTTGTGCAGTTTTAGTTATCCTGATGTCTAACACACACACATCAATAAAACAGGGAATTCCTGCAAACAAACTGCAGCTTCTTCTCTATCTGGAGATCCAATGTTTGTTGAATAATTGTCCCAGCGGTTAACAGGCTCCTGTGAACTCATCCAACTCATATTTTAATACTGACTTTAACAAATATATTTTAAATAGGTTTATTTTAAATGAGTTAAAACCAGCCTTAAAATGGTATATATAGTATAACAACCATGGTACTTTTCAGACTGGAAACTTTAACCTGCTGTTTCACTTTCATTTAGGAGCAGATCCCAGTTTTACACCAATCTCTGATTCATGTATCCAGCATTCACCGTCATTCTAAAAGCAGAAGTTGCTGCAAAATCTCAGTAAGTCTGACAGAATCTGTAAAGACAGGAACAGTTAATGTTTCCAGTTGAATGTGACTCTTCTTCAGTGTCAAAACATTAGCTCTGTTTCTCTCTCCAGAGATGCTGTCAGACCTGCTGAGTTTTTACAGCACTTCTTGTTTTTATTTACGAGTTCAGGACTCAGACAAGACAATCCACAATACAAATCTTACAACTGGGCCAGGGTTTATTAACATCAGCAGAAACAGACACCAATGAAAATGGTTGGGACCTCAATGAGATTAACAGCAAAATTCAGTCCTTGCAGTCACTCGTGAACATGATGGTGTTTCAGCAGGTGAGGTGATTGAGTGAATCCCTTCCCACACACGGAGCAGGTGAATGGCCTGTCCCCAGTGTGAATTCGCTGGTGCTTTACCAGGTTGGATGATTGACTGAATCCCTTGCCACAATCAGAGGAGGTGAATGGTCTCTCCCTGGTGTGAACTCGCTGGTGCCTCCGCAGACTGGATGAATCAATAAATCCCTTCCCACAACTGGAGCAAGTGAATGGCCTCTCTCCAGTGTGACTTGGCTGGTGTTTTAGCAGGTTGAATGACTGAGTAAATCCCTTCCCACACTCGGAGCAGATAAATGGCCTCTCCCTATTATGAATTCTCTGGTGTTTCAACAGGTCGGATGAATCAGTGAATCCCTTCCCACAATCAGAGCATCCTCCCCATTGACCAACTGTGAGAATGAACAAAATGCAGTCCTGGATGTAACTGAGAGCAGAAACAATAACAGCAGAATCCAACCCCTGGAATCACTCGTGAACTCGTTGGTGTCTCAGCAGCTGGGATGAAAGACTGAATCCCTTCCCACACTGAGAGCAGGTGAATGGCCTCTCCCCAGTGTGAACTCGCTGGTGTATCCGCAGGCTGGATAATCGAGTGAATCCCTTCTCACACTGAGAGCAGGTGAACGGCCTCTCCCCAGTGTGAATTCGCTGGTGTCTCAGCAGGTGGGATGACTGAGTGAATCCCTCCCCACACTGAGAGCAGGTGAATGGCCTCTCCCCAGTGTGAACTTCATGGTGTCTCTGCAGCTGGGATGACCGAGTGAATTCCTTCCCACACTGAGAGCAGGTGAATGGCCTCTCCCCAGTGTGAACTCGCTGGTGTCTCTGCAGCTGGTTTGACCAAGTGAATCCCTTCCCACACTGAGAGCAGGTGAATGGCCTCTCCCCAGTGTGAACCCGCTGGTGTATCCGCAGGCTGGATGAATCATAGAATCCCTTCCCACACTGAGAGCAGGTGAACGGCCTCTCCCCAGTGTGAACTCGCTGGTGTCTCAGCAGGCTGGATGGATTACAGAATCCCTTCTCACACTGAGAGCAGGTGAATGGCCTCTCCCCAGTGTGAACCCGCTGGTGTATCCGCAGGCTGGATGGATCACAGAATCCCTTCCCACACTGAGAGCAGGTGAACGGCCTCTCCCCAGTGTGAACTCGCTGGTGTGACTGCAGGATGGATAACCGAGTGAATCCCTTCCCACACTGAGAGCAGGTGAATGGCCTCTCCCCAGTGTGAACTCGCTGGTGTTTCTGCAGGGTGGATAACTGAGTGAATCCCTTCCCACACTGAGAGCAGGTGAACGGTCTCTCCCCAGTGTGAACTCGCTGGTGTGACTGCAGGATGGATAACCGAGTGAATCCCTTCCCACACTGAGAGCAGGTGAATGGCCTCTCCCCAATGTGGTTGCGCCGATGAGCTTCCAGCTCATTTGGGTATCTGTATCTCTTCGCACAGTCCGCACATTTCCATGGTTTCTCCATGGTGCAGGTGTCCTTGCCTCTCCCTTGGGTGGACAATCAGTTGAAGCCTTGTTCACACACAGAACACGGGTACAGTCTCTCCCCGCTGTGAATGGTGTGATAGTTATTCAGGCTGTGTAACTGGTTAAAGCTCTTTAGTCAGTGCACTGGAAGACTCTCACTCCAGTGTGGCCGTGTGTTGGTGCTTTTCCAGTCACACTGATGTTTGAAATCTTTTCAAATCAACAGACTGGACAACCATTTCTCCTTCTAGATTCAAAGGCCGATGATATTCAGCTCCCATGGAATATGACTCTGTCAGATCTAGACGTGACGTTTGAGATTTCGGCCTGTGATTCCTCTTTCAATATCCTGTAAAACAAGTTTACAAAAGTCATCAGTATCAGTACAGGATAGAAATTCAGAACAGACAATTCTAGTTTCTATCGAACATTCTTTCCTATTTCAGTCCCAAGAAGCTGTAAATCGCCATCCCACACACTCTCCCTCCATTCTCACTCTGCTGTATCTAATATTCACCCTCCCAATTCTCCTGAAGGTGCTGATTGACAGATCCATGCTCACTGCTTCTTGTCCTGGACACAGAGACCATAACAAATAGGAGCTGCAGTCGGCCATTTGGCCCATCGAGCCTTTTAAACTATTCAATGAGATAATTCGTTCATCTACCTCAGCATCATTCTCCCCACACTAAACCCATATCCCTTGATATCCTCAATATCTAAAAACCAATCAATCGCTCTCTTGCAAGTAGTTGATGACTGAGGTTTCACTGTCCTCAGGGATTGAGAATTCCAAAGCTTTACCACATCCTTGAGTGAAGAAATCCCCCCACATCTTAGCTTTTGCTCCATCTTCTTGTCTGTTCCCCATAACCCTGGACACCCTTGTCAGTCAAAGATCTGTCTAACTGGAATATATTCAATGATCCTCAGCCTCCACTGGTCCCTGTAGAAGAGAAATCCAAAAGACTAACAGCCCTCTGAGGGAAGAGACGTCTGGAAATATATATATATACAGGGGGATCTTCATCAGTTGATCGGTTAAGGAAGTGAGCCGATGATTGGCAAATGGATTTCAGTACAAATAATACAGAGCACAGAGGCACAACCTCAGGCTAAAGGGACGATCCTTTAAAACAGAGATAAGGAGGAATTTCTTCAGCCAGAGAGTGGGGAATTTGTGGAACTCTTTGCCGCAGAAGGCTGTGGAGGCCGGGTCATTGACTGTCTTTAAGACAGAGATAGATAGGTTCTTGATTAATAAGGGGATCA